>NC_142154.1:28510217-28820326 GCF_024610735.1 Ursus americanus
GGGCACATGGCTGTGGCCGAACTGGGTCTTTAATTAAACCAGGATTACTGGTGCCACATCTAGGACTTCCTCTCTGAACTGTCTCCTCTGACTACTCTTAATTGTCACTTAGACTATCACACTTTCAAAGACTATATGGTTACTTTCTCTTTTTCAACTAGTCTGTCTTCTTGGTTTAATCCAGTATAGTAGTTCCTCATCCTTTCAGGATGAAGCTGTCAGCAAGAATCTATCAGACTTTCTACCCCCCTCCCCTTTTAAAATAAATGTGCTATTCAGCAAATGATGAGGTACTTGAAGTTCCCTATCTCTAATATCCTTATTACCATGCCAGTTTTGGAATCTGAGTCAAAACAAAACAATCCAGGGTGCCTGGGTGGCTCAGTCGGTTCAACGCCTGCCTTTGGCTCAGGTCATAATCTCAGGGTCCTGGGATCAAGCCCCGCATTGGGCTCCCTGCTCAGCGGGGAGCCTGCTTCTCTCTCTCCCTTGGCCTGCCGCTCCCCCTTGCTTGTGCTCTCTCTGTCAAATAAATAAATAAAATCTTAAAAACAAACACAATCCTACATCATTGAGTAGACTGAAGAGTACTCCAACTGTTGTATCACGTCCTTATTCAGAAATTTTCCAGTGTGATTTGTGGATTTCTACTGGAGAATATCATTTTGAGACATATTGCCATCCATCTTCCCTTTTTAAGATTTGAATGAGATTTGCCCATTCATTGGCATACTGCTTTCACAAATCAATTAACTCAGATTTTCACTGAAAATTAGGGATCATGTCTTACTCATTTTATAAAATCTGTAAACTTTATTTTGGATATCTCTGTTATAGATGTCTTATAATATTGGCAACTTAATTCTCAGATATTTTCTTTTGTGACTTAGTAGTCACTTCTCCTATTGCTTTTCTTCTCTTATTCCTGATTTTTTTGTCCAGTGTTATTCTGGGATTTTTCTCTTTTACTCTATCTTCAGTTTTGAGCTCTCATAATCAGCTTGGCAAGTGTTCAGGCAAACATATTCTTCCTACTCCCTGTGAACAGCACTCTTAGCCGGCTGAGAGCCCATGATCTTTTATGCGTTTACTCATCCGAATAGTGGCAAGCACTGTGCTTAGTGTTGAGTATGCCGTTTTAAGCTTGGAAGACATGGCCCCTGCACTTGCCTAAGCTTATAGTCTAATGGGAGCAGATAGATAATAGTGTAAGCTTTTATAATACTGTGTGCCTGGGTGGAGGCAGTAAAAACTTCCAGGATAAAGAAGTAGGATTTAGGGATTCCTGGGTGACTCAGTTGGTTAAGCGTCTGCCTTCAACTCAGGTCATGATCCCAGGATCCTGGAATAGAGTCCCACAGCTGGGGTACTTGCTCAGCAGGGAGCCTGCTCCCCCCCCCCCGCCCCCCGCTGCCTGCCACCTGCCTCTACTTGTGCTTGCTCTCTGACAAATAAATAAAATCTTAAATTTAAAAAAAGAAAGTAAGATTTAGAACTGACACCTAAAGAGTGATAAGGAGTAAACCAGGTTTGAGTGTAGGGGAAGAAGCATGTTCTAGTATGATCTGGAAAGTCGATTCCAATTTATTGACAGACATCCGCATTTCTCCTTTCTTTTCTAAGGTCTCAGTTACCAATTAGAAAAAGAGATAAACATTGTTACCAAAGGCCTCCCTCATCCAGCAGGTCTTCCATGTACTTTAGATTTTTTTTTCCCCCTGGAACAACTTTTCAGGTTTCTTCTGGTTTATTTTTTAAAGATTTTATTTATTTGTTTGTTTGTTTATTTGAGAGAACAGCGCGCTCCCCCACGGGCACATGATGGGGGAGATGTGGGAGAGCCTGAGATCAGGAGCTGAGCTGAAGGCAGACACTTAATGGACTGAGCCACCCAGGCACCCCTCTTCTAGTTGTTTAGTTCGCCCCTTCATTAACCAACTGGAATAGGTAGCAGCTGGCAAGCTGCCTTCAGGTTTTTCCTTATGGAGAGTGACCAACTACCTCCCCCCCTTGACTCCATCTGGGAAGCTGGATGATTGTGCTCTTGCTGATGGTGAGGATCTTTCTGTTTATTCTCCAGAGTTCTGTTTTCTTCTTTTTCTCCTCTGTGCTATAGTCTTCTACTTCTCAACCTCTTGACGTGAATTTTCTCTTATGCCAATTTAGAAATGTTTACTTCTTGCTTTCTTGTTGAATCATTTCCTCCATTATCTCTGAGAGTTCTTCATCCTCTTTGATAACTTTTATCTGGAGAGTCAGGTTTTTAAGCCTGAGAGGAGAGATGCCAGCTTGTGTTTACTAAACATGCTTTTCACAGATGCCTCCAGCAAGAAAGTGAGTGTGGCACAATTTCTGCAGTACCTTGGAGCACCCCCTGTTTAGGGCTAGGAGTTCCTAAAAGCAGCCATAATTGTTTATCCCTTTGTAGAGCTCCCTAACTCATTCCCTTTGCCCTGATATGAAGACTGTCAACAAACTTAGCATTTGGTGGTATAGTTTAAAATACTTTTTAAAGCATTATGTTCAGATATCCCTATTATATATATTTTAGTTGAAAGCTATATAAAATTAACACTTTTTTTGAGTAAATGTAGCCATATGATTTAAACTTAAAAAGGTACAGAAGAGAAAGTGGTAAATATTCCCTTCTCTTGCCATGTCTGTCAGCCACCTAGCTCTTCTCTGAGATGTAGGCTGTCCCAAGATAGGCCACTTTGGCAAGAACATTATTGTGGGTTAGAAGTAATCAAAACCCAATGGATGCAGGAAAAGCTCTCTTCCTGGTCCTCAGCTGCCTAAATTTACTTTGGAAAGGAGAGCCTGTATGGGGAAGAGAGCTATTAACACAGGCTCCCCTTTACCTAAGACACTTACCTGCATAATAGGGCAACCTTTGTTTTTCAAAATCTCTCTTTTCACCTTGCTGCTAATGGCTTTCTTCCCCTTTGTATCCTCAGACCTAGCCCTCTCCTTAGCTCCTGTAAACATGTTGTCTTATTGCCTTTGGAATTTCTTGTCTGTGTGCCCATATGTACTCTCTTAAATTTGATTTCTCCTATTAATCTGTCCCATGTCAATTTGATCCTAAGTCCCTCTAGAAGGACCTTGAAGGGCAGAGTAAGGTCATTTCCCGCCCCCCCCCCCCAACAGAGACAATCAATGTTACCAGTTTCTTATATATCCTTCCAGAGTAATTTTGTTTCTAGGCAAACACATGACATATATATATATATATATATATATATATATATATTACCTCACAAGATGAATGATATGTGTCTTGTATTTCTCAAGGCCACTTAGTGAGTGGAAGGACTACAGGATTTGAAAAGACTTTCAAACCTAAAAACCTTCTCTCTGTCATTTATTAGTTGAGTGACTTTGGGCAGTTTGCTTAAGTTCTGTGTGCTTTCTTTATGGGGTTAATAATACCTAGCTTGCCAAGGCTGTTGAAAAGTATGGTGTGGTACAGTTCCTTCTTTGGTACATGTTAAATGCTTCACACCTGGGTGGTGCCTTTGTTATTTCTTGCTGTACCATACTCTTTGGCCTGTTTAACTGGGAGAAGCAAGAAGTGAATGGATTTAAATTGCTTTCTTTACTGTAATATGTGATAAATGCTGTCTTACATATGGATGGGAATCATGAGCCCGGAGAGACAGAAATAGCATTTTGAAAGGAATAGAACATCTTTTGCTCCTCAGATGAAGACTGGCTTTTCCTGATCTGTGGCCTTCACACTTGTCTGTTGGAGTGCAAATAAACCGCTAGCCCTTCACTCCACTGCTTAGGAAGTTTTTAACACTGGGAAGATTTTCCTGTTTAATAGCTCAGTTAGCTCTGGTCCTTCTGTATTGCCTGAAGCTTTAGACTCTTGTGGGAAGCTTAAAACTTGGTCAGCCCTACTTTGAGTTTTCTGCTGTACAGTTCCTGGTGTGATGTTAATCCTTTAATAGCAGTTAGCTTTTTTTCCCTTTTTGGTTCTTACACAATGCTTGATGTAATAGATGGAAGAGTCTGGAATTTTAGTACCATTCCCATTTTATTTCATCAGGAGGTCGGTGTTAGGCTTTTCTTCATGATTGTCTGGCTTTAGCATTTTTAAAAAATAAACTGTAATTTCATTTTATTTATTTGTTTTTAAGTAATCTCTGCACCCAGTGGAGCTCGAACTCGACCCTAAAATCAAGAGTTACATGCTCTCCCTACTGAGCCAGCCAGGTATCCCTGGCCTTAGTATTTTTGATGGGATTTGTAGGGCTTTAAGTTTGAAGTTCACTTGGTCTCTTCATGGGTAAAAGAGATTTTAATATCTCACGATACATGGATACCAGAGTAAAGAGACTTGATAATGTGGGGATATTTTTTTAAAGTAAGAGAATTTTTGAATGCCCACTGTGCATAGAACACTTTCTATGCCAGACATTTTAAGACGCTGGTTGTGATTTCCCAAAGCCGCTTGTTATGAGTTATCCAGATTGCTGGGAGTAGTTCTATTAATGGTTTATCTTTCACAAACAAATACATTTACTGTATCCTCTGAATGGACTTGGTATTTGAAATATTGGTAGAGAGAATCTAATTGGGGAACCACTGGAAGATAGAAATGTTTATCCATTATAATATGTGAGCCTAGGAATTGTATGTCATGTTTTATTTATTAGGAAGTATGACATACAGGATTTATTATAGCTAGGGCCTACACAAAGAAGCAGAAAAAATTTTGGAAACATTAAAATATCCCATAGTTTCTCTAACTTCTTGAAGGAAAGCATTAAAAAAAGAAAGAAGGGCTCCTGGGTGGCTCACTCAGTTGAGCATCTGACTTTTGCTTTTGGCTCAGGTCATGATCTTGGGGTTGTGGAATCAAGCCCCGCAGTGGGCTCCTCACTCAGCAGAGAGTCTGCTTGGGATTCTCTCCCTCTGCCCCTCGCTTGTGCGCGCGCTCTCTCTCTCTCTCTCTCTCTCTCTCTCTCTCTCTCTCACACACACACACACACACACACACAAATAAATAACATCTTTAAAAAAAATGAAGATGAAAATAGTTTTTTAAGAAGTTTTATCTATGGGGGTGCACTGGGGTGGCTCAGTTGGTAAAGTGTCAGACTCTTGATTTCAGCTCAGGTAATGCTCTCAGGGTTGTGAGGTTGAGCCCTGAGTTGGGCTCCATGCTGGGTGTGGAGCCTGCTTAAGATTCTTTCTCTCACTCTCCCTCTGCCCCTCCCCATCAAAAAAAAGTTTTACCCATGAAGAAAAAAAAAAGAAGTTTGGTTCTTGGAAATAGAGCAATTAAATAGAGACCATGAAGGAAAAGTGGGTGAAAGAGAACTTCAGCTACCTCCATTATGACCTCAAACTTTCCAATTGATTAAAATTACTGATTCTTTCCAGCTTATCTCTTAACTCAGGCAAAAGATCCTGGGGGCAAAGCATCCTGTATTAGGAACTGAAACTACTCCTTCAAGCTATAAGGACTTCCCTGAACAGCAAGACAATGTAATTGACTCCAAGATTTTCAAACTTGACCTTGACTTCCTACCTGTGTGTACCCACCCACCTTTGTCCCGCACTTTCCTGATAGAAACCTGGAAGTATTTCGCTACTTCGGAGACAGTCTTTGAGACTCTAGTTCACTGTCTTCCCGGGGTCGGCCACACTGCAATAAACTCCTTTCTAGTTTCTTGTTTCATTGCCACTTGTCTCTGTGCTTCTGGATTTTGTCAGCAGCTAGTGGCATAACCTGGTCTGTTTGGGTCCCCTGGAGCATGGTGTTCTTGGGACCTTGCCCCCCCCTTACATGAGTAGATGAATTAAACTTGAGCGCACCATAAATACTTTTTAAAACGTGACGTGAAGTAGGTCTGAGAAGCACTACCTACCCTGCCTTCCTATATATGTATTTTTGGCAGCTCTGAGAATGATCCAGGAACTCACCCAGCTGGAGGTAGACTAGAAATGCACATGATAAACCACTGTAATGTTAACAGTTTTTTACCGGGTTAATTGATCTATGGTATATTCATTTTTTAATGAAAAAATTCTTTTTTCTTTTTAAAAAATAAATGAAAAACACACCTGTCAGAGTGGCTAATATCAAAAACACAAGAAGCAGCAAGTGTTGGCGAGGATGTGGAGAAATAGCAGCCCTCCTGCACTGTTGGTAGGAATGCAAACTGGAGCAGCCACTGTGGAAAACAGTATGGAGGTTCCTTAAAAAATTTTTTTTAAAAATTAAAAATAGAACTACCCGGGCACATAGGTGGTTCAGTTGGTTAAGCGTCTGCCTTTGGCTCAGGTCATGATCCCAGGACCCTGGGATCAAGCTCAGAGTTGAGCTTCCTGCTCAAGGGGGAGCCTGCTTCTCACTCTTCCTCTGCACCGTCCCTCTCACTTGTGCTCTCTTGCCTACTTACTGTATCAAATAAATAAAATCTTAAAAAAAAAAAAAAAAAGAGAACTACCCAGTGATCCAGTAATCGCACTACTGGGTATTTACCCAGAGAATATAAAAACAGTGATTCAGAGGGATACATGCCACCCCTATGTTTATACAGCATTATTTGCAATAGCCAAGGTATGGAATCAGCTCAAAGTGTCCATCAATTGATACACACACACGCACACGGGAATATTATTCAGCCATAATAAAGATTGAAATCTTGACATTTGCAACAACATGAATGGATCTAGAGAGTATTATGCTAAGTGAAATAAGCCAGTCAGAGAAAGACAAATACCATGTGATTTCACTCATATTTGAAATTTAAGAAACAAACGAATGAAGGAAAAAAAAAGAGACAAACCAAAAAACAGACTCAAAACTATAGAGAACAAATAGATGGTTATCAGGGCAGAGGTGGGTGAGGAGATGGGTGAAATAGGTGATGGGGATTAAGAGTACACTTATGATGAGCACTGAGTAAACATACAGAATTGTTGAATCATTATATGATAAACTAGTATGTTAACTGGAATTAAATTTTTTTAAAAAGGAAAATAGGGGCGCCTGGGTGGCTCAGTCATTAAGCGTCTGCCTTCGGCTCAGGTCATGATCCCAGCATTTTGGGATCGAGCCCCACATCGGGCTCCAGCCCCGCATGGGGCTCCCTGCTCAGTGGGAAGCCTGCTTCTCCCTCTCCCACTCCCTCTGCTTGTGCTCCCTCTCTCACTGCCTTTCTCTCTGTCAAATAAATAAAATCTTTAAAAAAAAATTTTTTTAAATAGGAAAATAAATGAAAAGTCAGTTATTGAAATGAGAACCATTTACAGTTAGAAATGGCTGTACAGATTTGGTTTTAATTTCTAACCTTTTTTTGGTTAGAAATTTGGAGAGCTGTCCATGGAGGTTTTGATTTTTTTTTTCATTTTTAGAAAGTTTTTAGTGGTAGTAGTAATTATAGTATAATTTAAGTATATTGATAGTAATTTAAGTAAGCAAATAGAACCCATTTGGACTTAATTTGAAATTCATGTATATTTTTTCATTTTATTTTTTCTAGAAGAAAATTTAAAAATGTGGAAACAAAAGGTTTTGATTCAGTGTTTCACAGATTAATGCCATATTTGGGGTGTCTTAGTGTTTTTAACAGAAAAATGTAATGTGTTTATTGGCTCCATAGTGGTCTATTAATATGGACATTTTCTTATTTATTGTTGGTTATTTAGGTTATTTCTAATATTTTGTCATTAGAAACAATGCTGCAGGGGCGCCTGGGTGACACAGTGGTTAAGCGTCTGCCTTCGGCTCAGGGCGTGATCCCGGCATTGTGGGATCAAGCCCCACATCAGGCGCCTCTGCTATGAGCCTGCTTCTTCCTCTCCCACTCCCCCTGCTTGTGTTCCGTCTTTCACTGGCTGTCTCTGTCTCTGTCAAATAAATAAATAAAATCTTAAAAAAGAAAAGAAAAGAAACAATGCTGCAGAGGTGCCTGGGTGGCTCAGTTGTTTGGGCAGCCAACTCTTGATTTCTGCTCAGGTCAGGCTCCATTCCCATCAGGGAGTCTGTTTGAGGATTCTCTCTCTCCCCCTGTCCCTCCCCTCCACTCACACTCTCTCTCTCTCCCTTATAAGTAAATCTTAAAAAAAAAAACAAAAACTCTACAGTGAATATCCATATATCCAGTATTCATTGCAACATTGTTTCTACTGGCAAAAGACTAGAAACAACATGAGCCCATATGTATGTGTATATATTTGTCTGGTTTGTACCTTCATGCTTATATTTCTGTATACTAGATTCCTGGAAGGGGGGGTGTGGGCCATAGGGTGTGCACTTTTTTTTTAAATATTTTATTTATTTAGTTGACAGAGAGAGAGGCAGCCAGTGAGAGGGAACACAAGCAGGGGAAGTGGGAGAGGAAGAAGCAGGCTCCCAGTGGAGCAGGGAGCCTGATGAGGGGCTCAATCCCAGGACTCCAGGATCACGCCCTGAGCTGAAGGCAGATGTTTAACGACTGAGCCACCCGGGCGCCCCAGGGTGTGCACTTTTAAGACTGTGCTTGGTCAGTGCCAAATTGATACAAATAAGTAGCGTGAATTTTATGTAGTTGCCACATTGTATGAAAGCACCTGTTTCCCATATTATTGCCTATAATGTATGGTTTCAGTCTTTTTAATTTTGTTAATTGGTAGACAAATATCATCTTTTTAACATTTATCTCTTTAAATTTATACATTTTATTTAGCTTTTGGACTTGGTTATGCATGGACATGGCTTAAAATTGAAAAGACATGAAAGTTTATATTTTCCTAGCCTGTTTCCCAGCCTCAAGTCAGTTCCTCTCTCCAGAGGTGATCAGTATTACCAGGTTTTTGTATATTCTACAAGTATTTTATGCATAGGAATGAACAAATTCATATAATGTGCTTTTTAAAAATATGCTTTTTAAATTAATTGGCGTTTCACTTAATCATACATATACAAAGGATTGGATAAAAAAATCCTGTATTTACATAGGATTGTTTTTGGATTTTATTCTGTTCCTTAAAATTCCTCTATTTATGCACCAGATTTCTTTTTGTCTTAGTTGCGGTATATGACTTCAGTACAGTGTTGCATAGTAGGGGTAGTAAACGGCCTCCTGGCCTTTCAATCTTTAACAGAAAAAAAAAAAGCTACTAATGTTTCATTATTTAATGTGATGATTACTTAGGTTTCTATTAGATAACCCTTACCAAATTAAGGTAATTCCCTCTATACCTAGTTTGCTACATTAAAAAAAAAAATCATAAATAGGTGTTGAATTTTATCCTGTCATTTTCATCATCTGTTGAGAAGGTTATATACTCTTTCTCCTTTAGGGTCTGTTAATATAAAAATTGCTTTGATAGATCTCTTGATGTTAAGCCCTCTTTGGTTACAATGTGTATTTGCTCTATGCTGCACTTTATGTAACGTGAGAGTTATTTGTCCCATGAAGGTGTAAGAGAACATTATGTGATTGGTTTTTGTTTTGTTTTTGTTTTTTTGAATAGGGGATATTTGACAACTCTTGTTTTTTAATTTACTTTTCTTTGATACTCAGTGGTCAGTGGTAGTTTTTTTTTTTAATTTTTATTTAAATTCAATTAACAATGTATTATTGGTTTCAGAGGTAATCACTGGTATTTTTAAAAGTAAATCTTAAAAAGTTTCTTGGTTCTTCCTCCTCTTTCTATTCTCTAAATGTTAATGTTCTTCAGAGTTCTGTTGTTCATTCATTCGTCATACATATTTGTTAGGAGATGTTATTAGAGGTATTTATTTGTGCCAGGCATAATACTAGGAACTAGTGAATAAAATAGGCAGTGATCCCTGCCTTCACAGAACCTACCTCCCTGCTGCTAAATTTTCCTTTTCCAGTTTGGATTCCCTACTGCTACCAATAATTGGGGGGGAGGGCAGTGGGGAGACAGGAGGACCAAAGTTACCATCTCAGCCCTTTACTTAAAGATCTCTATTGACTCCTTCATGTCTATAGGATCATGCCTGGAATCTGGAGCACAGTATACAAGGGCCTTCCAATAGTGGCTTAGTCACCAAGTCAGCTCATTCCCTCCATTCTCTGTCATACAAACTGGACACACCAGCTATACTATGTCCCCAGTAATTCCTGTTCTTTCCTGACTCTGTCTCTACACATTTTGTTTTTTCCAACCAGAATGCTTGTGTCTACCTGGCAAATTCCTACTCATCCTTCAAGGCATTCCTCTAAAAAGGTGAAAAAACATTGTCCTAGAGATAGTTTGAATTCCATAGCACTCTGTTTGTAGATATGTCCTAGAATGTATAAAATTATATGACAATGACTATTTATTTATATATCTGCCTCCATATTTAAATGACTGTAAACTGCTCAGAGTAGAGTCTTTTTCTAAATTGTGTCTCCTGTTCAGCTACTATACTGCTTAGCACAGAGTAGGCCCTCAGCAAATACTTGTGAATGTTTGCCTGACTAAATGACTGCCTTCCTGAAAGAGTTCTACTGTTTGGTTGCCTGGAAGGGAATACTACTGCTGCTAGTTATGGCAGGTTGCCAGAGAGGCCAGAATTCCCTCAACTAGAACAATATACATTCGAATAGTCCCTCTTTCTCCTTCCCACCCCCCAAGAGGTTGTGTGTGTGTGTGTGTGTGTGTGTGTGTGTGTGTGTGTGTGTGTGTGTGTTTGGGGAGGTTGTGGGATGTATATTTAGAAAATTATATATTTATTCGTATTTTTCTGTTGACTTTAATTTTTAAATTATTAAAAATATGAAAACATGGATAACTTTTTCTTTTTTGCAAATTTCCTTTATTACTGTGTTTTAAAATATGATAAAATCAGAAATTTTTCTTAAAACTTTTTCCTTCCCAGATGCAGTAAAATTCTGTTTAAGAAAGCATTGGCTCCAGGTGCCTGGGTGGCTCAGTCTGCTAAGCATTGGACTCTTGGTTTTGGCTCAGGTCATGATCTCCTGGGTTGTGAGATTTAGCCCCCTGTGTTGGTGTTGTCATTGTGCTCAGCAGGGAGTCTGCTTGAAGAGTCTCTCCCTCTGCCCCTCCCCTGACTCCGGAGTACTCTCTAAAATAAATAAATAATCTTTAAAAGAAAGCATTGGCTCAGAGTACACTTATCATGATGAGCACTGAGTAATGTATTAGAATTGTTGAATCACTATATCATACGCCTGAAGCTAATATAACACTATGTTAACTACACTGGAATTAAAATTTAAAACAAAGCAAGCACTGGCTCTTTTAAAATTACATTTTCCTGGGGCGCCTGGGTGGCTCAGTTGGTTGAGTGTCTGTCTTCAGCTCGGGTCATGTTCTCCCGGTCCTTGGATGGAGCCCCATGTTGGGCTTCCTGCTCAGCGGAGAGTCTGCTTCTCTTTCTCTCTGTCCCTCCCCACTGCTTGTTCTCTCTCTCTCAAATGAATAAATAAAATCTTTAAAAAGAAATGTAATTCTCTCCCCGGCACAAGCAGGGAAGAGAGGGAAAAGCAGGCTCCCTGCTGAGCAGGGAGCCCCATGTGGGGCTGGATCCCAGGACCCTGAGATCACTACCTAAGCCAAAGGCAGATGCTTAACTGAGCCACCCAGGTGTCCCAAAATTACATTTTAAGGAAAGGCAAAATTTTCCTATAAAGATAAGTAAATATTAATTCAAAGGAACTAGGTTTATTTCCATATGTGGCACAATATCAAAGGGTTAATGGGAAGATTACAGTTTTCAGTTTAGAAATGGAACAAATATCACCTTGCTGCATGGTAGCAAGCTAGTGTGTCTTAGCTCAGATTCTGTTTCCTAGCATACTGATACGAATTGAAGAGTTTAGGCTTAACAACACAACAGTTCGTCGTGGGGCACCTGGGTGGCTCAGTCGGTTAAGCGTGTGCCCTTTAGCTCGAGTGGGAATGATCTCAGGGTCCTGGGATTGAGCTCCATATTGGACTCCCTGCTCAGTGGGGAGCCTGCTTCTCCCTCTCCCTCTGTCTGCCACTCCCCCTGCACTTGCGTGCGCTCTCTGTCAAATAAATAAAATCTTTAAAGAAAAAACAATACAACTGTTTGCAGTGAAGGAAAGATAGGAAAACAGGCACGAGAGAAAGATAATTTACTATTGCATGTGTCACTGAAACTAATGAGGAAAAAGCATATTTGATGAAATACAGAGGTAACATCAAAAACATGTTAGAGGTAACAGGCAGAGTTTTCTATTCAATCACTTTCGTTATTTAGGTATTCAATTCAGAGTAACTGCATTTTTTGCACGGTGTGTCCTGCACCAAATTGTTCCTTTATTTTAATGAGAAATAGTCTCTACTCAATTTAATGTCCGGGATGGCAGTGTTAATCCTCTGAAAGTCCGGACAAAAGGATTTAGAGATGGGGGCGGGGGTGGCATAAATACTTCCCAACCCAGCTTCTTCTGTATTGCGCAGAGCCCTGAATGAGAAGTTGCTCCTTTAGAGACTTTTGTCTTGCAGTTGAACACATGTTGGAGGTTTCTAATTTAGATTTATGCTTTTGGATAAGGTGGATTAGAGAGATTGAATTGCTAAAGGCTAAAGAGAAACAGATCACTTGATTCTGAGGAACTCTAACTATTGAAATAAGTTTTAATGTGAAATGACTGGGGTAAAGAAAAAGAGAATGAACATCGGTTCAGAGACTACCTACTACTTGCCAGATACTGTGTGGTGCCTTCCTATCAGTTGTCTCATTCAGGCCTTACGTTTACAGATGAGGACATTGAGGCTCAGAGAGGTTAAATGACTTGCCATTTGTGTTGGAACACAGGATTTAAGATGTGGAACTGAGCATGCCAGCACGTTTTTCTTGATCTTTTGGTTGGCTAGCCCTTTGCCTAGAGCTCATCTCAAAATCGTAGCTGCTCTTGGAAATTTGAGGTAACGTGAAGACTGTTGATTTTATTCTCCCCAGTAACATATTTAACATCAGTGGATAGTATCTAGTGTGTAATCCACTTAATTGACAGATATCTCAGCCATTTTATAGTAGGTTCCCTAGTATCTTTATCCTCATGGCTGTAGTCAAGAAACTTGCTTTTATCTATGTAAACATGATTGTGGGAGTAGTATGTAATTACAGTAAGCTTTTGACAATGCTGAAACAAATCTTACATGTACCTGAAAAGTGGGTTGAGGAAGGTTGTAAATGGTAATGTTAGTTTTTCTGTACATCAGTTCAGACCTTTTTCCCCAAAGGAAGACCAAAGCTGTTTGAACTGTGACCATGCCTTAGCTGCCAGGTGTTAACAACTTACAGTTAACTCATAAAGTTAGATAGATTCAAACCATTGACCCTGAGTTGAAGTATTTTATAAGCTGTGACTCATCTTTTGGCTCATTCTTCTGTTCACCAGGAAATAACACAATATTAAATTCAGGAATTTCGATTATCTCTTATGAAGAGTGTGTTGCTCATTAAAATTGCTGCGACTTGTTTCTCTGGTACCAACAGGACCACAAATTGGTCTATACTTAGTGGTTGTGCTGAATTCATGTGTAAACAGAGGAAGATATCTTACTAACTTTCTAGAGAAAGGGTGTTGAAGCTGAGGCCATCTTTTCTGACTTCTTTAAGAGGTTTGTCTCTTCCACAAGAGGGATAGGGATGCAGCATGGTGAATCTGAGGCTGAACATAACAGATGGTGTGTGTGTGTGTGTATTTGTATCTGTAAATATCACATCACTGTTTACAGTACACTGGACTCTCTTCATGCAGGGCCTAGTCAGGCCAAATCAGGAGGAATTGTTCCCGTGCTTAAAGCCAAGAATAACATCCTGACCAGCAGGGGACAGAGGTCAGCTCAAGGCAACAGCTCTTGGGAGCTACAGGACATTAAGAACTTTGAAGGAACTGAGTTTAATAAGAAGGAAGACAATATGTACATACTTTGAAGGAAGTGTGTGAAATCTGCATGTCTCTTATTGAGGCATGGCTTATTTATGAAAAATGAAAAATCATCTTAGTAATTGGATGTGTTAGGAGTTTATATCACCCCCTAGCTGTTTAACTATATTTCCTCCTCCTACCTGCATATTGATTTGTCTGTTTATTATTTTTATTAGGAAAGGGGAAAAAATTCTGCTGTTCTGTTACTCTGTGTTTTATTCTATAGGCAGCTTCAGCCAAGCCCAGGAGAGGGCTGGATTTAAAGATGATATGTTAATTAAAAACAAATAACCCTTTACAAAATCTCCTGGGGACCTTCCGGGCTGGCTGAAGTTTTGTTTCTGGGATCTTTCTGTGCCCACTTCTCTTCTCCCTTCTGTCTTTCCTCATTCTGATGCTGGGCCACTCTCCCCACAGAGGCAACTCAGACTGTTTTCTGGTGAAGCATTCTAAGTTTGTCCTGTTGTCTTCTCCAGGACTCATTTCTCTGGTCCGATTTAAACTGGTTCTGGGCCAAAGTGATCATCTGAGAGCTTTTCTTCATGGCCTTTATTTCTTGGCTCTTTTTATGCACTTTGCCTGATTAGTTTTGCTGGTTCTCTGCTTTTACAGTGGTGTAAGTTATATTGCCTTGTTTGGAAGGTTCTAAAGCTCAGGTGCTGCTTAGATTTTTTTTTTGGTTTATAAAGTGTCTTTTTCCTTTCATAGTAATTGGGGAATGAATCAGGTGCTCTCTTGTGAGGTATGGCTGACTTTCCTGGGACTCTAATTTGCTAGTTTTTAAAATACAAATGTAGCAATTTGAATTGTATTTGCAAGGTAGGACTTGTTGCCAAGAATCTGAAGTAGGTCAATTGGTTGTTACCCTTTCTCCCCTTGTCGGTCTTGTCTTTTTTCTTTTCTTTCTTCTTTCTTTCTTTCTTTCTTTCTTTCTTTCTTTCTCTCTTTCTCTCTTTCTCTCTTTCTCTCTTTCTCTCTTTCTCTCTTTCTCTCTTTCTCTCTCTCTTTCTTTCTTTCTTTCTTTCTTTCTTTCTTTCTTTCTAAGATTTTATTTATTCATTTGAGAGAGCGAGCATGAGCATAGGGAGTGGCAAAGGGAGAGGGAGAAGCAGACTCCCCACTGAGCAGGGAGCCTGACCTGGGGCTCCATCCCAGGACCCTGAGATCATGACGTGAGCTGAAGGCAGACACTTAACCAAGTGAGCCACCCAGGCGCCTCTCCCCTTGTTTTTCAATTGAAAAATTAGAGATGAAGAGAGAATTACCTTGTCCATGGACACATAGAAGGTTAGTATTACACCTTTTAAAGCAAACCTTATTTTTGCATTCTTTGTATTTCTTAGCACAGATATTAACAAGTAGTTAACCAATACATAATAGGGGGTTTTTTGTGTGTTTTTTTTTTAATTGGGGCACCTGGGTGGCTCAGTCAGTTAAGCGGCTGCCTTCGGCCCAGGTCATGATCCCAGGATCCTGGGATCGAGCCCTGCATGGGGCTCCTTGCTCAGGAGGAGCCTCCTTCTCCCACTCCCTCTGCTTTCTACTCCCCCTGCTTGTTCTCTTTCTCTGTCAAATAAATAAATTAAATCTTAAAATAAAATAAATACATCCTAATGGAGTGCCTGGGTGGCTCAGCCAGTTAAGCATCTGCCTTTGGCTCATGATCCTGAGGTCCTGGGATCGAGCCCCTGCATGCATTAGGCTCCCTGCTTAGCGGGGAGCCTGCTTCTCCCTCTCCCTCAGCCTGCTGCTCCCCCTGCTTGTGCTCTCTCTCTCTGTGTCAAATAAATAAATAAAATCTTTAAATGAATAAATAAATATATCTTAACCGTGGGTTGATTAGTTGATCAATTAAGTTTCAGAATTCTCATCAAGTTGGTCACATTTTGGACGAAAATGTGAGAAAAGTTTCTGGGTGGAAGGGACCAGATAGCCATGCAGAAAGTGTTTAGCAATTGAGAATATGCATGCAAAAAATCCCAGTGTAGGGGTGCTTGGCTGGCTCAGTTGGTGGAGCATGTGACTCTCAGTCTCCGGGTTGTGAGTTTAAGCCCCACACTGGGTGTAGAGATTACTTAAAAAAATAAAAATCTTTAAAAAAAAATCCTGATGTGAATCCTATTCAAAAACTAAAGAAACAGAAGAGTAGTTTGGCTAGAACAGAAATGGGTTATAAATGTAAGGAGAAATAGATCAAGAGAGGATAGAAGAATTTGGGTTAATCAAGAGATAGGAACAATTCTAGAAACAGGCCTCTTGCCAGCTCGGGATCAGACGGTGAAAATTAAAATTTCCTACTCCTCCCCCAATATGAGGCTCTCCACCCATCTTCCAGCAACCACTATCCAGAGGGGCTGTTAATGACTCTGGGCACTAGTGTCTGGGTTTTGGGGCTGCCATGTGAAGCATGAAGAGGTCCTGTGGGGTCAGTCAGCATAAAGAACAGTTGGCCTTTTGACTTGTTAAATTCTTCTTAATAGCTTTGCTGCTCTCAAATAGTATTGCTAATTCCAAAGCCAAAACCATTTTCTGATGGTTTTGCTGTATCCAGTTGGCTTGTTGGGACCAAAACAGCAGCTGAGACCGCTGTACCATGATGCACATCGTGCAGTAACCCTTTAAGGGGCCCATCCACCTTTTATTGTAAACAACAACAAAAATAACAAACTGCTGTTTTTTTGCTTTGGGGTAAGTAATTTGCATCCTATTTGGGTGCCTTAGTCTCCCCCCTCATTTTTTCTTCATACATCCCTATGCTAAGCCCTGCTCTCTGAACCTGGCTCTGGCTTCTGGCCTCATTGCGTAGTATGAATTTTAACTATTTTTGCTTTAAGACCTGTTTTCCAGCTTTTGTCTTTCCCTGCTCCTTGTAGGAAACTTTGGGTTCACAGTTACTTGAGGAAAGGATGTTTTTTTTCTTGCTTTTTTGTTGTTTCCATAAATACGTTCTCTGCTAACTAAATTTTCTTTACTTTCTTTGCCAACAGGCCACCAAGCAGTTTCTTGAAGAGATTAACAAGTGGACAGTTCAGTACAATGTTTCCCCCCTCTCTTGGAATGTGGCTGTCAAGTTCCTCATGGCCCGGAAGTTTGATGTGCTCCGCGCCATAGAGTTGTTCCACTCCTACAGAGTATGTAACTTGGGGGGTTGGGGAGGGGACCTGTGGTAGTTGGGCTGTCTCTGTTGCTGTTTTCTGTGTCACACACTGCATGCAGTGGTTCTCTGAGAGTTCTCCCCACTCTCATTTTTAAAAAATCAGGTCAATATCTAGGAGCCCTACCTTGAAATCAGAAAATCCTTTTGACTAGATAAAGAATCTCTCTAAATTAAAAAAGGAGGATAAGGCATGCCAGGATTAGTTCAAGACTAAAAGCTCAGTTATGCCTATCTTGTGGGTCATACATACAATATTGTGTGTCTCCTACAATATTCACTCGTTTATTCAACAGATGTTTATTGTATACATAGTATGTTCCAGGTGTAGAGATTACTATTTAGAAAGAGAAAGTAGACACACAATTACAGAAAGTTATGTTAAGGCACTACTTGGTTCTACAGAAGCACATTTACTTAGAAGGGTCAAGGAAGCCTTCTTAAAAGGAAATTATTTCTAAATTAAGATCTGAAGAATAGATTAGGAATTGGACAGGGGAGTATGGCAGAGAGAATAGAAGTTCAGATTCCTAGTGACAATAGAGAAATTGAGCCTAGCAGTCATGCTTATTGAGAGTGGAGGCATGTCAAGAGATAGAGCAGCAAAAGTAAGCAAGGCCAGATCATGAAGTAGCTATTATTTTCTTAAGGGCACAGAAATTCATTGAAGGTAAAAACAGCAGAATAACTTGATCAGATACGCATTCTGAAATGATTTTCTCACTGTGCTTTAGAGAATGGATCAGGACTGTCAGACCAATTAGAAGGCCATTGTACTTGGAGAGAGACAATTGTGGTGTCATTAGGTGTAGTATCAGGGGAGATAGAGAAAAAATGGGCAGATTCTAGAAGTAAGATTGGTAAAACAGGGTTGCTTAAACTGGTGTGTAAGGAAAGAAGAGTCGAGGGTTTCAGGGTGGCAGGGTAAATGGGTAGTATTCACCAATTTTAGGAGACACTGAAATAGTGCAGGTGTGTGGAGAGACAAGGTCATGAGTTCCGTTTGGCCATGTTAAATCCGAAGTGCCATCGGAATATCCAAATAGACATGTTCTTTAAGAAGTTGGAATGGGGTTCAGGAAAGAAACCTGGACCAGAAGTAGAGATTTCGAGTGACCAAAGTAGAGCTGAATATTGGAGCCATGAGAAGGTGTGAGGTCATTCCAGGAGAGTATGAGGAGAAGGTATGTAGGGCTGAATGTCACCTCAGACTGTTTGCTATCTTGGGTTCAGTGTTGTCTTACAAGTTGAATGTGACTGCTTTAGGTAGGGCACGCACTGTCCTGTAACCGTAGCACAAACACTGTCTTCGCTTGCTGCCCTGCCTCTGAAGGCATTTGGATTTGATTTTAGGGATGAATTGAGCAAGAATATAAACAAAGGCCTGGTGTGTTTTGTTCACCAATGTGTTCCTAGCACTTAGCTCAGTGCCTGGCACATAATAATTGCTCTACAAATATTTGCAGAATAAATGAATGAGCCAGTAAATGAATTGACTGAGCAAATGAACGCAAATGAACAACAAAAAAACCCCACAAGGGGCACCTAGGTGGCTCAGTGGCTTAAGTGTCCAACTCAGGTCATGATCTCACGGTTGTGAGATCCAGCCCCGTGTCACTTTCACTCTCCTTCTGCCCTCACTCTCTAAAAAAAAAAAAAAAAACCCAGAAAACAACAAAAACAAAAAACAAAAAATGGAGACTTAGTAGCAATAGTTGAAGAAATAGGAAAACTGAGAAGAGTATTCTCTATCTCTGATAGAGAATGTCTTAAGGGAAAGGGAAGGTGAGTGGTCAACCTTGTCATGTAAAAGGAGAGCTGAAAATGCCCACTGGGTTCACTGACAGGAAGGAAGGTCCTGGCCCTGAAACGGCAGCTCTCAGTGCAGTAGTTAGGTTGGGGGGAATGAGAATGCAGTGGACTGAGTATTAGGGAACTGAGGATGAGCTTAAAGATTCTTGCTGTGGAGATAAGAAAAATGAGGTCATGGTAGGTCTTGTTAGAGAACATATGAAGGGGACGGATGGCTCCTTTTTAAGATGGAGGAGGCCTCAGCCTCGAGGATGTGTGAGAATGTCTGCTTCCAGACATTTTTGGGGTGCATATTTAATACTTGCTGCAATATCACTGCATGTATGTTTAAGAACTTTGACCCTGCACTCTAACAATACATATTAGTTGGTCTTCAGGGTTAGGATTCTCACTGATTTAAAGGAAAATATCATACCTAAGAGGCTGATAAGGTGGCATTGGACGGAAATTCAGATAACAGTGGGCCTGAAGGGTGTTAAAAAGGGATTCGTGATTCAGTTAGTTGACTTATAAAGTCCCTTATCTCTGAGATTTGATGGTTACATAAAGCTGGCCTAGATATACGGTATTTTTATATTAATTTATCTTGCTGTGCTTTATTCTTAGGAAACACGAAGGAAGGAAGGCATTGTGAAGCTGAAACCTCATGAGGAACCTCTCCGTTCTGAGATCCTTAGTGGGAAATTCACCATCTTAGTGAGTCTTTAGGAACCCTTCTTGTAGTGTCTCATTACTTCCTTTTGTAGCTGTTGTACTGTTTGAATTTTGTTCCTAGATACCTGATCCTGAATCTAGAGAGTCTCAGCAGTCGCAGACACGAAGCAGCTGTGCAGTTGCACAAAATAATTCTAGTAACAGGTGAAATTATTGAGAATCAGTTGTACAGTAGTAGGTCAAGCAGAGTTTCTTCACTGGTCCATTAGACTTAGTCAAGGTCTTTGGGTGGGTATACAGTGGTTCAGAGGCCCATCCTTATTGGATTCAGGCTCTCTCCACCTAGAGGTCACAGCCATTTGAATAAGTATACAATGGTACTTTAAGGCAGAGCATGGAAACCATGGTTGTCTTCTGTGGTTTTCCCCTGATGTGGGTTTCTTTTGCCATCCTGTCTGGGAAATAAGCTAGGCAGCCAGTGTAGACCATCCTTTAATCTCTCTGCCATTGACATGTTAAGGGAATGTAGTTTTTCCCTACCACACAAATAGGATCCAGGGGCTGCTAAGAATCAGGCATGGGATGAAATAAACATTCTTCTCTTCCTGGAGTAACTGATGCAAGTCAGAGAAGTATTGCCAGCATCTCTTCTCTTCATATGAAATTTTTGTCTAGGATATAAGAAGCCTAAGTGATTGTTGTGATTTTCTATTTAGTTTCTAAATGTTTTTCGTTTTATTTGCTTGTAGAATGTTCGGGACCCAACAGGAGCCTCCATTGCCCTCTTCACTGCCAGATTGCATCACCCCCACAAGTCAGTCCAACATGTGGTACTTCAGGCTCTGTTTTACTT
This sequence comes from Ursus americanus, assembly GCF_024610735.1. NCBI lineage: Eukaryota > Metazoa > Chordata > Mammalia > Carnivora > Ursidae > Ursus > Ursus americanus. Next base: position 28,530,577 of record NC_142154.1, read on the forward strand.
GCTAGACAGAGCTGTGGATAGGTGAGCATGAAGATATGTTTTAGTTGGTGATAGTCCTTGACTAAGTTGATTAACTCAGCAGTGCCTTCACCCTGCTCCTAGAATGTGCCTCAGGAAGTGCTGTGAATAGAAAACATTCCATGTCCTTAAGGGCTTGGCATGTTTCCAGGTCTATCAAGATGGTGGGTATTCTTTATCTTTATCTGCTTGGCTCTATTTTAGGATCACAGAAACTGAGAAAGCCAATTAACTAGTTATCCTCATTGTATTGAGAATTACTTATTGAGAGAATGTGAAGGGGAAATGACTTGTGCTGGCCTTTGCTTATTTGCCCTGAATACTGATTTTCGAAACACTCTGGGGCCTCACTTTCTTTGTAAAATAGGAATAATGCCATTTAGGTCAGGATTTTGAGAATCAACATTCAGGAGAGAAGAGTCCAAAAGTACTAAGTTAAGCAAAATCATCTTTATAAACAGGTGCATGAGCAAAAAGAATCAGCTCAGGTCATTTCTCCTTCCCTCTCCAAGGTAAATGGTATTATGACTATTTTAGGCAAAGAAACCAAGCCCTAAAAAGTTACGTGACTCTTCTACAGTTACCACATACCAGTCCAGTTAGGCATAAGATTCTAGTTTCTTTGCTCTTGGCCAGAGCTGTTCATACCCTACTATGTTGTCCTTTTGACGTACTTCCTTTTTTCTCTGGTGATTGCCATTTACAGCCATTTAGTTTGTTATTGGGCTAATCCTCTGGGTTAGAAGTGATGTATCAAAGGCTGAAACCTAAGATAGTAAAAGACATATATGCACAGCTTTAGTCATACCGTGGACTTAGAGGATACGGATAGCCAAATGATGGTCCGAAGTAGGCCTCTCTGTCTAATTCACTTGTTACTGCCTCTTAATGTTACTTCTGTAGTATTTAGCTTCTGCTTTTGATGCTCAATAGGGAGATATATCCAAACCACACACAGCATTATTCTGAAAAAGAGACGTTTACTAAGGTAAGGAGAAAGGACCAGTGGTCTCAGGGGCCCTGTACTGCCCAGTCAGAAGTGTGAAATTTCTCAGTTCTTCTTTCCTGTGATTGGTCTTCAGGTATAATATCCAGAATATAGGTTCCTTTGAAGTGCTTTAGCTCAGGAGAATAAATGAAAGACTCCTTTATCAGAAAATTCACTGGCCTTCCTTGGTGGGCACTTTACGGTCAGTGTACTTCTATAGGCATGGCAGTGGCCAAAGCTTGCTCTTTCCGATGTGAGTATTGATTGGATCCCACAGGAAGACCACACAGGTAAACATACTTAAAACTGTTTTCATGATGTCCACCCTTTTCTTAGAAACCCTTAGTGACTCCTCATCATTCAGAAGGTGCATATAAGATAAATAAATGTGAGACCTTTTCTCCCAAGCAAAATATTCTCACTAGTGAGTAGAAATTCTTGTTTTCCTATATTAATTTTCACCAAGAGCACGAGTAGGGTGGGGAGGGGCAGAGGGAGAGGAAGAAGCAAACTCCCTGCTGAGCAGGGAGCACGACACAGGGCTCCTCTCAGGACCCTGAGATCATGACCTGAGCCAAAGGCAGACGCTTAACTGACTGAGCCACCCAGATGCCCCATCAGCAGTTATAAGAATACCAATTATTGTGTATGGAATTTTACACAGCCTTATGATGTAATTTAACTTATACTGTTGTTTTGTATGTTTACCACTAGATTATAACCTCTATGAAGGCAGGGAACCTTCTTTTTCACATTATATAATAGAAAATCCTCAAATCTCTATGGGTGGCATGGAAATGGTATCATAAACTTCCACACATCCCTTGTCTTCAGAGTGATCTATAACCAATCTTGTTTCATTGATAGCCTCTCACCCACCCTCCACCCTCAATTATTTTGAAACAAATGTCAGGGACTATGTTATAAACATCTTGGTGTTCCCAGGTAACATCCAGCTCAGGAATCAAACTCAGTAGGAAAACAGTTATTCTTAGTAAGGAATTAGCTATCATTGTAAACCTCATATTCTGTACCCAGAAAAACAAAGATCCTACCACGTTTGTATTTATTTCATGTGCCTTTACAGGAAGAGCAATTTTTAGGAATATAGACCCTGCATCATTATGAACTGTAGCTTCTTCCCCTGGCACTGACTTCTCTTTGTTTCAGTCCTCTGCCACAGGCTGGTGCTGTGAGGGGAAAACCTACAGTTCTTTGAATTTGGCCCTTGAGAGCTTGTGGAGAAATGGGAAGTCTCTAGACCTGAATAGTCTACTCAGTAATTGTGCTTCTCTTGTAACACCATCTTTGATCTTGGTGAATGATACTCTCTCTGGAATCATGAAAGGAGTCAAGATTTTGTATTAACTGTAACCTCTTGAGACCATTTGAAACTCAGAAACTGCTGGAAAAACTTGGGTCTACCTCAGAATTAGCAATTTTTTTAAAAGATTTTATTTATGTATTTGAGATAGGGAGAGAGCACACAAGCAAGGGAAGGGGCAGAGGAAGAAGGAGGCTCCCTACTGAGCAAGGTGCCCAATGTGGGGCCCAATCCCAAGACCCTGGGATCATGTGACCTGAGCCAAAGGCAGATGCTTAACCAACTGAGCCACCCAGGCACCCCAGAATTAGAGATTTTTGAAATGCTTCTTCATGGGTGGGTACTTCCACCATGCCAAAAATGTAGGATACAAAATAACATTGAAATTTCTGATTTCAGGATCCTTTTGTGCCAAACATTTTTCTCAATTTTAAGTAGATAGGAAAGGTATTGCTATCATCTATGAGTAATCCAAACAAAAAATTTATTCCTAATGATCTTTTAGGCATGCAGATTGAAATAGATAAGGATCTGGAGGAAGAGTACAACTTTGAGAAGTCTTCAGGCAGTAAGGAGATTGAACTGAGGAATACTTTTCATATCTTCACAAGTTTTTTGTTTGTTTGTTGTTGTTGTTTTTAGAGAGAGCCCATGTGCATGCAGCCCGAGAGGGGCAGAGGGAGAGAGAATTTTAAGCAGGCTCCACACCCAGCTAGGAGCTCAACACAAGGCTGGATCTCATGACCCTGAGATATGACCTGAGCTGAAATCAAGAGTCAGGTGCTTAACCAGCTGAGCTACCCAGGTGCCCCTCTTCACATGTTCTTAACCTCAGTGAGGTAACAAGCTCTTTTCAAGATGCTTTCCTAAGACCATGTATGGGTTTGTTCTCTTCCCCCAACTCCCAAGAGTTATATTCACCATCATTGACCTTAGAGTTTTGTTTCGCAGTTTCCCACAGGTCTGAAGTATTTTCTTAGCAGTGGGCTTCCAGTCCCAATGAATTCTAATTCAGTGACCATTTATCATGTACTTATTTGCAAGGACTGTGCTAGGGACTGTTGGGAGTAATGAGGTGAACAAAACATGTTTTTGCTCCCAGGAGAGAATCAGATAGCTTTACAAAGTTGATAGTGCTTTGGGACACCTGGGTGGCTTAATTGGTTAAGCATCTGACTTCGGCTCAGATCATGATCTCAGGGTCCTGGGATTGAACCCCCAAGCATGGGCTCCAGCTCAGCTCGGAGTCTGCTTCTCTCTCTCCCTCTGCCCCTCCCTCTGCTTGTGCTCTCTTTGTCTCTTTCTCAAATAAATAAATAAATAAAATATTTAAAACAACAACAACAAAAACAAAACAACGTTGAAGGGGCACCTGGATGGCGCAGTTGTTAAGCGTCTGCCTTCAGTTCAGGGCGTGATCCCAGTGTTCTGGGATCGAGCCCCACATCAGGCTCCTCCACTGGGAGTCTGCTTCTTCTCTCCCACTCCCCCTGCTTGTGTTCCCTCTCTCGCTGGCTGTCTCTGTCAAATAAATAAAATTAAAAAAAAAAAACCCAAAAAACAAAAAACAAAACAAAGTTGAAGTGCTTTAAGAACCATAAGAAAATCCCACAGGAAGATTTATGGGACTGGAAGGGGGTGAAGGACAGCAGTACATTTTGATCATGGTTATCAGGGAGGTCTTCACGGAAGAGGAAACTTTTGAGTTGAACATGGAATGTTACAAAATTTGGATAGGCAGATTCAGAAACCTGGGAGGAAACAGTTCAAATTTTGATAACCTAGATGTTCTGGAACATTCTCAACCGAGGAGTTTGGATCTTGATAAATATGCATTAGTAAGCATAATTCCAATTCCAACATGTGAGGGTTTTCTGCCACACCTCCAAGCAGTTCTGTAACACCAACTCAGTGTTTTACAACTCAACTAAATTCTGATGCTGTCTGCCTGATAGATCAGATCCCACAGGTCAATCCTGTAAGACTTGTCCCCCCCAACCCCAACTCCCGGAACACACAGATGCCAGTGGCAAGTTAAGGTTGTCACCTGTGCTTTTTTATCAACAGGGCTATATAGATTGAAGTTTCCAACAACCCCCTTCTTGGGTACAGTGAATTTACTAGAGTGTCTCGCAGAACTCATTTTACTTACTAGGTTTCCAATTTATTATAAAAGGATATAATTCAAAATAGGTAGATGGAGGGGATGCATAGGGAAAGGTATGGTGAAAGGGGCTTAGAGCTTCCATGCTCTCTCTGAGAGGGCCACTCTTTCAGTACCTCCATCTGGAAGCTCCAAACCCTATCTTTTTGGATTTTTTTTTTTTTTTAAAGATTTTTTATTTATTTATGTGACAGAGAGACAGCCAGCGAGAGAGGGAACACAGCAGGGGGAGTGGGAGAGGAAGAAGCAGGCTCATAGCGGAAGAGCCTGATGTGGGACTCGATCCCGGATCACCAGGATCACGCCCTGAGCCGAAGGCAGACGCTTTAACGACTGCGCTACCCAGGCGCCCCTATCTTTTTGGATTTTTATGGAGGCTTCATTAGATGAGCGTGATTGATTAAATCATTGGCCATTTGAGATTGAACTCAATCTCTAGTCCCTTTCCTTTCCCTGGAGGTGACAGAGGGGAGGGTGTGGGGTGAAAGTACCAACGCTGTCTAATCACAAGGTTGGTTCCTTGGCAACCATCCGCATCCTTGTGTGGACCCTAGGGCATTCCAGTTGTCTCATTAACATCTCAAAAGACACCTTTAACTCTCTTCACTTAGGACATTCCAAGAATTTTAAAGGAACTCGGTGCCAGCAACCAGGTTGAAGACCAAATACATATTTTTTATTGTAAAATCACAGTATCATAAGAAGTATAGCAGATACCAAAGATAAATCATCTTTTTGTAAGACCAGTATTCAGGGAGACACTTCTTTTGGTCCCTCATGTGTCCCATAACTCTGTTTTTTGCCCTAGGCTTTCAACCTCTCTCATCCATCTTATTACTTATAAGTGTTTTTGTTCCATGGTTGGTTTACAGCTTTGAAACTCAGAGGAATGGACTGGTATTTATCTATGACATGTGCGGTTCTAATTATACCAACTTTGAGCTGGATCTTGGCAAGAAAGTCCTAAACCTGCTGAAGGTAAGGTTGTGAGAGGGCCCCTCAATTCTTCTTCACTGATTAGGATACTTTTTTCTATTCTTTGGGAGACTTAGGAATGATGTAAACTTCAGACATTATGTTCAGTGTAAAGGTCACCTGTAAATGATGACTAATATGTGCTTCCTCAGAATACAAAATGGTCTTAAAAATGAAGTGGGAGGAATTAAAAAAGGAAATGCAAAGGAACATTCTGAGTCATAAAGGAGCGTTGCCCCCTTCCTGGAGTTGTGTAGAATAAGAATTAATGAAGGCCTAGCTATGTCCAGTGTCTGAAAAATGTCACCTCCCCAGTGACTTTCGGACTTTTTGCCTCACTCTAGTCAGAAATAGGTTTTACATGCTGACCTCATACATAAAAGTATATAAACACAAACCATACACATACATGTGGAGTTCTATGTATAGATAAGTTTACTCTCTTATCCCAAACTCGTAAGTCCAGGGGTATGTTGTAATATTTTGAATTTTAAAAGATAATATGGTATATATGCCACTTTATAACCGAACACATTAATATTTTTGTAATAAAATGTGTTATTCATAATGAGTGGAGAAGAATAAAGGCTATAAATAGCCTATGGCATTTCAGGTCAGATTTTGCTGCTCCATGAATTCATGCACCAGACTTCAAAAGAAACTTAAGGTTTTCAGAGCTGTTTAGGTTTCAGAGTCCCGGGATGAGGGTATGTAGATCTTTGTGTACATATTTATACACAAAACAAAAAAGTTTCACAAAACAAGCTTTAACCCTTACTATGTGCACTTTGATAATTCTATTTCCTATTTTAAAAAAGTCGTGAGCTACTAAATTAATTTGAGGACCCATTGAGTGACAACTTGCAGTTTGAAATCATTGATCTAGGAGTCTATAGTCTTTATTCTAGGATCTGACTTGGGATTACTGTGGATGTAGATTTTTAGAAGTGCTATTATAGCTTTATCACAGAGTATATAAAGAGGGTATTTTATTGCATGTTGTTTTCTGGTACTTCCATTGGTCACTCAGCACCATATTACTAAAATCCCTATTAGGGCATTTAGCTGTGATTCAGTTCTTTTCATTGATGAGGATGATACATGTTTTTTTTTCTTTACAAATATGGAGTAATACTATATCCAGTAGTTATGACTCGTCATTTTTTACTTAACAGTTGTGTCTTCATCATCCTTCTATGTCAGTACATATAGCTATTACCCATTTCTTTTCTCTCTCGCTTTTTTTTTTTTTTTTTTTAATAAGCTCTACACCCAGCGTGGAGCTTGAATTCACAGCCCTGAGATCAAGGGCTGCGTGCTCTAGCAACTGAGGGGGCCAGGCACCCCTTTCCTCACTTTTTTTAATGGCAGCAGAGTATTCTTTTTATGGCTGTATCAAGCAGAAAAAAATGAAGTTCATGCCATTTTTTGTGTGTTATTATAAAGGCTTCAGTGAGTATTGTTTTATATACATTTTTATCTGTTTGACCAATTATTTCCTAAGGATAAATTGCTATAAGCAGATTTGTAGGGTCAAAGAGTTCACACATTTAAATTTTGATAAATATTGCCAAATAAGCCCTCAACAGCCTTTTTCACCAGTCTTTTTCACCAGTCTTATCAACATTGATTTGATATTTGGATTTTAATCATATTCATGTTTTTATGGTATTTCTCTTATTACCGATGAGCTTCAGCATATTTTCATGTTTATTGTCAAGAGGTATTTAAAATTTTTTTTCTTCTCATATACTTTACTCAATTTTTAAAAAAGATTTACGTATTTATTTTAGAGAGAGAAGAGTGTGCACAAGGGCAGAGGGAGAGGGAGAAATAGAATCTCAGACTCCCCGCTCAGCAGAGCCTGGGGTACCACCCTGAGATCATGACCTGAGCCAAAACCAAGAGTCAGTTGCTCAACCTACTGAGCCACCCAGGCGCTCCTCATACACTTTACCCAATTTTTTTACTAAAGTGTTTATCTCTTACTAATTTATAAGAGTTGTTATTAAAAATGTTATAAAGTATGTGTTACCAGCACTTTTTTTTATAGTTTCTTACTCACTTTTATGGTGTCTTTTCTCATACTGCTATGTTTTCTTTATTTTTCAACGTAATTTTCATATACTATATATTCTTTAATAATATATATCATATATGATACATAGTATTATGGATAAAATAATTTGCTTTCAAATAGCTATCCGGGCAACATTTACTAACTAATACATTTTTTTCCTACTCATTTGAGATGATACCTTTATATTACACTAAATTCCCATATGGTAGGCATGTCTATTCTGACACTCTGTTCTATTGATTTAGCCATCTAGACCAACATACGCACTGTTTAAGTCTTAAATAAAGTTTAATATCTCATAGGTCAAGCTTCCTGTCACACTCTTATTTCTAAAAGTTGTTTAGACTATATTTTTTGTATTTTTATTCTTTTTACATTTAGTTTTGTGTGCTTTAAATATTTTCAAAGATTTTATTTATTTGAGAGAGATAGAGTAAGGGAGAGAGAGAGAGCATGAGGTGGGGGAGAGGCAAAGGGAGAGAGAGAAGCAGACTCCCCCACTGAGCAGGGAGCCCTTCATGGGGTTGGATCCCAAGACCCTGGGATCATAACCTGAGTTGAAGGCAGATGCTTAGCCCACTGAGCCACCCAGGTGCCCCTTTGTTTTATTTTTAAGTAATCTCTACACCCAACATGGGGCTTGAACTCACAACCCTGAGTTCAATAGTCGCATGCTCAGGGGTGCCTGGCTGGCTCAGTAGGTGGGGGATGTGATTCCGTATTTAGTTCTGTGAGTTTGAGTTTATGTAGAGTATAGTGATTACTTTAAAAAAAAAAAAAAGTTGCATGCTCTACTGAATGAGCCAGCCAAACACCCCCTAGTTCTTTTTCAGTTATAAAAGCAATTCAAGGAAAAGCCTCTGAACCCCTCCCCCAGACACCCCAGTGCCAATGCACAGAGGGTAACCACTTTTTCCAAATTTTAAATCTAAATCTGGTGAGAAAAAAAAATTTTTTTGAAGATTTATTTGTTTGAGAGAGAGAAAGAATGAGCTGGGGGAGGGGCTCGGTGGCTGGATCTGAGGATCTTGAGATCATGGCCTGAGCCGAAGGCAGACACTTAACTGAGCCACTCAGGCGCCCTGAGAAAAAAATTTTTTTTTAAATCATCATCCTCTTTTGATTAGATGAACTTTAGAGTCATTCAGTCAAGTTTGGGGAAATGAAAGATTCTGGATTTTACTTGGATGTAGTGAATTAATTAAGGGAGAATTCACATCTTTATAATGTTACTATCTCCCATCCAAGAATGTTATACTTTTTGGGGCGCCTGGGTGGCACAGTCAGTTAAGCATCAGACTCTTGGTTTCAGCTCAGGTCTTGAGATTGGGGCCCACGTAGGGCTCCGTGCTCAGTGCAGAGCCCGCTTGAGATTCTCTCTCGCAGTCCCTCCGCCCCTTGAGTCATGCTCTTTCTCTCAAATTCATTAATTAATTTAAAAAAAAGAATGTTATACTTTTTAAAAAGTCTTTTGTCATATCTTTCTTTTTTTTAAGATTTTTTTTTTATTTGGGGGGGTGAGTAGCAGAGGGAGAGGGAGAGAGAGAGAACCCCAGGCGGACTTCCTCCTGCGCTTAGACCTTATGGCAGGGCTGGATCTCAGGACTCTGAGATCATGACCCTAGCTGAAACCAAGAGTCCGACAACCTAGTAAAGCCACCCAGGTGCTCCTTGTTATGTCTTTCAACAAAGTTTTAAAATTATTTTATTTGTTGTATATGTGTCTTATGTAGTTTATTCCTAGGCTAAAAAATACATATTCATGTATTTAAAAACACAACAGACACCAAGGATAAACTATCTTTTTTGTAAGACCAGTAACTTACAGGGAGAAAAAGAGAGGGATAGAGATAATGTATGTGTGCACAAGTGTTATTATAAATCAGATGTTTTTACCATTATAATTTTATGCTGATTATTATTTATAGGGTGGCTAATTTTTTCATAATTTATCTTTTATACTTAAAATACTGTTATAATAAAAAAAATTTTCATTGTAGGGGCGCCTGAGTGGCACAGTCGTTAAGCATCTGCCTTCGGCTCAGGGCGTGATCCTGGTGTTATGGGATCGAGCCCCACATCAGGCTCCTCTGCTATGAGCCTGCTTCTTCCTCTCCCACTCCCCCTGCTTGTGTTCCCTCTCTCGCTGGCTCTCTCTCTGTCAATAAATAAATAAAATCTTTAAAAAAATTTTTTTTTCATTGTAGAAAATTTTGGACAACTCAGACATTAAGATTTATAATATGTGGAAATAAACTGTTGACATTTTGGTGTATGGCACTTTCTTCTAGATGTTTTTCAATATGATCTTAATTATGTTCATACAATTTCAATATACAGTAAGCTCCAAAAAGTTTATTTTATGAATATTTGTAATTGCTGAATAATAGTCTATCCTGTATTTACTATAATTTTTTAACCATTTCTTTGTTGTTGGGTATTTTCCCCATTTTTTATAATAAACAGTTTTTTCAGCACTTTTATATTCATCTTTTTTTTTTTTAAGATTTTATTTGAGAGAGAGAGATAGCGAGAGAGAGAGCAGGAGCAGTGGAGAGAGAGAGAGAAGCAGGCTCCCCACTGAGCAGGGAGCCTGTAATGGGACTCAGTCTCAGGACCTTGGGATCATGACCTAAGCCGAAGGCAGATGCTTAACCAACTGGCCACCCAGGTGCCCCAGGATATAAATATTTTAAATAAGGTTGTAAAAAATAAAAGTAATATAAAGTATTATAGAAGATAAAAGAATAAAATTAACATAACTCACAATCTTTTCAGAGATAAACTATTGAACTTTTGATATAATTCTTATAATCTTTTTTCTCTGTGAAAGTATAAATGTGTGTGTAATTTTTAAAACAAAATTAAGGTTATAGTTTTAATCCTGTTTCGTTTAATTAAGAGTATATTGTGAGCATTTTCCATAGTTGCAAAAAAATCTTTGAAATCTTCATTTTAAAGGTTATAATATTAATCTTATTATAGGATAATAGCATTTTTGTTAACCCCTACCCATTTTCAGACACATATATTCTTTCCAGTTTTAAAGTACTATTTTTAACTATCAAAAATAAAGGTGTAATAAACATTTCTGTTCATAAAGCTTTGTGTTTCTGGTTATTTCTTAGAATATCTGAGTCTCAGAAATGGAATTACTTGATCAGAGGATATGCACATTTTTAAGGATATATAATGCTAGATGCCTGCTAGAAGATATAACTGTTTACTGTCCCATCAACAATATATGTGGATGCCCTACAGTCATTTAAATGGAATAGGCCTGAGTGTGTAGTTCTTTGCTCTGAAGAAGTAGATATAATGGCTTCCGCTTTTTAGTTATCATTTTGTGAAAATACAGATATTTTTCCAGACTGCTTTTTGACCTGGCAGGGAGGGCCTTGGCTATTTAGTCCTGAAATAAATTATTGTTGTTGTTTAAAGATTTTATTTATTTATTTTAGAGAGAGTGTGTGAGCACGTGCACGCAAGCAGGGGGAGGGGCAGAGAGAGAGGATCTCAAGCTGACTCTGCACGACTCTGCATGGAGCACAGAGTCCATTGCGGGGCTCTATCTCACAACCCTGAGATCATGACCTGAGCTGAAACCCATAGGCGCTTAACCAACGGAGCTGTCCAGGCACCCCTAAATTGTTGTATCTCAGACTTTAGTGAAGAGGAGTATGGAGCATTTTATTCTGGATACTGTATATTCTCTATTGGGGATGTTTGTGGACCCCCAAAATCAGTGGAAGAATAGCCAGAGAATGACATGTCAAAATGAGAATCAATCTTTTTAAAAAGAATAGGGAGAAGTGGTGGAAGATATTTAGCCACAATTTCCTCTTTTTTTGTTGTTTTTTTGGTTTTTGATTCCTTGGGAATAATTTCTTCCCAGTTAGAATGCCAATATTACTTGGTATCCCTGCCTGTGAGAAGGGCTGGGATATTAAACTAAATGAAACCAAGGGCTCTGAATTAGGAATGAATAATTTTTCTATTTTTATGCTTTGTGCAGATCAGGGTGTCTCCTTCCCTTTAGATTTCATTTGCCCTTATGCCCACTAGATTATATTTATTGACTGAATAAATGAATACATAACTAGATGAAGAGATGGGTAAAAAAAATGATTATAAACACACAGGTTTCAGAATAAAAGGTTATGAGAGAGATGTTTCTTTCATGTTCTGTTTATTCATGATCTAATTTTTCTTAAAGTTTTTAAAAGATTTCATTTTTTTAGAGATTTATTTATTTATTTGAGAGGGAGAGTGCAGGGGGTAGGGCCTGGGAGAGGGAGAGAGGGTCTTAAGGAGACTGCTCTGAGCGCAGAGCCTGACTTGGCCCGGATCTCACAGCCCTGAGATCACAACGTGAGCCGAAACCAAGAATTGGATGCTTAACCAACTGCACCACAGAGGTGCCCCAAGATTTTAATTTACTTTTAAGTAATTTCTACACCCAACATGGAGCTTGAACTCACAGATCCCAAGATCAAGATTTGCATGCTCCATGGACTGAGCCAGCCAGACACCCCTTTCTTAAAGTTTTAATAAGCAGAACTTGAAGATGCACACATATATGCTGACAAAAGTCAGTTCTCAATTTTTGATCCAGAAAGCTTATGTTGACAACATAACATCATAATTTTTAAAAGTAAATCACCTTTTGGGGCGCCTGGGTGGCTCAGTTGATGAAGCGTCTACCTTTGGCTCAGGTCATGATCCCAGTGTCCTGGGATCAAGCCCCATGTCAGGCTCTCTGTTTAGCAGGGAGCCTGCTGCTTCTCCCTCTGATTCCTTCTCCCTCTGCCTGCTGCTCCCCCTGTTCTCTCTCTCTCTCTCTCAAATAAATTTTTTTTAAAAAATCACCTTTTAATTTTTTTATTAAGGTTTTAATTTTAATTCCAGTATAGTTAACATACAGTGTTATATTAGTTTCAGGTGTATAATTTTTAAATTTTTAACCACTTCTGTAGTTACTGCAATGAAACCTGAATTAGGCTTTAGACTCCCCCTGCTGGGTAAGGATGGGGAAAAGAGCAGAAAACCTACACTCTGGATTTGAACAGTCACAGATTCCAGTGCCTTAATTGATGTCTTTAAATTTTCATGTGTGTTCTCCACAGGGAGCATTTCCTGCTCGTTTGAAAAAAGTACTGATTGTGGGAGCACCAATATGGTTCCGAGTGCCCTATTCCATCATCAGCCTCCTCCTGAAGGACAAAGTGCGGGAGAGGGTAAGGCAAGCTTTATTTTATTTGTAGGTGGGGGTGGTTATTTGGAGAAGGTGGTGAACTTCCCATTTCTACTGTTGAAACCTGCCAATTAATTTTTTACCTTCAATAAAATTCTTCTGGCCTGTCTCCTAAAGTGCTTTCTGCTTCTGTTAGTGTATCCACTTATATTCTGTGCTTTATTCTTTACTCAGGTCGGTATAGGCTACCTCTCCCACTGTACAATAAGTTCCTTGAAGTTAGGAACTAGACATAGTTTGTCTGGCACTCTCCCTCCATAGCATCTTGCATAAAGATAGCACTGAAGGAGAGTGTCCCATGGATAACTTAGGGATAACTATTCCTTCCAAAATTTAGCCTAGTGCTACACATGCATATTTAACAATCTCTAATAGAATTGCGTAAGTCGAACTGGTGTTTGGATTTGTTCAGCAGGAAATACTAATCTGTTCCTTGACCACCAGCGTGGTGGAGGAGAATCTCTCACTATATTTCTTTATATGTCTACTTCCATTCCTGGCATTTTCTCTTAAAACACCTTGTTGCTTCCTAATTTCAAAAGTGTTGTCTAAAATTATCGTTATTCTATTATTATCCCCTGAGTTTTCCAGGACTGAAAGATTATGGTTTTATTCATTCATTAATTTCTCACCCTTGAAAGAAAGGGCATATGAAACAGTGACATAATCTAATTATAGTTGCTGTGAAATATTATTAGAGATTTTTGTAGAATAAAATTATGAGATTATATCAGCAACAATGCAGATCTTTATAGCTGGGGAAACTTGTGTTGGAGAGGGGAAACTGAAGATGTTTAGTTCTGTGGAAGTACTTAGGGACCTAGTAACTGAGAGGAGGAGAAATCTTTTCCAAGGTACTCTTTGATAGGACTTCTTAAGCAAATTCTTGCACTTGTTATATTGTAAGTATTAATATATGTATAAGCTCAAAATATATGAGCACCTTTACAGTCCAGGCTCTGGGCCCTGAGAATTAAAAATGGAGTGAGACTTTCCTAAGCCTTACGGAGCTCATGTTCCTGCTCGGGAACACAGAGATAGACATGTACAGAGAACTGTGGCCCTGCAGGAGCACAGAGGAGAATATTGTATCGAGCAGTCAGGGAGGGCTTCACAGAAGAGTTGAGCTTTATAAGCTGGTCCGTGAAGTAGCCGAGGAGGAAAAGAGGGCATTCCAAGAAGAGACAACAGCAAGCGTGACGAGCATTCCCATTTCACACAGATTTCATGGAAAACCAGGTAGGCCAGTTTTGTCCAGTAAGGCTGTGTCTAAGCAGAGAGCAGAATTAGGATTACTTTTCTGGCAGTTTTCCTGGGCTACCCTGTATCTGGGTGACTAGTCTAGTGTTATTTTTGTAGAAAGCTACCTTTGAGAACGTCCATACTGAGCTGTTAGTAAAGCACCAGGCTTAGGGTTGGTTACCTTAGTATGGGGTTGACCAAAAAAAAATCACTACCTATGCATTCTTAATAATCAAAAAGGCAAATGCCTGCATGAGATGTCACTGGGAAGCGTTGTTAATAGTACAAAGGCTTTGTTCACTGTACCTTCCTTTCAAGGTATATAAAAGGGCTCCTGGGGCATCTAGCTGGCCTAGTCAGTAGAGTGCATGACTCTTGATCTTGAGGTCATGAGTTTGAGCCCCATGTTGGGTGTAGAGATTACTTGAAAATAAAATCTTAAAAAAGGCAGGGGCAAATTCTAGGAGTGACTTTGATATACATTCTGGGAATTCAAACCTTTGGGGGAAATTATAGGACTTTAATCCCAGGCAGATGAAATGCAGTCTGCTTCTTTTACAAGTATACCAAGTATTTCAAGCAAATTTCATCCCATTCTTCAAACCTAATATAAACACATTTGTTCTTTACCTTCACTATCTATGTCTTTTTTTCCTGTCCATACTCACATGGTTCTTTCTGTCTTTCCAGATTCAGATATTAAAGACATCTGAGGTCACCCAGCACCTGCCCAGGGAGTGCCTTCCAGAAAACCTGGGTGGGTACATCAAAATTGACCTCGCGACTTGGAATTTCCAGTTCCTACCCCAGATGAACGGCCACCCAGACCCCTTCGATGAGATCATCCTGTTCTCCCTCCCTCCTGCCTTAGACTGGGACTCAGTACATGTTCCAGGTCCCCACGCCATGACCATCCAAGAGTTGATGGACTATGTTAGCACCAGGCAAAAGCGGGGGATATATGAGGAGTATGAAGACATCCGCCGTGAGAACCCTGTTGGCACTTTCCACTGTTCTATGTAAGTAGGAAAGGTTTGGGCCGACATGCTTCTGGTGCGTGCTGGCAACAGCGCCATCCACATTACATTTCCTTAACAGAGGCTCTTCCTGGTGTTAAGGAGCATCACTGTCACTCAGGTGATGGTTCTCTCATCCAGGAAGAGGCACCTCCTGCTTTGGTGTCTGTTGCCAATATCCTATATTCTGAATTTCTGAAGGCCTTTAGTACCTACAGGGGAACCATGTAATAATGGATGCATTTTAAAATATTTCCTGAAATGCAGATGTTTTGGGGAAAAAACAAAAATGTAGGTTCAAAAATGTAGGCTCTCTATTCCTTTCTTCAGTGTGATCTCTGGTTCTTTGATTTGGGCAGTTTCTCCCTAGAGCATTTATACTAGAACATTACTTTCTTAGGAGGGGTGCTGGTGCATTTAAAATAATCCACAGTCAGTAAGAGAAAAGAGTTAACTCTTAGGAATTTGGCCTTGTGGGATTTTCCTTCTATCCAAATCTTACTACAGAACTAGCTGGCTAGTTTATAACTGGTTCATAATTACTTGGTAACTATCATTGGCCATAGAGCATAGATCATTTCTCTTACTGCTCTCATTTTACCCTGTTTTCATTGGCTGCAGCAGAAATTTCTGTCTCTCTGTTGAAAACTAGGGAAACTGTCCCAGGCTCAAGTTCCAGCATAGCCTAAAATCCCCTCTGTGATTTATGCAGGTTATTTCCCTTCCCTGCACCCCATTTTTCCTGGATGTAATATATGATGTTAGACCCTGATATCCACCTGCTTGTGTAGCTTAAATGTTTTAGGAATCCATGATTCTGTGAATACCTCTTCCCCTTTGTAATTCCTGTCCAGTTTAGTCTGTGTACTGTAAAGAAGATACAGGGAGAGAGACTTAGCAAAAGGAAAGAGGGAAAAGAATGAATTGGAAACAAGGGAAGAGAGAAGAAACACTTGAGAAGAAAGTCAATAGACAGAGCAAGAATGCAAAAGAAGAGAAAAAAAAAACCCAAACAAACAAGAAAGCAGAGCATATATCAAAGTGGAGAGAGTATCCTTTTCTCCCACACAGCTGTTTGTTTCTTACCAGTTTACAACTCTATATGCATCCAGTCTTTGTCCCAACCAGTTTTTCCCCCTGTAGTTTTGAATCAAGGAAGTATTATGGAACAGAGAGGAGTACTGGGCTGCTCCAAGAGGATGCATACTTGTCTTGGGGATTCCTAACTTTGTTCTGGGGGCTTCTGCTGTGAGATCCCTGAGATGTCATTTCTACCATCTTCCCCCTTCCCTCCATTAAAAAATGAGGTTTGGATTGTCCTCTTGGCATCACCCAAACCAGCCATCATGTTATAATCAGAGAATACCTCCCAGTCCTATGGAAGGACTTCCTAATCTTGCCCCTTATTGAATGAATGAGTCCCCACTTCAGGAGCTAGAACCCAGAATCCTCATCAGCTCCAGGTCTCTGTCTTATACCAAGTTCCAGTAAAACTGCTTATACAGAACAAATTGTGTCTCCCTTGGAGTTCTAGATTATGAAGTAGATCTCAGAGTACTCATTGTTGTCCAGGATGCCCATGGACCAAAACCCTTTCTTTCTCTTTTTTCTTCTCCCCTACACCACTTTTTCAAAAGGTGTGTTTTAAAAATTTATCTTTTTATTATAATTGTAGATTCACATGTAGTTGTAAGAAATAATACAGAGAGATTACATGTACCCTTTCCAAAGTTTTCCCATGGTACCATCTTCTAAAAGTATAGTATAGTATAGTATAGTATCACAACCAGATATTGATATTGATATTATCCACCAGTCTTATTCAGATTTCCCGAGTTTTAGTGTATGTATGTGTGTGTGTGTATTTAGTTCTATGCGATTTTTAGCCCTCATGTTGGTTTGTGTATCCATCACCATAGTCAAGATACAGAAGAATTACATCATCACATACCTCGGTCCCACCCCTCCCCATCCCTAACCCCTGCAACCACTAATCTGGTCGCCGTTACTATAGTTTGTTTTTTTTTCTTTTCTTTTTTTTTTTTTTTAAAGATTTTGTTTGTTTATTTTTGCGCACAAGAGCAGACGAGTGGTGGGGAGGGGCAGAAGGAGAAGCGGACTCCCCGCTAAGCACGGAGCCGGGCTCCATCCCAGGATCTCATGAACTGAGCTGGAGGCAGACGCCCAGCCGACCGAACCACCCAGGCACTCCTATAGTTTTTTCATTTCAAGAATGTTCTTATATAAATGGAATCATACTATATGTAACCTTTTAGGATTGGCTTTTTTCCCTCAGTGTAATTCCTTGGAGATTCACCCAAGTCGTTACATGTATCAATAGTTTATTCCTTTCTATTGCTAAGTACTATTCCATGGTATGAATGGTTTGTTTAACCGTTCACCTGTTAAAGGACATCTAGGTTATTTAGAGTTTCTGGCACTTACAGGTAAAGCTGCTATGAATGTTTGCGTCTAGGTTCTGTGTGAACATAAGTTTGCATTGCTCTGGGATGAATGTCCAAGAGTGTGACGGCTAGGTCATAGAGTAATTCGATGTTTAGTTTGATGAGAAACTGCCCAGCTGTTTTCCACAGTGGCTGCACCATTCGACATGCCCCTAGCAATGTCTGAATGATCCAGTTTCTTGGCATCTTCACCAGCATTTGCTGTTGCCACCACCATTTTTTATTTTAGTTGTCCTAATAGGTGTGTAATGAGGTCCCATTGTGGGTATAATTTACATTTCCCTAATAGTTAATGATATTGAACATCTTTTCATGTGCTTATTTACCATCTGTATATCCTCTTTGTAAAATGTCATGCCCTTTTCCCATTTTCCATTTGGACTTTTTTTGAAACCATCGAGATTTAGTTTTTTAATATATTCTAGATATAGGTTCTTGGTTAGATGGGTGGTTTGCGGATATTTTCTTCTAGTCTGTAGCTTATCTTTTCATCCTCTTAACATGGTCCCTGGTGAAGCACAGTTGATGAAATTCTTTAATCAGGTTTCCCTTGTATGGATCATACTTTTGACGTCAAATCTAAGAACACCTAACCCTAGATTCCAAAGATTTTCTCCCTTTTTTCATTTTTTTTTTTAAAGATTTTATTTATTTATTTGACAGAGATAGAGACAGCCAGCGAGAGAGGGAACACAGCATGGGGAGTGGGAGAGGAAGAAGCAGGCTCACAGCGGAGGAGCCTGATGTGGGGCTCGATCCCGGAATGCCGGGATCACGCCCTGAGCTGAAGGCAGACGCTTAACGACTGCGCCACCCAGGCGCCCCTTTCTCCCTTTTTTCTAAACATTTTGTAGTGTTATGTTTCACATTTATTTAAGTCTGTGATCCATTTGAATTAACTTTTGTATAAGGTGTACGGTTTAGGTTGGTGTTGATTTTGTGTCTGTGTGTGTGCGTGTGCACTTGCGCCACCTGTGGATATCTGATTGCTCCAGCACCGTTTGCTGAAAAATCCTTCCTCTATTGAATTGTTCTTAGGATTTTGTAAAATATGAGCTGGAGTTATTTGTGTGGGAAGAGGAAATTTTTTAAAATATGGAAAAGTACAGAGTATAACATGATAAACAACTATGTTCTTGTCACCAGAATTAATACTGACAATTTTTAATATTTTGTCATATTTTCTCCATCTTTTTTTGTTATATAAAAGAAAGTATTCATTGTAGATCCCTTCTTTTTTTTTTTTTTTTAAGATTTTATGTATTTATTTGACAGAGATAGAGACAGCCAGCGAGAGAGGGAACACAGCAGGGGAGTGAGAGAGGAAGAAGGCAGGGTCCCAGCAGAGGAGCCTGATGTGGGGCTTGATCCCATAACGCCGGGATCACGCCCTGAGCCGAAGGCAGACGCTTAACCGCTGTGCCACCCAGGCGCCCCCATTGTAGATCCCTTCTAATCCTCACCCTCAGTTCTCCCCATTCCCTGGAAGCAGCAACTAGTATGAATATGGTATATTTCCTTCTAGACTATTTTGCTTATTCTATTACATATTTGTTGGTAACTATGAACAATAGAATATTATTTTATATTAGAGTAATATTTATATTTTAGTAATTTTTTTTTACTTCTTGATCAAATATATATACAATTTTTTTTCCAAAAACAAAATAGTACCAAAGAATAGGAATGGTAAAATTAATGGCAATCCCCTGCCTTACCGTTTGTTCCTCTAGGTATCTATTTTCAATTCTTATAGCTGTTTCTTCTGGTATTTCTTCTATGATTCTAAATAAAATGCTTATAATGCTCTTCATTGATTTTTTTATGGTGGGTAAGCATTTGGTTTTTACGCCCTGTCTCCAGTTCACTTTTGACCGTTTTTCAATATAATTATATCATATTTTTTATTAAATCAATAGTCGCTGTTTACATTATTATGACTATGTACATTTTTCTACCGCAGAACTGAATGGGCTTCTGTGAAATAAAATATATTAAATTTTATCAATTCAATTTTTTGTTTCTTCTGGCATTGCTTACCTAATTTTTAAAAATTTTTTTAAAGATTTTATTTATTTTTTAATTTTTAAAGATTTTATTTATTTATTTTACAGAGAGCACACATAAGCAGGGGGATGAGCAGAGGGAGAGGGAGACGCAGACTTCTCGCTGAGCAGGGAGCCCAACATGGGGATCTATCCCAGGACCCTGGGATCATGACCTGAGCTGAAGGCAGATGCTCAATCGACTGAGCCACCCAGGCACCCCAGATTTTATTTATTTAGAGAAAGAGAGAGGGAGCACAGAGGGAGAGGGTGAAGCAGACTCCCACTGAGTAGGGAGCCTGATGTGAGGTTTGATCCCAGGACCCTGAGATCATGGCCTGAGCTAAAGGTAGACGCTTAACTGACTGAGCCACTCAGGTGCCCCAGTTACCTAACCTTTTCATTTGTTTTTAGTGTTCCATGTTCCTGTCCTTATTTTTTCCCTATTCTTTTTTTTTTTTTTTTAAGATTTTATTTATTTATTCGACAGAGATAGAGACAACCAGCTAGAGAGGGAACACAAGCAGGGGGAGTGGGAGAGGAAGAAGCAGGCTCATAGCGGAGGAGCCTGATGTGGGGCTCGATCGCACAACGCAGGGATCACGCCCCCTGAGCTGAAGGCAGACGCTTAACTGCTGTACCACCCAGGCGCCCCTATTTTTTCCCTATTCTTAATCAAATTTATTTTACACTATTATTAGTATTTTCCAAGTGGTCAAATAGATAATGAATTGATTGTTTTTTTTTTTCCCCCTGGAGACCTCACTTCCAGAACTTTTTGGGTTTTTTGCTCCAGTCTAACCTGAGGTTGTGATTTCCACACCCACTTTCCTTTATTGACTCGTTTCCTAGAATTCTAGGTTGGAAATAATTGTACCACAGAATTTTTAAAACAATCTCTAACTAGTAGCAATGCAACTAAACAGTCTGATATTATTCTCATTCCTTCTCAAGTCGTTTTGGACATTTTTAGATAATCTTTGTCTTTCCATTTAAAAAATTCACACTGGGGGCGCCTGGGTGGCACAGCGGTTAAGCGTCTGCCTTCGGCTCAGGGCGTGATCCCGGCGTTCTGGGATCGAGCCCCGCATCAGGCTCCTCCGCTATGAGCCTGCCTTCTTCCTCTCCCACTCCCCCTGCTTGTGTTCCCTCTCTCGCTGGCTGTCTCTATCTCTGTTGAATAAATAAATAAAATCTTTAAAAAATAAATAAATAAAATAAATAAATAAAAAATTCACACTGGCCTTGCTTGGTGTGGGTCCTTTTTTTTTCATTCATTTTGTTGGGTGCTTGATAGGTTCTTTCACTCTGAAGGCTTTTGTTCTTTAGTTCTAGGACTTTTTTGTTGTTGTTGTTGTTGTTGTTTTTGTTGTTTTTTGTGGGTTTTTTTGTTTTGTTTTACATTAGCTGTTTTTCATTCTCTCTTTCCTTGTATTATATCAGTTCTCTCTTCCTGGACTATTTCTGTCAGTCTGGTTGGATCTCCTAGATCAGAGATTGACAGACTTTCTCTTGAAGGGCAAAATAGTAAATATTTTAGGCTTGTGAGCCTTTACAGTCTCTATTGCAAGTGTAATCAACTCTGCCATTATAGTGTGAAAGAAGTCATAGTACTAAACTGACAGTCTTGGTTGTGTTCCAGTAAAGTCTTACAAACACAGATTGGCCAGGCCATAGTTGCTGACTCCTGCTCTAGAATGATTATCTTATTTTAATTTTTTTCTCCTATTTTTCATCACTTGGACTTTTTGTTTTATTCTGGAAAATTTCTTCAACTTTCTTTTTCATCTCTTCTATTCCAGTTTTTACTTTGGCTATCATATTTTCCAAGAGCTTTTCTTCTCTGTTCCTTTCTCATGGCATCCTATTCTTGTTTCATAGTACAGTACCTTTTTTTCTCCAAGGCTATTAATTATAGCCTTTTAGAACTTATTTTTTCTTACCGACACTCTTTTTGCTTTTTCCCTGCCCTGTGTTTGATTGGTCTCTTTTTTTGCTTTGGAGCTTTCTGTAATTATCTGAAGGTCTTTGGCTGTTAATTTACACTTGGGGGGGGGTCCTTAAAAGCTGCTTGGAGGGGCGCCTGGGTAGCGCAGTCGTTAGGCGGCTGCGTTCGGCTCAGGGCGTGATCCCGGCATTCCGGGATCGAGTCCCACATTGGGCTCCTCCGCTGGGAGCCTGCTTCTTCCTCTCCCACTCCCCCTGCTTGTGTTCCCTCTCTCGCTGGCTGTCTATCTTTGTCAAATAAATAAATAATGTTAAAAAAAAAAAAAAAGCTGCTTGGAAATGCTGTGTGTGATCTTCAAATTTAAATGATCAGCTAGCTTGGTGGTGGTGTACTCCAAGTGTCAGAATTCTTTCATAGGGCTATTCACTTTCTCCAGAGAGGAATCCTCCACTCTCTTGCTTGGGAGGGTCCAAGCTTAAAGTAAGTACAGGACAGGAGAGGACAGGGAGAAGAGGGCAGGAAACTCTCACTGTCTTTCATTCAGATTTTCATTTATTCCTCTGTTTTTAGCCCTGTGCCTCACCTTGCTTTCTAGGGAGTGGGAAGGTGAGGATGAGTCATTGTGTCTCTCTGAAGATACCTCTGTGGGTCCTGGTTTTCTGCATTTGGCCAAGGCAGCCAAAATTCCTCCATCTGTTTTCTCTCTGCCAAAATGTATTTCACTCTTTGTCTGCTGATGTCTCTGCCATCACTTTTGGGGTTTGGACTGATTAGTGCCTTTATTGTCATTTTACTGAGGCTACTAGATGGAGTGGAGTCACACATATGTTGTCAACCTACCATGTTAAACTGGAACTTAGGTTTCTTAGCAGCCAGATTTTTTCTGGTGTTAATACCCTTATTTCCCTCTCATTTTCTCTTTTGAATGGAAATATCTTTATTTCCACAGGAGTACATACATATTAAAAATGTTAAATGATATGGAATATGGATAGACTAGACCATTGCTCCATGTCTCCAACACCAACAGTAACGGACACCCACCTTTGCACCACTGGACTTTGTATCACATACATGCTGCTTCCACCTTTTCTTTGTCTTCGTTTTAGTTTGTCTGTTTCATTTCTTCAGGTCTCCAGGGAACCTAGAGAAGAATCGCTATGGGGACGTACCCTGCCTGGACCAAACTAGAGTGAAGTTGACCAAACGAAGTGGCCACACTCAGGTACACAGATAAATGCTATCTTTTCAGGAGCACTGAGGGAAATTTTCTAAAGTGAACCTTACTAATACCATAGTAGAAAGAACATGGACTCTGAGCCAGAGAGATCAGATTGGAGTTTTAACTTTGCTATATACGAGTTAGTCTGTTACCATAAGCAAGTCCCTTATATACGCCCATCTCACAGCACTAAGTGGAAATTAAATGGAAAAATTTATGTAAATGCTGATAGTGCAAGGTCTGGTGTATCAGAGGTGCTTAATAAATATCAGTTATTTCTCCTTTTACTCCTTAGTTGTAAAATTATAGTCTTATTGTCCACCATATTAGTGAATGTATATGTAGCAATACAAGGCAACTCTAATTATAAGTGACCTATGATTTTAACATCTAGAAGATGTGAAAATAATTTTAGACAATTAGTGTACACATAAATATCTAGGGATAGAGTTGAAATGGTCAAATGATTATATTATGCAATATCTGATCTGTTCATATTAAAAATCACACGTATATGTACTAGTGTAGATATTTAGTGAAACTTCACATGCACCTTTAACATCAGTGTCTTTGCCCTCATCTGAGCCACTTTCTGAGTCAATCTAATGGTTTTCCAGAGCATACAATTTTTACTTCTTTTTAAGTGTATGGTATTGTCACTGAAAAGTTTATCCTAAACCAGAAAAATATATTAGCATAACATTAACACAGTTTATTCTTTCCATTCATCCTGTATCTTATGCATTTTCTGTAGCATAATCATTCATTTATTCTTTTTTAAAGCCCTCTTTATAGCAACATCCAACACTTAGAATTTTGAGGTCAGCAACTAAGTATGTGTTACATTTTTTCTTTTTCCTTCGGATATACCAATTCTGTCTGGTGCCCTCCATATGCATCAAAAAAACAGCATTGATTGAGGCTGTTGTTCAAAGTAAAGGAATTTAAATAGTGCCCCTTTAACGTGACACACAGTATAGGGACTTGTTACATCCCCTTCCTTTTTTCTGGGGGATAATTTTGGGAAAATTGTTGCCTTGTATTTGGGTAAATATGATATGTGGATCGGGAGCCCAGGATCATGGTTTTAATCTCTTTTGACCCTACCGTTTCAAGTATATAAACTGAATTCAATCCCTTCTTGGCCTTTTGGCTAAGATCATGTGTAAACTGAATTCATAGCCCTGTCCAGGACCCTTATAAAGGGTTTTCCTGCAGGAACATTAGCTCAGAGTCTGGCTGACTTAGGGCAAGTTCGTCACTCTTACTGAGATCATCAAGTATTTGCTCTGAAGGAGTGGAGTGTAATGCTTGAGATGGGACTCTGGAGTCAGATAGCTGTATTTATCTGTCCTCTTGACTGCTGTGTCTCCAGTACCTAAAACAGTACATATCAGACCTTCAGTAAATTATTTGTGAAGGAATGAGTAAATCCCAGTGTATCAGCAGACTATTCTAGTCATCCTATAATTAACCTAAAGATCATGACTTGAATTAAACTCCTTTCGTTACTGCAAACATTGGCAGAAGCTTTATTTCCCCAGTAAATGGTGGATTCAGGTTTATTAGTGAATTGTTCACCAGATTTGCTTGTGGAATTATAAAGCTATTAGTCACAGTTTCTATTGAACATGGCCCATAACATAGTGTACTTGATTTGATTCTCTCTGCTATTTCACTTTGCCCCCAAATCTATACTTTATCTCTGAGGTAATTTTCAGTTTTAATTTCTGATGATTCTTCTGAAATTGCTGATTCTCAGTGCTCTCAGAGACAAGGATACTGAAAGCTGGTATGCTTAGTTATAAAAAGAAAGTAAGTCTCCATTAAAGAAGTGATATTTCTTTTCAAAGCATGAAGGTAGTTCCAAGAGTAACAGCTTATACATTACTTACGGAATAGTGTCGACTGGCATGTACCAGGTAAATCCTTTGTATTTTTCTGTGCCTTCTTGCCTGGTATCACACTTGAATGTGCCAGGCTGAGCAGGGGTTAGCTTTGGCTGACTGCAGTGGGCGCTGGATTGAGCAGCCTGGTTGGGAGTGAATGAGGCTTTTAGCTTGCTGGGTCTGCTGCAGATGGTCCCTTAGCTCAGTGAAGATGTCTCAGTCAGAGTAGAACACTAGCTGTAGAACACTAGTAGAACTCCTGCCGTGCAAGGAGAAAGCAGGAAACTCTTTTTTTTTTCTTTTAAAGATTTTATTCATTTATTTGTTAGAGAGAGAGAGGGCGCAAGCAGGGGGAGCAGCCGGCAGAGGGAGAAGCAGGCTCTTTGCTGAGCAAGGAGCCGGATGCAGAACTTGATCCCAGAACCCTGGGACCATGATGTGATCCAAAGGTGGATGCTTAACTGACAGAGCCGCCCAGGCGTCCCGAAAGCAGGAAACTCTTGACTAAATAATTAGTGGTAGGGGGGCGCCTGGGTGGCAAAGTGGTTAAGCGGCTGCCTTTGGCTCAGGGCGTGGTCCCGGCGTTCTGGGATCGAGCCCCACATCAGGCTCCTCTGTTGGGAGCCTGCTTCTTCCTCTCTCACTCCCCCTGCTTGTGTTCCCTCTCTCGCTGGCTGTCTCTATCTCTGTCAAATAAATAAATAAAATCTTTAAAAATAATAATAATAATTAGTGGTAGGATAAGTTTGTAGACTGACTGACTAACACACACATGTCCAAATAACATCGGTTTAACCATGAGATGGAGAAGTCTTCTGACGGTGACTGTGGATACTGACGGTTCGGACTGTCCTCCAAGTGATGGAACCCAATGGAGAAAAGGTGACAGATTTAGGGAGTCACTCTGACCTCTCTAGAGTGGAGTGGCGTATGAGTTTTCTCTAGTTTGACATTGAAGCTTTTTGTCTTTTTCCTCCTATATCCCTCCACACCCTCTGCTATTCATAGTACCTGCTAGATACTCTCAACTAGTTATACTATGACTTGACACTAGCTGCATCTGTGTTTCTCTTTATCAGCTTGGATTTTCAGAAACGATGTTGGCAGAGATCTTGTGAGAAGGTATAATAAAAATAATAAAAATTAAAATCCTATTTAATTTCCCTGATAGCTAATGATGTTGAGATAAGACCGAGGACACTAGGAGATGAGAGAAGGCCCCCAGAAGGGAACGAGTTAAGAGCTGTTCTCTCTGAATTTGTCTGGCTGTTGCTTTGTGTTAATTTAGGTAGTAAAGGAACCTGGGTGTTTGGCCCATACTGTTGATGGTGCTAGATATGAGGTATAGCTTTCTTCCTTCTCCAGTCACATTTTGCCTTTTGTGTGTGACAGCATGGACAGGATGTTCCTGCTCAGGGTGCTTGGCTTGCCTCCCTTTTGGTTTTGAACCAGTGCTGCAAATCTTAATGGACTCCTTTTTTGGTAAATAACAGCTTTATTAAGATGTAATTCACATACCATACAATTTACCCATTTAAAGTATATAGGGGTGCCTGGGTGGCTTAGTTGATCGAGCATCTGACTCTTGATTTTGGCTCAGGTCATGATCTCAGGGTCCTTGGACTGAGCCCTGTATCTGGTTTGCACTCAGCCGGGGGAGGGGGGACTTCTGCTTGAGATTCTTGCTCTCCTTCTCCCTCTGCCTCTCCTCCCATTCACATGTACACACGTTCTCTCACTCTCTAACAAATAAATAAAATTTTTAAAAACTAAAGTGTATAATTCAGTGGTTTGGTTTTTGTCCCTTTTTTTTAAAGATCTGTTTATTTAGAGAGCACAGGCGCTTGCGAGTGGGGGGAGGGGCAGAAGGAGAGAATCTCCCACAGACTCCCTCCTGAGCATGGTGCCCAAAGTGGGGCTCATCTCTCTCTCGACCTATGAGATCATGACCTGAGCTGAAAGCAAGAGTTGGACACTTAACTGACTGAGCCACCCAGGTGCCCCTAATTCAGTGTTTTTTAATATATTCACAGAGTTGTGCAACCACCACCACGATCAACTTTAGAACATTTTTATCACCTGAAAAAGAACCCCTTGGCAGTCACACCCCATTTTCTCCCAGTCGGTATACTTTCTCTCTCTATGCATTTGCCTATTTTGGACCTTTCATATAAATGGAATCACACAATATGGAGTCTTTGTGTCTGGCTTCTTTCACTTAGCATGTTTTCAGGGTTCATCCATGTTGTAGCATGTGTCAGTACTTCACTCCATTTTATTGCTAAATAATATTCTGTTGTATGGATATGCCAGTCTTATTTATCCATTCATCAGGTGAATACTATTTGAGTTTACATTTATGGCAATTATGAATAATGGTGTTATGAATATTTGTGTGTAAGTTTTTCTGTGGACATATGTTTTCATTTTCCTCAGGAGTGGAATTGCTGGGTCATATGGTAACTCTGTGTTTAACCTTTTGAAGAATTGTCATACTGTTTTCCAACACGACTACTCCATTTTATATTCCCACTAGGGGTATACGAGGGTTCCAGGTTTTTCACATCTTTATTATCCATCTTGTCCCTGTAGCCATCCTAACTGGTATAAAGTGGTATCTCATCATGGTTTTGACTTTTCACATTTTTTTTTAAGTAGGCTTCATGCCCAGAGCAGAGCTCAACATGGGGCTCGAACTCACAACAGTGAGAGTGAGACCTGAGCCGAGAGCAAGAGTCAGGGCACGACCCAGCCGCCCCCTCATTATGGTTTTAATTTGCATTTCCCTGATGGCTGGTGATGTTGAGCGTGTTTCATGTGCTTATTGGCCATTTGTATATCTTCTTTGGAGAAATGGCTATTCTGATCCTTTGCCCCTTTTATTTTTAGTTATTATTATTATTTTTTAAGTAGGCTCCATGCCCAGCATGGAGCTCAACGCAGGGCTTGAGATCATGACCCTGAGATCATGACCTAAGCTGAGATCAAGAATCAGATGCTTAACAAACTGAGCCACCCAGGCACCTCCCTTTGCCCATTTTAAAATTGGGTTGTCTTTTTATTGTTGAGTTGTGAGCGTTCTTTATATATTCTAGATATAAGTCCCTTATCAAATATGTTCGTTCTGTAGGTGGTTTTATTTTCTTGATGGTGTCCTTTGAAACACAAAAGTTTTTAATTTTAATGTAGTTCAATGAACCTGTTTTTTTCTTTTACTGCTTGTATGTTTGGTGTCCTATCTAAGAAGGCTTTACCTAACCCAAGGTCACAAAGATTGAATCCTACATTTTCTTCTAAGAGTTTTATAATTTTAGCTCTTAACATTAGGTCTGTGATCTGTTTTGAGTCAGTTTTTGTGTTTAGTGTGAGGAACAGCCTAGCCCGATTTTTTTTTCCTGCATGTGGATATATCCACTTGTTCCAGTAACATTTGTAGAAGCAAAGTTTTGAATTGATCCTTTTGCTCCTCACTGTCTGCCTGAAAGTAAGAGAATATCTACACCTTGGGTTTTATTTACCTAATACATAATTTTCCCAGCCAAATCGTGTATTCCACACAGCTGCAATGATATTTCCTTTTTATCCTTAGACAGATTACATCAATGCCAGCTTCATGGATGGCTACAAGCAGAAGAATGCTTACATTGGTACACAAGGTAAGCTAGGGTATTCCTCACAAGTTGGTTTTATGTCATCTACCGGTGATAACTTGCACCAGATGATTGCATAGTTTTTGAAGGATATGGTAACTTGAGGTGATGTTGTGGCCACTAGATCCTGGCCTTTCATAAAGATTGGGGGTTATTGAGGAAAGCAGAGGAGAGTTATAGAGTTTCTGTACCAGATATGCCTGGAAACTCGCTGCCTAGAGATAAACTGGAGATTTGAACATATAACACTACTACAAGTTTTTGGACTATGCATTGCCAACCCGGGGGAATGGGACATCAGAACTCACTGGCCAGTGAGATGCTCTCTATGTCCAGTAGGAGGCCAGGAA
This sequence comes from Ursus americanus, assembly GCF_024610735.1. Lineage (NCBI taxonomy): Eukaryota > Metazoa > Chordata > Mammalia > Carnivora > Ursidae > Ursus > Ursus americanus. Next base: position 28,559,207 of record NC_142154.1, read on the forward strand.
TGGCAGTGGGACTTCTCAGAGACTGAGTCCAGTCTGTGAAAGGGTGTTGCTGTCCTGAGAGACTTTGCTGGTTCCTCTACCATCAGAGAGCAGTCTTCTGATATGTATAGTCTATACTAGGTCTGACTGTGAAGATTTCACGTAGAGTTTCTACAGATGCTCCTGTGGGCCCCAGTACTCCTCCTGACCTGGCCTCGGCCATCTCAAGGAGAATACCGAGTTGCCTTCAAAGAGGGTAGGGAGAGATCACAGCACAGGAGGACATAAGAGGCTACCCTATGGGCTTTAGGCCCTTTGACCATTGCAGAACATGGCCAGCAAAAGATCCAGCAAATACCTCTTTAGCAAGTGATCAAACTTAGTATCACCAATAATAGACAGCTATCATGCCTCTGGTTGTGATATAGTGAGAACTATATAACGTAACCTTTATTGTTTGTTGCCAGTTTTTAAGTCTGAATCTAATCATGAAAAGTAAACCAGACAAATCCAGATGGTGGAACATACTACCAGAAAACTGGCTTAGACTCTTCAAAGTTAATGCCATGAAAAACAAAAGCATGGAACTGTTCTAGATTAAAGGAGACTAAAGAGACATGATAACCAAAGGCACATGCCCATGATTGCAACTTCAGTTTAGAAAAGAAAACTGTTAAGGACAAACTTGGGATAATTGGAGACTGTAGATTAGGTAATATTATTGTATCAGTGTTTAATTGCTTCAGTGTGATAATGGTATTGTTCTATAGGAGAAAGTCCTTGTTCTTCTAAATATGTGCCCAAGTATTTAGGAATAAAATGTCATAATTTCTGGAACTAACTTTTAAATAGTTACAAAATAAAAAGCATGTGTATGTATATATAGAGAAATAAATGTTGTAATGATAGCTAAAAATGATAGCTTTCAAGCTAAAGAATTTATGAGTACATTGTAGTATTCTTCCAACTTGTCACTAGTTTTAAATTTTTCAAAATAAAAGTTGAGGGAGAAAAAAATGGATTCTTGATATATTGTGAATTGGTCTAATGGTCACAGGTTTATATTTTCCCTCTAGGAGGGACCACTCCCTCCAAAAGGAGTCCTTTCAAAACCCCAAGAAGAAATGAGAATTATCAAGAAAAAATTTTGGCATATACAATATGACGAGATCTGCCTGAGAGTAGGGGCTTTGTTGAGGGAGGATGGCGTTGGCAGATTGGGTTTATGGAGGGTAAGGATTGGCTCGAGGGTACCCCAGAATGCTTTCTTCTCCAGGTTTAGAAGGCAAAGCTACTACTCAGAGTTGCAGGAATTGGATTCTTCTTCTTTATTTAAAAAAATAATTTATTTACTTATTTATTTATTAGAGAGAGAGAGAGAGCACAAGCAGGGGTAGAGGTGGAGGCGGAGGGAGAAACAGACTCCCTGCTGAGCAGGGAGCCCGATGCAGGACTTGATCGCAGGACCCTGGGATCATGACCTGAGCTGAAGGCAGACGCTTAACCGACTGAGCCACCCGGGCTCCCACAGGAATTGAATTCTTTAGGGTGGCTTTGAAGGCCCTGTCCAGAAGAAACTCCCCTAAGAGTATGAAAGAGATATTTTGAGTCAAGCACAGATCACCTTTAGATAGCATCAGTACTGTGTTAGGACTGGAAGATGGGATCCTGTGATGTGGAGAAGGCTGATTTGATTTGCCTGGCTAACTTTCTTGGCTATATTCAGTATTTTGATTCTTACTAATAATACTATTTCTACTAATAACATCTGTTATCTACTGAGAGTATCTATTATATATCAGGTATATAATCTTCATCTGATTATTACAGAGACTCTGCAAGGAAGGTTTATTGACCCATGAACAAACTGAAGCCCAAAGAGTTTAGGCAATGTTGGATCACACAGGTAGTAAGTGGCAGAGCCGGGATTTGAAAGTATGTCTGTTTGACTCAAAAGTCCTCACAAGCCAAGTCAGAGGATTGTTTCGCCCATGTCCGCATAAACCACTGATTTGAGTTCTTCAGAAAAGTTCACTGTTAAAGAATAATCTGGGAAGTGCAGCTTTCCCTTCTAAATCTCTCTTATGCCTTGGAGGAAGTTATGACCCCTCTTTGCCAAGACTGAGTCAGAGTGGTATCTGGGTTGTCAGGTGCTCTGTGGCAACACCATTTTTGCCAGTGATTTGAATGTGGCAAATGAAGCAGTGAGTGCTGCTGTGGTGCAGGATAGTAGGATGTGGACTTAGGCCAGGGTCAGACACGGGGAAAGGGGGTTCTTACTGTCTTCTTCATATGCATACTATGGTAATGTAAGGGCATTGTAGAAAATTTAGAAGATGGAGGTGAAATTCACTCACAGCCCTGAGACCCAGAGATAATGTTAACATTCTGTAGCATCTCCTTCCAAACCGTTTTCTGTGCAAATAGATACAGACATATAAAATACCTAACAGAATGGATTCTTTCTATATGTTACCCCTTTGTTCATTTGATGGTATCTTGTGAATACCTTTCCAGAGCAAAAATAACAGATCTTACAACATCACCTTTATGGACTACTTAAATCGGGGATCTGCCATAATTTAACAACCCTCTCATGGTAGACATTTAGCTTGCTTCCAAGACCTCACATGCTTTTGGCAGTGTCCACTTCTGCCAAGAGGGAATTCTAGTATCATAAAACATTAATGCTGCTAAAAGGCTTTAGCAAAAATGGTCATAAAACCAGCAGACTTCCAGGACAAAATCAACCCTTGATACTGCCCTTCTTCCCTGAAAGCAGAGGAGGAAAAAGGACTGGGAAAGTACGAGGAATTATCCCGAGTTGTTACTTCCTTGATTAAAAGGGAGTTGGTGGCCCATAAGTATCTTCACAGTTTCCCCTGAGTGCCCAGCCCTGTGAACATTCTCAGCTCTAAAAGGAACACTTGACAACGTGGCTCTTACTCTCAGCACCATGTTTGCTGAGACATGATTCATTCTCACGACCGATTTAAGACCGCATACATTAAATGGTTAAGCTGTTTTGATCCAGCTATGCCACCAAGAGCTGTCTATATTGTGATGAAGCAAGTTTTTATTTTTTAATTAATTTTTTTTAAGAGAAACAGAGAAAGTGTGAGCAGGGGAGGGACAGAAGGAGAGGGAGAGAGAGACTCTTACTCAGGCTCCACACTAAGTGTGGACAGGGCTTAGTCTCACAACCCTGAGATCATGACCTAAGCCAAAATCAAGAGTCAATGCTTAACCGACTGAGCCACCCAGGCGCCCTGTGATGAAGCAAGTTCTTAGAAAGATTCAGCTGGCAGGGGTATCCAGAATAGACTGGAAAAGGAGGGGTCTTATTCAGAAAAATAAACCAAAATGGTATTACAGTAACTCAGACAAAAGATGATGTGGTCCTTATGGCAGTGAAATTGGGTTGGGAGGGCAGGATAAAAACCAAAAACAATCCAAAGCAAAAAATCTCTAGGACTTGGTGACTGCTTCTGGAAGATAAAGGAAATGGATAAGTCAGAGTTGACTCCAACTTTTTAAGACTGAGTGATTTAAGAATGCCAATACTTTTTAAAAGAGAGATGGGCAAGTAGAGAGAGAAGGCTAATTTTGAAGGAAGTGATTGAATCAAAAGCGTGTTGGGTCTGAGGAGACCCATGATGGGACATGGAAGGGGAGTGGTTCAGTAGGCTACTGATGATTATAAGGCTTTAGGGAGATGAAAACAGCTAGAGGTATGTACACAGTTGACACTGTCTGTCTGGATGTGCCAGCTCAAGCCCTGATGGTAAGGCTCTTGAGAAGGTACATAACAGTATTTCTCAAACTGTAACTTATCTCCATCTCCACCTGGGGTCTTGTTAAAATGCAGAGTGCACATTTCTCCTACAGTGCTGGTGCTGGTGGTTCAGGGACCACCCTGAATAGCAGGGATGCATCGAGAAGAGCAGGGAGCCAGCATCTGTGCTTTGGAGTTATTAGTTGGGGACAAAATCAGAAATTCCTAAGAAGGAAAGAAGGGCTTCCCTGGGTAATGTCCTTGTCTTATCCTTCCATTCCAGGCCCTTTGGAGAATACCTATCGTGATTTCTGGCTCATGGTATGGGAGCAAAAAGTCCTGGTGATTGTCATGACCACCCGGTGAGTTCTTCCCCTTTCTTTGCTCTGCACTCTGCCCCCAGCCTGTCCCCAAGCATGGGGGATTCAAGAGGGGAGTTTAGCTCGAACAATGAGGATTAGGAAAGCCACGGCAAAGAGTTTGAGATGTTTCAGCTTTTTCTTAGTTGACCCAGAATTAACATAGCCAGGGTATGGTGGAGATTGATAGGTCTAACTTGTCACAGTTTTAATCTAACTTGTCAAAGTTTTAATCCTTGGCTCTGGTGACCCTGTGCCAGTACAGTCTCTTCCGAGGTCCCAAACGAAGTATTGGGAAACGTGGGGCAGTTCACTCTTAATCTACTCCCTACTTCCAAAGGGCAGCTGTCTTCCTGGCTTCTGAATTACCAGATCCTCTTTACTCTCCCCTTCCTGCTACTTTTGATAGTTTTTCTGCTCATGCATATTTCCACTTATAAGAGAACTGCAAAAAGAGAGATGAAACAGAGGTCAGGCAGGAAGCTCTTGATGGAAGGAATCCTTTTGAAATCTTGGTCTACATATCTGCCAAAACTTGAGAAATTACAAATTCATTAGTATCATCATTATCATTATGATAATTAGAACCTATTTTGGATGAGGAGAAAAACGTTAATGTTCGCTCAGTTCCCTTACTCATGGCACAGTCACAATCACCTTTGCTCCGGAGAGGTGGCAGTGGAAGAAGTACCACCTTGGAGCACTTTGGAGGCACTAAAGGGCAGTGAGGTAGATTTTAGGCCTTTACATAAACCTCCTGCCGGCGTCCCAGGAGCTGTGCCTTTCCCCCTCCTCTCAGCTAAGGGCTCTTACTGGGGGAGGGAATGAACACTGGCTGAGATACGGGGCAGAGAGTTCAGTCTGGCCCGCCATATTTTGTCTGCTGTCTTTTTTTGTCCACCCAGTATTTATCCTGGATATGTGAGGAGTAGCAGGAGGGATCAGGAAAGGTGCCAAATGGTGTAACAGGCACCCAATAAATGTCTGCTAAATGAGTACATGCAGAAACTTCAGCTGATGCTACATCTGTTTAGAACGAAGGTTTCCCACCTTTTCTGCCAAGAATCAAAGGTATCAGTTAGAAGCAATGCAAGAGATGACATTGCTGCTAGGAGTACAGCAGATCATAGCTTACTGCTGTGGAGAGGAAGGATGGAAGGCTTACCTTGCTGTATGTTGTCTTCAGCTTTGAGGAGGGCGGCAGGAGAAAGTGTGGCCAGTACTGGCCATTAGAAAGAGACTCTCGGATCAGATTTGGCTTCCTCACGGTGACCAATCTAGGCGTGGAGAACATGAACCATTATAAGAAAACAACACTAGAAATTCACAACACAGAGGTAAATCCCAGTTTCTATTTTCTCACTTTTTTTAAGCTGGGGGAGAACTGTAAAGAAAATCTCCAAAGGGAAAGGCAAGAATCCAGGCAGCTTATAAGTTACTTTCATTTTTCTGGAAACAGGATCAGGATATTCAGCTCAGAGCCAATATAGCCATATTGTCTCAACGCGACAGTGGCATTACTTAGGAATAAAACTTATAAGAAATCTGGGTCCTACATAGAGAATTCTGTCCTCTCCAGACATTTAACCTTTCCTTTGGGTTTGTAGAGAAGCTACTGTGGAAAAAGTTGAGGGTGGTAGGCAGGAACCTTGGTGAGGATACCAGGGGATTGAGAATCTAAAAAAGCCAAATGTAGTCAGGGGCAAGCAGAAACAACCTTGTTAACTTTTGCTTCTTTTCTCATCCAAGGAGCGGCAGAAACGCCAGGTGACCCACTTTCAGTTCCTGAGCTGGCCAGATTACGGTGTCCCTTCCTCAGCAGCTTCTCTCATCGACTTCTTGAGAGTGGTCAGGAACCAGCAGAGGCTGGCTGTCAGCAGCATGGGCGTGCGCTCCAAAGGGCAGTGCCCGGAGCCACCCATTGTCGTCCACTGCAGTGCAGGCATTGGCAGGACAGGTACTGCACCTAATGATGCGGCAGCTCTCGGAGCATCCAGAGGCGATGACGATGGGGGGGAAATAACAAAGCTCTTAGTTGCCAGTTTGCGAGAATTTGATCTGTTGGTAGTGAATTCCCATGAAAAATTCCTCTTTAATGTCCTTTTGGTATCCCTTGTGCTAGCTGTGCTGGCCAAAATATACCCTTCAGAGGCCAGGGCCCCTAGGGATTGATGCTTTATACAATCCCATCAGCATGATTATCTTCGGACCCTGTCACTGTCACCTGCGTCTTCCGGAGAGCTCTACTGGGCTGTTGCTTCCTTCTCATCCCCCTCTCTAAGGAGATCCCCACCCTGTGCTGTGCTCTCATTCTGGAGCTAGTAAGCAGCTTTTACCTTAAGGGATGTGCATTGCAGGGACTGCTGGTATTTCTAGTTCAGAGTTCCCTTTGAGGGAAAGTCAAGAAGAATAGGTTTCTGTTAGGTCTCTGTGGAAGAGTTGTGGAGTCTCTGAAAATTAGGGCCCAGCTGTGGGAATGCTGTCATTCTGTCTTGTCTAAGATTGAAGCAGGCAGTTCTTCTATGTCACCTTCCCACCTTCTCTTCCTGTTACCTCCAGTACTGTCCTGAGAGACAAGAGGCCTTCTCATTTCTCTGGACTCCCAACACTCCAAAGTGACCTCCTCCTTGAATCCTTTCAGGCCTAAGACCACCTGGCCACCTACCATGAGGCACCTTGCCTTTGAATTCATTCATCTAACCTGCCTGGGTCATTTGGTAGAGGGAGGGACAGAGGAGAGATAGACCAGGTATGACCACTTCTTTCCTTCCTTCAGGTACCTTCTGCTCACTGGACATCTGCCTGGCACAGCTGGAGGAGCTTGGCACCCTTAATGTGTTCCAGACGGTGTCCCGCATGAGGACCCAGAGGGCCTTCAGCATCCAGACCCCTGAGCAGTACTATTTTTGCTACAAGGCAATCCTGGAGTTTGCAGAGAGGGAGGGCATGGTGCCTTCCAGTCACAACCTCCTGGCCATGGAGGGTCAGTAACTGTCCCACGATCCTCCTACGTGCTGGCCAGCCTTCCTTAAACTACCCTGGACACCGCTGAGCCTATAGGTTGCCATCAGTTACGCTGAAGCAATGGACCAACCTCTCTCTCGTGTCTCCTGATGCACTCGTGCACGCAAGGCAGCCTTTCCCTTTGGCTAGATAGATGTGGTGAGATTGCCACTAGAAAGGGCCAGCAGCAATGTGTTCTTAATTCCTAGCACCTGCTATCGAACTGTGCCTTATTAAAACCAAATTGTGGCTATCGGTTTTTCCAGGGGCCCCGAGGTAAGTGGGGGAGGAAACTCCCTCCCCCCTTTCCCAATGCCATTCTCCTTCTCAAGGTCTCTTTCTCATTCCTTCCCTTTGCTAGGATTTGATGGGGAGGTTTGGTGAGCATCCACCTTCCTTCCCAGAGAGCTTGACCAAGTTACATACTCTAGAGAACATCCCGAGTGCCAAGCACGTTTATACCTAGGGCGTGTATTCCAGTCTTTTCTGTCATTCTGTGTGTGTGTGTGTATGTGTGCGCACGCGTGCGTGCTCGTGTGCACGCGCACTTACGTGTATGGGTCCATATGTACGTGTGTATATAATATATATTGTATGTGATAATATGGTCGTATCCTATAAATACATATACACAGAGATACTCCTTTGTAGACTTTCCTGGGGCTCCGTGTTGCAGTTCAGGACTCTTTGCTTCCTGGACCCTACTGTTTATCCTGGACTAGCTGGGGCTAGGGATCATATCTTTTGTTGTCAGAGCGCAGAGTGGTGGAAGAGAACACACACACATCCACTCTTCATGCTCCTGCCACACAGGCCCTCATTCTTACATAATGATTTATCTCTTTCCAGGATACTGGAGCCGAGAATTCTGATTTGTGGTGACACTGGTTTAACTCAGCATGAATTGCCCTTATCTAATGATTTTATTCTGTTTACTTTTCCAATTTGGGGAATAGACCTCCACTGTGATTCCAGACCCCTCTTTCCTCTGCCTGTCCCTTGGGGCTTGGGGTCTGGTAGTAAAGATGTGCAGTCAGAGCCAAGAGCAATTGGTACGAAGTCTTAGAAGGAAAGAGAGGGAGCCCAGGTGTGAGAGAGAGAGGAAACTACTATGAGAATCCCTCCTTGGGATAATGAACTGGGGCCCCTTTTTCTTTTGCTAGAAAGTTGCTTTCCTTATGCAGCTTGGCCCTGTCCACTCAAATGCCCATCTCTTCCTGCCTAGCAGCCTGCCAGACCTTGGAGCTCAAGCTAGGCGGGCTCTGTGTCAATACAAAGCTTAACCTCTGGCTGGGTGAGGCAGTTGCCTGCAATCACTGTTTGCCCCCTATTCACCCATCCTGCCCCTGTCTGCTCCCAGCCTCCCCAGCCTGATGTGCCAGGGATGGAATCAAGAGTGCCCAGCACTCTACATTCCCAAGAAAATCCCAGGAACCCCTAAACCTTCTCCCATTCCAGATGAGGTTGGCAGCTGATCAGACCTCAATAATTTTATACTGTAATAAGCTCTTTGAATGTATATATTCTTATTTTTACAATCTTTTCATTTTGTATTTAACATCAATGGACTGAGTCAGATTCAGAAAATAATTGTAAATGTTCATATTCAATATCTTATAGTGATACAGTTTTGTATTTACGTATAAATATACCGACATGATCAAACCCTTTTAGCTTCATCAATTTAGTAGCAGTCTGGGCTGGGAAGGTGAGAAGGGGGTCCAAGAGCTGGTCTGGGAGGGATGGGGAAGCAGGGAGGGACCCAAGGCCTGGGTATCTGAGACTTTCAGTTCTCAGAGCCATCTGCTTTATCCATAGGCCATAGCCCTAGCTCTGGGCAGGCAAAGGGAACCACCAGTTGAGTGCTTGCTGAGTGCCAGTCTCTGTGCTTGGTGCTTTCCCCCCATTACCTCATTCAAACCTAACAATAATCCAGTGAGCTTAGTATGCTCATTCCCTTCTATTTCTGTATAGATGAGGGGGGTAAGGTCCAGAAGATCACAGCGATTTGCTCTGGAACTGAAGCTCAGGTTGGTTTGCTCACAAAGCCATTGGCCTCTTCACTGTGCTGCTCTCTTTCAAAGATCAAGATAGTGTTTTGTCCTTGGAAACCAGAGGGAAATTTGTTTAGCTCCCCTTTCAGAGTATGAACAGTTCCTAAATTCCAGGTAGTTGATCCTGAGCCCATGCTGCATATATGGTGACAGAGTCGGTGACTGATGCTCCCAGGTAGACCCTCCTGGAGTAGGGTCCTGAGGTTTGCAGGGTACCAAAGGGATCATTCTCCCAGGAAACACCATATGTAGGGGTACACTGGTCTTTGTGGGAGGATCTTGAGTCATTCATTTGCATCTCTCTCTTAGAATGGAACCAGAAGCTTTGTCCATGTAGCACCATGCCCCTGCCATGTAGCTACTCCCTGTTGACCAGTGACAGCCTGCCCAGTTTGGGCAGTTCTGGCCTGGAGAGTGTGCAAATACTGAGGGTTTGTGTTTTTTTTGTTTTTTTTGTTTTTTTTTTAATAAAGTGATAGCTAACATCTACTGGGTCCTTAATTCTGTTCCACAAAACTGTTCAAAGTGCTTTCTAGATATTATTCACCCCCTCAAAACAATCTTTTGAGGTAGGTATTGATAAAAACAAAACAAAACAAAAAAACTGAAGCACAGGAAAATTTAATTAGCCAATCAAGAACCCAGATCATCTGACTTGAAAGGACCTGTTGTTAACACTTCTACTAGACTCCCTCTAAGGATGCATCTCCTGATCTGCCCACAGATTTTTCAAGTTTCTTCCTTGAATCAAGAAACCAGCCCTTTCCCTGGATGAGTCTGTGTTCTGTTGGGGGCAAGCAAGCATAAGGGGTGAACAGGGATACTTGAAATCTGGGAAAGCAGAGGGGTCTGGTAAAATGTGGAGGGAATAGAATTAATGATAAGAGATCTGGAGGAGGCAGCCCTGAACTGTCTTGTTTGAAGAGGCTGTAACCAAAGTGTCCTGCAAATTCGGAAGTTATACATGAGTTGCACATCTGAGGATTGGCGAGGTTATTACTTGCAAGATATCCATAACAGTGCAGATTCCTGGGTCCTGCCTGGTAGGTGGTTAAGTGAGTGACAGGATGAGCCAGGCCAGAAGCACTGTCGTAGGTCTGTGTCCCTGACTCTGAGGAAGGGTAGCAAATTGATTCCTAAATCTGAGAGCAAGGGATCAGTGGCTTTCCCCTGTTGCCGTAGTTTACATGTAGCTTTTACCATTGTGAAGAGAGTGATTTCCCAAAATGTGAGCCTACCTGTGCTAGGTGTTCACAGAGGGAAAGAAAGGGGAAGACAGAGAAGGAGCCTGGATCTGTTCAGGAAGTCAAGGCTCTCACACAGAAGGTTGGTGAACGAAGCAAGAGAATCCACTATCAAATGTTGGACTATATAGTTGAGAACATAAGATAAAGTGTTCAGGGGGGAGAGAGCATTGTGGGCCTGCTCAGTCTTCTTCCCATTTGATTGCTATTTTTTCACCTAACTTATTGCTTCTAGCATTGGTCCCTTCATCCTGCCTGTCCCTATCAGCTAGCATGGGACTCCAGAGGTGAAGTGTGCCCTGACACCCTCAGCTTAGGAGGGCTATCATTGTCAATCTCCATGTCACCACATGCAGGTAAATGACAGATTGGGACCAAATCTTGGGAGACTGGACTATGTAGCATTGTAGCTTGAGGGAGATGAGACTGCTCTTAAAAGCTTCCCATCTGTAGGGACAAGCAGATATGCATACGGAAACTCACAAATCAGAGACCTGGGGGGAAGTGGGCCAGGAAGAAAGCCTTCGTAGGGTGACTGAGCTCTTTGGTAGTTCTGAGGTCTCACCACTCAAGCCAGCTCCTAGCTTCATTTTGTAAAAGAAGGGTCTACATGAGATGATACTACCACAGGCCTTCCAACTCTTAAGGGGCTAGTTCTTCAATGAACAGTGCGAATTCCTGTAGAGGAACCATCAGGCCCTTCTCTGGTTGAGTCAGCTCCCACTCCCAATCTCTAGTTTTAAGTTGTTTTCAAAGTCTCTTCTTTGAAGCTGCTGCCACTTCCCTATATTGTCTTAGGTCCCTTCCTACGTGGCCCCCAACTTGGAAAGCAGTTCCCCTGTTATCCCCAGGCCAAGGCCTAGGCCTTTAAGGCTTCTGTGCTGCTCCATGTGGAACTGACAGAGTGAGTCAGAGTCAAGGAATGAATGAACCAAAGTCCCAGAGTTCCCCGCTGAGGTTCTTAGATTTGTCTCAGACCTTGGTCACCACCCACAGACCACCGTTCTCAGGAGCTAAAGCTCCCTCTAGGAAGGAAACAGATTTTCTTTTGGGAGGTGTCTGCCCTATAGTTACCATCACAACAGTTGTGAATATCAGGTGTTGTGGATTGCTACTTTTAACTGACCACAGAGAAGACTGGTTCTTCACTACAAAAAGAAGGGTAGCACTCTCAGAAATCTGTTGAAATGTTTAATCTCCCTCCACCACTTACCATCACTTTTATAAAAAATCTACGCTAAATCTGGCATGCTGCAGTCTTTTATTTTTTCTCTCTCTCTCTTTGAGTATAGGAGACACATGATGTTACATTAGTTTCAGGTGTACAACAATGATTCCATTTCTCTGTAAATTATGCTGGCATACTGCAGTCTTAAATACCCATATTTTTTCTGGCTGAGGCCAAGGTGGACATAGCTAGCTACACCAGAATCCTAGCTAGGAGTGTTGGATGGAGACTGGGAGCAGTGACCCCTTTTCAGCAGTTCAGGGTAATATGTTCCTGATGGTTGTTAGGACTCGGAGATGAAAGTAGGAAAGCAAGACAGTGAGATGTAGATAGAAGGTAGTCAAAAAGGGCACAGTGCCCCTCCCAACTCCAGACTCACTTCCTTCCACCCTCCCCCCACATCAGAACCTGGCTACTTCTCTAAGCTAATGTAGCTGTCTAAAGCCTCAAAACTGGCCAGATGCTCAACTGAGCCTACGTCAGCCATTTCATCCTGTGGGGTCTCCTTTGCTCCCTTGATCTTGAATGAATACCTTATTCTACGGCCAGCATCCAGTGGATGTATGGAGTCTGACCTTCAGGACAGATAATAGTCTGGAGATGTCAACTGGGGACTTAGTTCAGATAAAAGCGGGAGGCCCTGGAAGTGGCTGAGAACAGAAGGAGGAGGGCAAGAAGAGAGGAGAGACATTTGGAGTTACGAACATTAAGGAGAGGATAAAAAGCCTATGAAAGATTCTGATTAACAGACTGAAGTAACAGAGGACATGGTCGGGCTGTATTCTTCTAGCCTGGTCAGTGGAAAGGAGCCGTTCGGATGAATGAACAGGATTCAGAAATGCAGGTTCACTGGAGGTCTCAGAGCACGGGCTGACGGAGAAGTAGTGTGAATGGGAGGTGAAAGAGTAGAGACTGCAGTCTTTGGGCTATCTTCAAGCACAGCAAGGCCCACATTTGGACAAAGTAACCTGCTGCTTTAAAAACCAAAAAAGTTACCAAACAACTGACATACAAAAGAAAACATTTTGAAAATGTAAAGCCAGGTAAACTGGGGAAATATTGTTATACTTACTTTTTATTAATGCTTAGTGAATGGAAGACATTTCATGGTAGTGAGTAGCGATCTTAAAACCCACAAAAAAATTTCAAGCCTCCAAACCACCCAGAAATTAGGACGATGGAATATGTACAACCTAAGCCAGTTGGTTGCCAGAGAAATGGTCTCTTCACACAGTGGGATTGTTGGGTCTTTTAGGCCAGTCCTAGGCTCTTCTCTCAGACTCAACACCAGGGACTTTGCATGTGAAAGGCCGGGGGGGGGGGAATGGTGAGGAGATAAAGGAGAAAAAAAGTCTGTGAAGTCCTGACTAAAGGGTAGGCATATCTTTTTTTTTTTTTTTTTTTTTTAAGTAATCGCTCTGCCCAATGTAGGGCTCGAACTCACAACCCCAAGATCAAGAGTCACATGCTCCACAGACTAAGCTAGCTTAGCGCCTCGGGCATACTTTATTTTTAATCTCACAACAGCCCACTGAAGTAAGTATTCTAATTCTTAGTTTATAAATAAAGGGAATTGAGAAGATAAATAACTTGCAAAAGACATCCAGCTAGGAGGTGACTAAACTGGGATTCTGACCGATAGTTTGAGCTTTTCCCCTTGAACCTATAGGGCGAGTTGCACTGGGAGTGGCGAGCAAGCCTCAGATGCCCCTCACCTGGATATTCCCAAGCTGGCAATGGGCTGCTATAGCTGGTAGAGGTTCTGTCAGCAGGGTACTGGCACTGACAACTTTCTGGCAGAGTCACTGAGTGCAGGCCCTAAATGTCTCAATCACCACCTACCATAAGCACTCTAAAGAACAAATGAGTCCTTTTTGTGAATGAGGGTGTGTGTACGCGCACGCACATGCATGATGCCTGTGAGACAGGGTGTCAGTAGGTGTGACAGTCTTGAGTGGTTTCGTGAGGTAAGGATGCATGTATGTATGTGGTTGCGAGAAATATCTTGCCTCTTTGAAGATAATTTTTTTGGAAAGGGCCAGAAATCATTTAGAACTATCTGGGGACAAACTGCTCTTGGACTTAAGGTGGGGGGGGGGCAGGAGGGAGACTGTGTTTCTCAAGTCCCAACCAAATCATGGGCCCTAGTCTGTATAGACAGCACGTGGGGGGTGGACAAAGCTCAGCCTTTGGGTCCAGACAGACTTGACTTGGGCAAGTCACTCTACTGCTCACTATAATTAGGATAATAGTCCCTAACTCACACAAAAGAGGGCTCCTGGGAATCAGAACCTGGCTTCCCAATGTGACTTCTCAAAGGAAGGCGCTCATCAGTATCCATTCACTGTTTTGTCCTGACAGAGTAGGGTTGGGGTAGGGTGAATGTAACCAGTGCAGCTGGAGGGTCAATGTCACCAAAACAAATACTTTCCCAGTCCCACTCTGGGACTGGTTCTCTCATGTAGGCATCAACGTACTGAGTCAGAAGCAATAATCCCTGGACCCCTTCCAAGGGGCCTCCTGTGCCTGATTGCTATGGGCACTGTGTGCTCAGAGGTGAATTAGGTAGAGTGGCTATCCTCAAGGAGCTCTGTCTAGGGAACTCTTTTCAGGAAGGGATTGCCAGCAGGCTGGTGCACTTCGGAGGGTAAGAAGTGTCAGCAAAATCTGGTTCTCTGAATGGGAGTAATAACTCTGGTTGCAAATGTTCTATAATTTCATCCACAGTATACCACTTGTTGTTTAGGCTTACAGTCAAATCCCTGGGCCTTTGGCCTCCACAAAAGCTTAGAACTTTACTAGGTGTATTAAAGCACATTTAGTCATCAAATTTGATCTTCATAACAGGGCAAGGATTGCTGTTACTCTTGTACAGGACGGGAGACATCTGGATAATCAGAAGAGACTAAGTGAGAACATGGGATTCAACTTGCAGACTAATGTTCTTCTGGTCTACTACTACTCATATTCTCACAGTATCTGTTATGCCTTCATCTAGGGCAGAACCTCTTGGGAAAAAGAGTAGAAATCTGAGATGGAGCTCCAGACATCAGGGGATCTCTGTTCTGAATTAGAAAAAAACTCGGTTCTCACCCTAGGAAGCCCCCAGTCTGAGAATGAATCTCAACCTCCATGGCCCTGCTAGGTGCTGGGCCTCCCACTGAATACACAGTCCTCATCTCCTGGCCTTCCCCGCTCCACACCCTCTCCTTCAATGATTCCATCAACCAAGCTACCTCCCAAATTCTAGTCCCCACTTCACATGGGATGACCCACTGCCCTTCCTAAATCGGTATTTCTTCCCACCTGCCCTCCCTCCTTAATGGCAAGCTTCCCTCCCCATTAGAAAACCCCCTTCCCTATGGACCCTGAGTGAAGGAAGGGTCCTAGAGCCTGTCTTTCTACTCCAATTTCCACCCTTGTCTCACAGGAGGGGGATAGGCCCAGGGGAACCAGTACTTGCCTAAAAATATATCACCAGTCACTGGCCAGGCCAAGTCTAGAACCCAGATTACCCAACCACTAACCTCGAACTCTACGATCTCTTCACATACCAGCCACAGACTCCTTCTTTCCCTCCAACACCCAAACCGAATTAGTCACCCAGGCCCCTTGAGTCTTTCTCAAACACATCTCCCTTTTTAAATTCTTTTCGCTTCCCATTGCCACTGCTCTGGTCAAGTCCTCATTACATCTCACCTGAATTGTGGGGACAGCCTAACTAGCATCAGGCCCCACTCTGTCCACAGGACTCTAAGGCCCTTCACATTCTGCACACCCCACATTGGCCACATGAACTTCCTTTCCTGGATGCCTCAATCAACAGGTCTTTCTTGCTCATTCTGTATGCTCTGGCCCCAGGCTCAGCTCTGTTGAGCACAGAGATGTAGGGTAGCCTCTTTCAACTTCTGGTTGGAAGTTAGAACAAACACAGCAAATGATTCAGGGAAGGATCTGAGTCAGAGTTTTTGACTTGAGGGCTACTGAAAGTAGGCAAGGCTTTCTGGATTGGGTGGCTGGGAGAGAGAAAATAAATTTTCCCTTGGCTCTACCATGTATCCCTCCCACCAGAAGATGTATCTCTGTTGTCTCCAAACCCAGTATTACAATAGCCTTTGTGCCTCACCTTGATGCCTATAGGCACCCCTCACTCAACCACTCTCAGAACTAATCCAGCTACTGGGATGTTGAGCATCTTAAACCATAGTTCTGAGCCTGTAGTCCTGTGGCTATGCTACTAGCACATTATGTTGTGCAAGTCTAAGAATTTTAACCAGGTATTAAAGTCTTCTGCTGTTTGGTTCCATCTTTCCAACACTGATTTTCATTACTTCAGCCACATTTGAAGGTCCTTACCAATGTTTTCCATTTATCCCTTTGTGCCCTTTGCTAAAAAATGGCTTGCCCCCTTCATTTCTGCCCGATGAAAGCATCAAGACCCTACTTGAGTGACAGCCATCTCCTGCATGAAGACTTTTCCAGTTTTCCTCAGCTAGGAAGAATCTCCCTGCTCTGAGCTCCTATGTCTATTTATATATACATTTCTGCCTTGCCTTACTTAGCTCTTGCTGTAGCATCAACTCGGGTAGGTCTGGAGCCCTTGAAGGGTACAGAGAGAGCATCTCATCCGGCCTCTGTAATAGCACTCAGAAGCAGGTGCAGTATGAATGTGTCTGCCTCACCCACGGTAGGTGCTCAGACAAGCGCCTGTTGCCTGAACGCAGGACTTGCAGCTTACACCACTCATGTTTAGGTAGCCGCTAACACAATGGGCCGGACACGATTAGGTTACACAGCCTGGGGAGTCGGGACATTCCAGCCAGTCGCTAGGGTGTCCCTACCAGCCTCCCCTACCCAGCTCCAAATCGGGTGTGAGTGCGATGGAAGTGGGGCCGGGTAGCCCCGCTGAGTCCTCCTCCGAGTCCACCCTACGGATCTCTGAGTCTTAGGTCTCCTTGCAGTCCAAGGGTCTCAAGAAACTCGAGGAAGCGGTACCGGAGAGACTGGGGCCTCTGCCACGGATGCGCTTCCCACTCGCGGCTAGTTTAATTTATTTATTTAATGTTTTTTGGAGGGAGGGAGCGTTCAATGAAGGGGAAGAGGCGGAGCGAGGGGAGGAGGCGGGCCCAGGCTGACTGACGCTAGCGCCGGGGAGCCAATGGCCCGTGGGGGGCGTTCCCCCCCATTCAGGACTCCTCGCCTGGCTCGGAAGGTATGTTAAACAGCTGCTTTTAATTTGGTCTCCCCAATCTCTGGCGTTTGGGGGGCTAGCTCGCTGGCCAGTCGCTCAGGCCGGTCCGCCACGGTGCGGGCGCCGCGGGCCCCGGGACGGAGCTAGGGGAGGCTTGGAGTCCGGCGGCCGAGGGAGGCGCGGGGCAGGCCAGGAAGGAGAGCTCTTGGCGCCGCCCGCTCGCCAGTGTGTGTGTTTCCAAGCCGGGCTGGATTCGTGGGGAGGGGGTTGGCCCGGCCCGGGGTCGCCAGTGCGCCGGCCGTGCTGCCTAGTTTATTTCACCGAGCAGTCGGTTTCGGTAGGTTTCGGCGGCAGACTGGGTAAGGGGAGGGCAGGGGGAGATTCCCTCCCCCTTCGCTCCTGGAATGCCTTTTAAAAAAATTATTGTAAAGAAGAAAATAGGGGATATTCCGTACGCCGACTGGAACCGAGCCCGGGCTGCGGCGCGCGGGCTCGGCAGGGGGCGGCGGCCTGAGCCCGGCGGGCCAGGCCCACTGAGCCCGCGGCGCCCGGAGTTGGTGGAGAGCTGGAGTTAGCAAGCGAGCCGGAGCCCGCGGCTTTCCCCGCTAACCATGCTGGGCGAGGGCGGCAGCCTCCCGGAGGGTTTTGTTTCGGTCCGCAAACTTGTCGGAGGGGGCGGTGGGCACGATCCGGAGAGGCGCGGGTGCCGTGGGCCGCGGTTGTTATGGACTCTGGGGGCGGGGGCAACGCCGGACTTGCGGGAGGGGCGGAGGAGGCCACCGGAAAGAGCCCCCAGCGCCTGGGCACTAGCTCCGCGCGCCGGTCTGTGTTCTCCGAACTCCCGGGCCGTGGCAGTAAAGCCAGCATTCGGCGCCGGAACCCGCCAGGCCGCGAGCCCGCGCGGAACTCGGCCCGGGGGTGTGGAAAACCTCCAGGAACTCGGTGGCGGCTTCGACCCGCGGCCCCAGCTGATCCTCTTGCAAACATGGAGCTGCCTCCTTCCCCGCCCACCCCAAGGCGGCCGCGGCCGCGGCGGCGGCGGTGGCGGCGGCGGCTCCCTTCCCCTCCCCCGGTCGTGAGGCTCGCTCGCTGATGGGGCGGGGGCGGGGGCGCGGGCGTGTGAGCGCGCCCACGAGGGGGTGGCCTGAAAGGGGCAGTGAAGGTCGGAAACTGGGAAAACAGTCTCCACGCTCGGAATCGGGAAAAGGAAATGCATCAGCGGGCGGGGAGGGGCGCGGGGGGCGCGCCTGTCAGCCGGGATGGCGGCCGCTGGCTGGAAGGCGGGGCGCCGGCGCTAACTGCCGGGGTCGAGTGGGGCGTGCCGGGAGAGGAGGCGCCGGGGCCTGGGCGCACGGAGCGCAGGGCTACCCCGGCCTCCACTCCTTGGCCTAGCCTGTTTACTATCTACTCCAGCCGCTGCTTGTGCAACCCGCCCGGAGGGGAGCTGAGGGGCGGGGCCTTTCCCTCTCTCTTCCACCCACCTCGGGCTCCTCTGGAGGGCCCGCCTTCTCTTGTCTTCCACTGGCTGGGCGAGACTCCCTTTTTTCCTTCTCGGTTCTCGACTGGGTGACATTCTCTCGAGCTCCGCCTATCGGAGGCCGGGCTGGAGTTTAAGTTGCTAGGATTTTTTTCCGTGAAGGGCGGAGGGAGGATTCCTGCGGCTGACGTGAGTCGCAAGGTCCCGCCCCCACTCCTGATTGGTGAGATGGATAGTCTCCGCCCCCTCCGCCCGAGTGAGCTAGGAGGGGGAAGTCCACCCCCGTTCTCCGCCCCCTCCCCTAGCCTGTGTGCGCGCTCCGCACATGTGTGAGTCCCGCCTTGCTCCTTCGAACTGTCCTCCCGCCCGGAAGTCCCGGGTTTGGAGTCCTTGGTGGAGGGGGCGGGGAAGAGGGCGAAGAGAGCTGAGAAGGCACACAATGATTCCTCTAAGGCTCGAGATCTGGTAGCTTTGCGATGAAGTTAGAGGTTAATGGCATGAGTGGATTTCGGGGGCCTCGGCTTCAGGGGTTCTGCAGGGGTTGGGAGAAGGGGTGGGATCTGGCCTTCCCCGCCCAGTACTAAAGTTGTGACCCTGCGGCCTGGCTATTCCCGCGCCTCTTGACTTTACGGAGATCGCCCTGAATTTAAGCTTGAGAACGCTGCGGACGCTGGCAGCTTGTTCTAAGCTGGTTTTATCTAAAACTCTGAGCAACCTACGATTGGCCTGGGTGCCTTAGGCAAGGTCCAGGGTGGCTCACCCCCTATTGACAGAGAAGTCGGGGGCGGCCCAATCCTGCTTGGATTCGAAGTGGTTCTTGAGATCCAGGTGGAGCGTCGTGTGGCACCCAATCCAGGGAGCAGGGGACGGCCCAGAGTGGAACGTACCCTCAGTAAGTTCTGCAGAGGTGCCGCTTCTTTCTAACCTCGGAGAGGTTTGACTCGAGGGTCGCTTTCGTTGGTGTGACTTAATTTTAGAGCTCCGTCCTGGGGCAGGGCTTGGCTCTATCTGTTAGCTACTCATGGAGTTCACAGTTCACTGCCTCGTCCTTGCGGCTCGAAGTCATCCTTGGAGTCAGGCCCACCTGTTGCCAACGCTGGTTTCCTTGTCGTCTCCGCTGGATTGCGGAGGAGGACAAGGTAGGATCTGGGAGCGGGTTCCCTGGGGCCTGCCACTTGGGGACTGACACGGCTCTCTTGGGGGAGTAGCCTTTTTGCTGGAGAGCGGGAAAACTCTAGTCCCGCCCCCTCCTTTCCTGGCGCTCCTTGAGCGCCCCCCAAAGCAGGGCCAGCGTCCGTTCTCCGCCCCATTTGGTGAATAAATAAAAGCAACCTAGGCATTGCAAGCACTTTGTCTCTGTGTGTTTGAAGCTCTGTAATGAGAAGGCCTAGGGACGCCATTAAAACTTGTTGGCCACAGGAGTAGGTGAACAGCCATTCTTATCTTTTGTCACCAACTGTGGAATTTTTATTCTTTGTATGAGGTGTGGGGTGAAGGTTCATTTATACTGTGGCCTGTTTGGTCTCCTTACTCAGTTCGAGTTCGAGTATGCCTCCAGATCTACCCTGGAGATCGCAAACGCCTCAGACCTCACGCTCCGCCTTCCGGAGGCTTGCCAGGGCGGTGGCTGTTAGGGCCCTGCCTTCATTTTGGTTATCTCCGCCCTCTTAGGACTGCACACTCAAGTTTAGGGATTGTCGGTGTTAGAAGTGTGCAGCCACCCCTAGCTGCCGGCTGGCAACTACTGGGGTTATTTTTCGGCTTTGGTCTCCAGCTCTTAATTCTGTACGTACTGAAAGAAGCTGTACGGATCCGATTGCTCCGGATATTTGTGTTTACAAGGAGGCAGCGTGCGGAAATATAAATTGTAGAGAGAACTGGATAGGATGAGGTTCTCTTTCTTTCTTTCTTTTTCTTGTAAGGAGTCCTCCGCGGTGGTAGTGCTGCTGCCTCTCCCTTTCAAATCCCTGGGCTTCGGATCTCAGCTGCTGAGCTCTGCGCCCCCTCCTGTTTCGGGCCCTGGAACTCTCTGCACTTCAGTCTCTAGTGTAAACATTCCACAAAAGGACTGCTAAGGTTCGGCCTCCTCGCGCGGGGCGGAGTCAGCTCCTTTCTGGACGGGCGTCCTGGCCAATGGAGGCTGCTACCGGCGCCGAGATATCCAATCGGGTGGTTGGGGGCGGGGCCTGTCTCACACGGACATTTTACCCCACATCGGTTACTTACCTTCCTGGGGCAGCGAGAGAGCCAGGGGATAGCCTTCCAATGCGACGACCGGCGAGGGCGGGAGCCGACTTGTTGGGCCTGTGGCTGAGACCGCACGGGGCGGGATATGTGGAGTCCTCCAATGAGACATGAAGAGCTCCCCTGCTTCCTCCAATAGTGTTGAGGCGTGGGGGTGGGATTCAGCAATTCGTCTCCAATAGGCGGGGTTGAGTTAGGGAAGCTCCCCGCCAATAGGGGCGTGGAGAAGGTGAGCGGCTCCCCCTCCCCTCCCAGTCGAGGGGGAAGGGGCGGGCAGCCGGCAGGCAGGGCGCAGCGATTGGTTAAACCTTTGACGGGCGGATAATGCGGCCTGTGGTGGAGCGAAGTTGAGTCTTCCCTCTGCGGGGCGGGCCGGGGGAGTGGGCGGGATTTCCCGGGTAACAGAGAAGCGGCCGCGGCGGTAGAGGCGGCGGAGACGGTTTCTCCATCTTTCCCCCCCTCCCCTTCCCCCCTCGGAGTTTCCCTCCCTCCCTCCCTCCCTCCTTCCCAGTCTGGGCACCGGGGCCTGTGACCGTTTCGTTAGCGGAGAGGAGGCTGCCAGTCCGCTTCGGCGGGCCTGTGCCTGCGCCGTTCTCGGGGCCTCCCTGCTGAGCCCGAGGCTCACGCCGAGAGGGACACGCAGTGAGGAGCGGCCGAAGCAGCTTTGCGGTGAGAGCACGCCGGGCCAGGGTCGGGGCGGGGAGCCTGCTGGCGGGTTACGCTGGACTCGAGGGTGTGTATTTTTAGGGGGGGGCTGACCTCCTTGGCTTCCCGTAGAGCAGGCGGGCGGGAGGTGTGTGGATGTGTGAGGGGGGTGGGGGGCGGAGCGGGGTAGCTCTTCGTGCGGGAGGGGGAGGAGAGCGTAGTCCCGGTGCGCGCGGAGGGGGCGGGCTCTCGCGCCGCCGCTCAGGGGCGGGGCCGGCGCGCGCGTGCGATTGTGGAGAAAGGGGCGGGGCCGGCCCTGGCTAAGTGCTGTTTGCGGTCGACCACCTCTCCAGTCCTCCCGAGGTGGGCGGGGCATCGGCTGGGCAGCCGCGCACTGGCATGCTGGGGTTGGGGGACGAGGAAGGGGTCTCCCGCGTGTGGCTTCGGGGCGCGGCAGGGAGGGGGCGTGAAGTCTGCTTTCCTCCGCCTTCTCGGGATCCGGTTGGCCGGAGGGGCCGTACGGAGCGGCGATGCCACTCCCCCAGGCCGCCCTCCCCCTCCCCCCGGTTTCCGCCTCCTTGGCAAGTGAGGCGGGGTTCGGGAAAGCCCGCTGTCCGGTCTGGCTTGGAGTCGCGGCGCCCAGATCTGCCCCGCCCTACGTCTCCGTGGGGTGGGAGGGGCTCCCGCCGACTCTGAGCTGCGGAGGTGTCAGGACTTACTCTTGTGGCTCGGCCATGCCTTTTGCCTGGGGCAGGAGGGCTGGGTGCCAGAGCTGCTGTCTCTGCTTAGCTCCACGCCGCGTAGATGGCACCGTTCAGCTTTGGAGAGTGGGAGCATGAACACCGCCACTCCCCCCCCCCGAAATGTAATTATTGGGAGAGGTGATCAAGGTCCTTTGGTTGGAGTCTGCGGTGGAGTGGCTGCTCGTGCTGTGACCATGCTTCCGCAGCGGTGATTGTGGGGGGAGGGGCGGAGAGTCATCAGAGACTAGAAATGTGGCCGGGGACAACCTTTCTTGGAGTTCCCTTGCTGTTCGGTTACTGTGGCTGTACGGGGCGGGGTTTCCTTTGAGCCAATAGGGTGGTGGGTAGTTAGGCTTGGCCACTGTTAGGTGCTTTAGGACTTCAAACCCTGTTAGCCAGAAAAAGTCTTTAACTAGGCTGAGATTTAGAAAAGGAAGGGTTGGATTTACATTTTACTATTTAAAACGAAATGTTTATAAAAGATGGTGATTTAAAAAAAACCTCAGACTGAATAAAATACTCTGATTTCTTCGGCTCTTGCATTTTCGAATGCTTTCATTGTACATACAGGTGGTTCTGCTATGTAAGCTTAATTTCACAAAGAAATAAGTTGCAATTTAGGTAACTATAGGTGTTCTTGAAAAATCTTCTCTTCTGGTTTTATGTAATTCTGTTAGAACATCTAGACCATTTCTATTTATATTCTGTAAAACATAGTGTTCTTGGCCTGTTTTGTTACAGAGAGGGTGAAGTCGAGGACTAATGTAGTTTTGTGTATGTGACTTTCGTAGCATTGCCCTCCGACGTGTATTGGGGAGTTGCCTTAGGACATTTCATGTTTAATGAACAATTTTATTTTTTTAAGTTTTTTTTTTTTTTAAGATTTTATTTATTTATTCGACAGAGATAGAGACAGCCAGCGAGAGAGGGAACACAAGCAGGGGGAGTGGGAGAGGAAGAAGCAGGCTCATAGCGGAAGAGCCTGATGTGGGGCTCGATCCTGGATCGCCGGGATCACGCCCTGAGGCGAAGGCGGACGCTTAACCGCTGTGCCACCCAGGCGCCCCCTAAGGTTTTTTTTTTTTTTTTTTTTTAATTTTAAGTGATCCCTACACTGAGCATGGGGCTCGAACTCAACGATGTCAAGAATCGCATGGTCTTCTGGCTGAGCCAGCCAGGCACCCCAACTATTTTAAATGAAGTTTTTGCTCTGACTTGATACATTCTCTTTTCTTAAGAGAAATTACGTGGTTTTGGTATTTTTCATGAGAAAATAAACATGGAAGGAATATATTTGTAGACTAATACCTGAGCAAGCCCTCTGGCTGATACCTGAACTGAACTTAAATTCTAGATTTGTGCTTTGTTCAGTTGGGACTGAGAGCTTGATGCCCTGCCCTATATTCACATGAAGAGAGTAAGTCCCACCTTGGTTAAGGAAGTAGCAGTGGCAGAGGTAGTTTTTTCGTTTGAGTGATGGTGACTGTATTAGAATTGGTGTGGAGGCAGAAAGCCTGGATATCTTTTCTGATGTTAAAAACTGCCAAAGATAGTGAAGATAGTGGAGAGTCTACCACTGAGGAAGGTTTGGTCAACACATAGTTGTTCCTACCATTGGCAGTGCTGTCTGCTGGGAAACACAGAAGATGTAAATCATGCCCTTAATATGTTGTCGCTTGGGGCACCAGGGTCAGAAGTCCCACGTATGCTTTAAGGATTCAGGTAAGAACCTGGATATACTATATTCGGAAAGTTTTCATAAATGCTTCTTACCTCTCCAAATATCAGTATGATATTTCCTTATAGTTTTGTCAGAGTTAAGACCCTAGATAGATTGGCATTTTGTACTTAAGGTTTTACCCTAAGAGTGCGATTGTTTTTTTCATATTCTAAGGAAAGAGGTATGTAGTAATTTGATAAGATTCTTGGCAAAGCATAGTCCTGTTTACATCTTAAGTACAGACAAGATAACTAGAGATCTTTTCAAGACAGATGTTGATGGGTTTGAATTTTAGTCGGAATTAAAAGATTATGTCCAGGGGCGCCTGGGTGGCTCAGTCATTAAGCGTCTGCCTTGGGCGTGATCCCGGCGTTATGGGATCGAACCCCACATCAGGCTCCTCCACTGTGAGCCTGCTCCTTCCTCTCCCACTCCCCCTGCTTGTGTTTCCTCTCTCTCTGGCTGTCTCTCTGTCAAATAAATAAATAAAATCTTAAAAAAAAAAGATTATGTCCATGTCATTCAGTAATCTAGTGAAGTGCTTTAAAAGGCTTTCTTGGGATGCCTGTGTGGCTCAGTTGGTTCCGCTCCGGTCCTGTTCCGCATTGGGCTCCTTGCTCGACAGGGAGCCTGGTTCTTCCTCTCCGCCTGCTGCTTGCTCTCTCTTGCTCTTGCTCGCTCTGACAAATAAAAAAATAAAATCTTAAGAAAAAAAAAAGGCATTCTCCTTCTTCTGAGTAATGCTTGTAAGAGTTGTTAAGTTTTATTTTCTGTAGATTCTCCTAAAAATGATAATTAACATGCTTTTTATTTAAAAAATATTTATTTGAGAGAGCATGTGCATGCAAGGTGGGGGGGGGGAGGCGCACTGGGAGAGAAAGAAAGAATCCGCAAGCAGACTCCCTGCTGAGTACAGACCCCCCCCCCCATACCAATACGGGGACTCCATCGCGGGACCTTGAGATCATGACCTGAGCTGAAATCAAGAGCCAGCTGCTTAACAAACTGAGCCACCCAGGTGCCCCATTAACATGCATTTTAAAACTATACCCTCTGTCCGCTTGAAAAATAAGAACTTTCATTTTTTTCCTAAAGATTTATTTAAAAAAAATTTTTTTAATAAAAATTTATTTATTTATCCTAGAAAGAGAGAGAGAGTGTGTGCACAGACAAGCTGGAGGGGCAGAGGGAGAGAGAATCTCAAGCAGACTCCGTGGCAGCTCAGGTTGAAATGATGACCTGAGCCGAAACCGAGTGGGGAGGCTTAACCCATACACCCCAATAAGAACTTTAATTTATTGAGCCCTTATTATGTCCCAGGCACTGAGTTAGGCACTGTACATTTATTAACCCGGTCTAGTGGGTATTATGAAGTCCCTGTTTTAAAGATAAGGGGACAGTGACAGGTTAGAACTGTGGCAGGTGGCCATGTTCTGGTTCCAGAGCCCCTGCTCTTAACTCTATACTTCATTTGTGTCTGGTCTAAGGATAGTTAACAGAGAAGGAGCAGTGTGCTTTTAAAATCAATTGAGGTAAAACATATACAACAAAATTTACCTATTTAACTATTTGTAAGTGTAGAATTCAGTGGCACTAAGTAAACTCTGTTGTGCAACCATTACAACTATCCATCTCCAGAAATTTTTCATCTTCCCAGACTGAAACTCTGTGCCCGTTAAACAACAGCTCCTTTATCTATCTATTTATTTTTAAAGAATTTTTTATTTTAGTGCACAAGTGTGTGCACGAGGTGGAGGAGCAGCGGGGGGGGGGGGGGAGGCGGGCAGAGGGAGAGCTAGGGAAAGGAATAGAGAGAAGCGGACTCCCCGCTGAGTGACCCTGAGATCATGACCTGAGCTGAAATCAGGAGTTGGTCGCTTAATCGACTAAACCACGCAGGTGCCCCGACAGCAGCCCCTTTAAATCTCTCCCCAGCCCCAGCAACAACCATTCTACTTAATGTCGTTGTGAGTTTGACTTCTGTAGGTATCTTACGTAAGCGGAATCATACAGTATTTGTCCTTTTGTGTCTGGCTTATTTCACTTAGCATGCTGTCCTCAGGGTTCAGCCATGTTGTAGCACTTGTCAGAATTACCTTCCTTTTTAATGGTGAATAATATTCCATTATGTGTATATATCACCTTTTGTTGATTCATATATCAGTGGCCATTTGGGTTGTTGCCATCTCTTGGCTATTGTGAATAATGCCGGAAGCCCTTGGATATATAAATATCTCTTCAAAGACCTGCTTTGAATTCTTTGGGTATATACCCAGAGGCGGAATTGCTGGAGCAAATGGTAATTCTGTGTTTAATTTTTTGAGGATCCAGCAGTGTGCTTTTGAAAGCAGCTTTGAGGGAAAAGATTGGGACTCAGATTCTAAAGGGGAATTGAGTCAATACCCATTTCTTGACCACCTTCTTAAATAGCCCTGGGTTGATACAGGAAGAGTTTTTGTCTCAGAAAAGCTTACATTCTTAGAAAGAAAGGCAAATACATACATGATGATTTTACTACACATCAGTGTAGATTGAGTGCCATAAGAGTCAACTACAGAGGGCTGAAAGGAATTCAGAGGAGGGAGAGCGTACCTTAGGGGTGGAGGAAGAGAAGACACTGAATGAGCAGCAGGAGGGTGAAGCCTGAAATCATAGATCCACTTGAAGCAAGTTGTTAAATGAATGACCTTAGACATCTCAAAGTAGCCCCCGAGAGTGCTTTGGGGTGTTAGAAGAAGTGGCATTATATTGAAATTTGCCCATGAATTGTAGTCTCTTCCAGAGTTTGTGAATCCTGTGCTCTTCAGTTTGCAGACCTGATTGCTTCTACTGCTTTGCTTTGGAAGGTGTTTAAGAATCAGTGAAGAAATTATGGACTTGGCACATATGTTACTGCTACCTTGTCAAGCTCAGGATACATTAATATGGCCAACTATTGTTCCCTAATACTTCCTTTCCTTCACATGTCTTCCTATTTCTACTTCAGTAAGTGAGTAGTAGAAGTAATATCTTGGGATTTTTATCTTTTTCTGGTTACAGCTTAAGTAAATAATTCTGGATACTTTTTTGTTTAGGTTAAGGTTATCCAGCAGCATACCCAGCAGGCTAGTCTGTATACCACCATTACTGCATTATATTTTTTACAGATATTTCAGAGAATTTTGGTTTTGTGCCACTTTGTGTGTGTGTGCATGTGTGCCACTTTTTCTTTTTTTTAAAGTAGGCTCCCTCCAACGTGGGGCCTGAACTCACGACCTGGAGATCAAGACTGAGCTGGATCAAGAGTCAGATGCTTAACCGACTGAGCCACCCAGGTGCCCCTGCAACTTTTGTTGTTGTTGTTGTTGTTGTTGTTGTTGTTGTTAAGGTTTTATTTATTTGAGGGGCGCCTGGGTGGCTCAGTCGGTTAAGCATCTGCCTTCGGCTCAGTTCGTGGCCCTGGGATCACGGGGTCTTGGGATCAAGCCCCAGATGAGGCTCCCTGCTTAGGGAGCCTGCTTCTCCCCCTCCGTCTGCCTGCTGCTCCCCCTGCTTGTACTCTCTCTGTTTCTCTTCTGTGTTAAATAAATAAATAACCCCCCCAAAAAAAGATTTTATTTATTTTGGGGGGTGGGGTTGGCAGAGGGAGAGGGACAAGCAGACTGCTCAGTGCAGAGCCAAATGTGGGGCTTGATCCCATGACCCTGAGATCATGACCTGAGCCAAAATGAAGAGTCAGATGTGTAACCAACTGAGCCATTCAGGCGTCCCCAAATATAAATTCTAATTGTCTTTAGGCAATAATGTCTTAATTGCCTTTTAACAACATATTAAAAATACTGAAAAACCTTCACTTCTGTAATTATGTAACTTTCCTTTTGGGTTACTTTCTTCAAAAGACATGCCTAGTAAGATTTGTTGTCATATATAAGCAAATATATAGAGGTTTTTGTCCCTATACATTTGTGGGGCAACTGGTTTTCCTCAGCAAGAGCTGCACCAATGACTTAGTCCATCCAGACTGAGACTTGACTTTCGTTGTAGCCTCAGTGCCTAGGATAAATTTGCACGTAATAGGTGATAGAAAGTGTATAAACTGAACTCAAATTGCATTTTGAAGTTTGCTGACTAGAGGCTATATGTTTAGTTGCAATTGGCTTCGAAGTTAGGCATTGATTAACAGCAGTTTCGGAGGCATACCTCTCTTTTTTGCCCTTCCGTTCTTTTGCTTTTGGCCATCCTTGTGCCTTGTGTGTCTGCGTGTTATTTGTACTTAGAGCTGGGAGCACTTCCTCGGTCCTGCTGTTAAGATATCCTTGCTGTTTTGTGGACTGTTGAAGGATATACAGGTCTATAATCCCTAATCTGTAGCTCTGAAGCACAAGAATTTTTATTTGTTTGTTTTTTGGTAAATTTGGTTCCACAACTAATTAAGGGCCACCAGCCTGGTCTAGACCGTCTCACTTGGTGCAGAAATGTGAATGTGCTTAATTAAGGAGCGTTACCTTGTGTACTCTCTCACCTTTCTAAAATCCAAACAATGCTGATAACTCCCAAATTTCTCTAACTGGGGGCCTCTCCGCTGTACTATAGACAAACATAACCAGTGTCCCACTTCATATTTCCTCTTGGATATTTAATAGGCATTTTGACTTTTTTTCTGTCTTTTTTATATTTGATCTTCAACAAATCCTATTTGCTCTATATTCAAAATATTACCCAGAATTTGATCACTTAAAACTACCACCACCCCCACCCTTACTCCCAACTATAGCAGTGAATGCAAGTACACCTCTAGCTTGGGTTATTTCAGTTACCTTAACTGTTCCCTCTGCTTCGTTATTCAGCCCCTCTTTAGGCTGTTGTTGGCACAGCAGTCCAAGTGTGTCTTTTAAAACCTAACTCAGACCATGTCACTTTTCTCCTTAAAACCCACCAGTGGCTTCCCATTTCAGTCTGATTATTAAGCTTGAGTCCTTATGATGACCTCTGAGAACAAACACGATATACTTCTTACCTACTACCCCCAACCCCATTACCTCTCTTACTTCATTTTCTACCAGTCTGTCTTTCCTCCATTCTGTTCCAGTTTTACAGCCTTTTTGCTGTTCTTGGAAAATATTAAGCACATACATGCATCAGGGTCTTTGCATTTCCTGTTCCCTCTGCCTATAATGCTTCTTCACTGATTTCCACATGGTTAGCTCTCTACTTCTTTTACTCAAAAGTTACCTTATCGATGAGGTATTCTTTGGTCAGTCGTATCTGACCAAATTTCAAAAACCCTTCTCTTCTTTTTCTTCTTAGCGCTTGTCACTGTCTAGTGTTCTGAACACTTCGTGTACTGTCTTTTTCTCCTGCTAAAATGTAAATTTCATGGAGGAGGAGATTTTTGTTTGGTTTACTGCTATATCCCCAGCTCCTAGAAGAATGCCTGGCACATAGTATGTACTCAATAAACATTAGAGGTTGCATGCATGAATGAGTGAATGATTTGAATTCTACCATACACAAGATTGTATGCTTATGCACAGTGAGGATACAAAGTGGGTTAAGGGTGTAACTGCCCAGGCCTTTGTGGGGCCAGACATATAGCTAATAGGAGAAAGATCCAGACATACAGCTAATAGGAGAAAGATAGGATGAGGTTAAGTGACACATTTACCTAGCCCATTAACTGTCTCAAGTCCTATTCTTTTTTGAGAGAGAGCAAGATAGTGCGAGGCTGGGAGGGGCATAGGGAGAGGGCAAGAGAGAGAATTGTAAGCAGGCTCCACACTCAGCACGAGCCCAAAGGGGAACTTGATCTCACGACCCTGCGATCCGTGACCTGAGCCAAAATTAAGAGTTGGATGCTTAACTGACTGAGTCCTATTTATAATGCTTTCTTGATAGCTATAGCTAGCTTTTCTTCTGTTATTTATGTTCAGTCTGTTGTTTTATACCATTCTCAGTTCATTTATAGAAACCTTGTCATGGGTCGCCTGGGTGGCTCAGTTGGTTGGGTGTCTGCCTTCAGCTCAGGTCATGATCCCCAGACCCTGCGTCAGGCTCCCTGCTCAGCGGGGAGTCTGCTTCTCCCTCTGCCTCTCCCACTCCTGCCTGCTTGTCCTCTTTCTTTCTCTCTCTCTCTCTCTCTCTCTCTCTCAAATAAGTAAATAAAATCTTAAGAAAGAAAGAAAGAAAGAAAGAAAGAAAGAAAGAAAGAAAGAAAGAAAGAAAGAAACCTTGTCACATAAACTAAATGTTCATATTCTATAGAACAAGACTATAGGATGATTTCCTTCTTTCATATTCTTATACTATTAATACTTAATTTTTTTAACTTTTCATTTTGAAGTAATTTTAGACTTCAAAAGAAGTTGCAAAAATAATACAAAGAATTGTCATATAACCTTCACCCAGATTTCCCAAATGTGTCTAGTACAGTGATCTAGATCAAAAAGTTAACATTGATAAAATTTTTAATACTTTTAAATTGAACTAAAGTTTCCTGTTCATTTTCTGCCTACAGAATCAGTATTGTTAGGACCCAATTTTAGTTTTTGAGTTTCTTTTTGAGCAGTACTAACTACCTGTAAAGATTTATATTTCATGACTTATTCTTTGTTGTAGGTCTTTAAAAGAACAAAGAGAGGGGCATCTGGGTGGCTCAGCACGGAGCCTGCTTAAGATTCTCTCATCCTCCCTCTCTGCCTCCCCCCACCCCCACACTCTCTTTCTCTCAAAAAGAAAAGGAACAAAGAGAATTTACTTATTTTCTTTTTAATGGGATAAACGCATTTTAACTATTACCATTATACATCTGAACTATATTTTGGGATCTTAATGATGTTAGTTTTCCTATAGCTTGAAACATTTTGGTGTTTCATCATCCTAGGAATTATTTCATCATTGCTCATCAGTTATTCCCTATTATGCTACAAAAGACTAAAATAATAAGAAAAGGGAAGAATGATGGCATTGCCTAGAAGGATAATGCAGTGGTAAAATAAATCATCACTATTACACTTTAGTTTTCTTACTGCTTTGCCTGAAGCATTACAGCATCTTCCTAGACAGCGTACAAGAAGTTGGGGGATACCATCTTAAAAATCTGTAAGACATTAGCATTTGGGGAGTCTGGGTGAAAGGTGTATGACCATTTTTATACTATTTTTACAACTTTTTTAAGCTTTCAGGAAACATAGTTGGTAATTCTTAATTTTTTTGTCTCCTATAATGGCAAAGAGAAGAAAACTAACAGAGGAAGACCCCTCACAGCTACCAGAGGAGCTAGTGGACAAAAGAGGTCCAGCAGACAGCAGCAGGCTAGACTGGGGTGATGATGGTAGAACTGACCATGAGCCAGTTCACAGATCGTGTAGTCTTTGGATGACAATATGATGAATTTTCTCGGAATGAAGAACTTAATGCATGCACCATGTGTTTTTGAGGGGCGGGTAAGAAATAGTGATATCCTCATCCAGGTAGTTGTTAGCAGGACGGACTTCAGAATGAAGTGTTTCAACATGAATGAAAACCATTTCAATTTGCTAAAAGGGTATACGATTGTATTCTTTCATCTTCTACGATATTTATGCACCAAAACTGACTTGTGAGTGGACACATGCTAAAGGCAGTGTACAGAGGGGATTGGAAGGAAACAGGGTATAGAAATGAAAAAAAAAAAACGTTGGATCGATCATTTTAATTGGTGTTTATTACCCTAAAACTGAGAATGCCAGTAGTTATGGAGGGAAGAAGATGCTTCTCCTTGCCAATAAAATTAAGTATTAAATTTTCAAGGTACTGTGTGTGGTGATTCAAAAAAGAAAAAAACTCCCAAAGTGGTGATAAGCTAGAACTTTACTAGAGATGTATCTGAAATCGAAATTTACAGAATGGCTATGTTCCAACTCCACGTGTGATAGTTGGTGACTATTCAGTTGCATTTTAAAGGATATTGCCTATTTTGGGTATTTATATCTTCAAAACCAGGAAAATATGAAATAAAAATAAGGATTTGCTATTTAAATTCTTTTTTGGAAATTTATTTTTATTTTAGAGAGGGGGAGGGGCCAACAGAGAGGGAGAAGGAGAATCTCATGCAGGCTCCCTGCTGAGTGTGGAGCCCAACCTGGGTCTCAGTCCCACAACCCTGAGATCATGATGCCAGCTGAAATCAAGAGTTAGCCACTTAACCAAATGAGCTACCCAGGAGCCCTTTTTCTTTTTTTTAAGATTTATTTATTTATTTAATTTAGAGAGAGAGAGAGTGTGTGCGCAGGCACTTGCGTTGGGAGGGGGGGGCAGGGGCCGGAGATACCCAAGCTGATTCCACGGGGCTTGGAGCCCAATGCGAGGCTTGATCCCACGACCCGGTGATCATGACCTGAGGGGAAATCCGGAGTCCAACGCCCAGTCAACTGAGCCACCTGGGTGCCCCTAGGTGCCCCTGCTATTTAAATTCTTCTTACTAAAGTTTCTAATCAAGTTTTTCACCCAAATGGTAAATGGTAGGTTTTTCTGATACACCAAGGGTTCAAGGTAAATCACGTGTCATAAAGAAAGCAGTGATATATTTTGAACAACCAAGATGACTGTTCTGAGCTACCTTGGTAAAAATTGTTATCATACTACAGTATGATATAATCCCACCAAAGCTCACAAAAGGTATGTACCAAATGGGGGTAGCATTGAATTAGGTCCAGGTTTCTCAACCTGGCACTGTTATATTTTGGCCAAGTAATTCTTTGTTGTGGAGGGTTATCCTGTGCATTTTAGGATGTTTGGGAATTCATGAGATGCCAGTCTCACTACTGTCCCCTAACTGTGACAACCAAAAAATGGCTTCTGACATTGACAAATGTGCTGCGGGGGGGGGGGGGGGGTGTGCGGGGAAACTCTCCTGGTTGAGGCCCACCTCATTAGAAGAATGTAAAACTGATTCAGGGAAGCTTGGGTACTAGATCTTGTGTTTTAAGAAGAATGGGTTGTTAACTTTGTTGACCTATTATTCTGTGTAAAATGAAAAATCTAAATAGATTGCCCTTTTCATTTATTCTGGGATTCCTTTTCTAGCAGATTTATTTATTTTTTTTAAGATTTTATTTATTTATTCGACAGATAGAGACAGCCAGTGAGAGAGGGAACACAAGCAGGGGGAGTGGGAGAGGAAGAAGCAGGCTCATAGCGGAAGAGCCTGATGTGGGGCTCGATCCCGTAACGCCGGGATCACGCCCTGAGCCGAAGGCAGACACTTAACCGCTGTGCCACCCAGGCGCCCCTCCTTTTCTAGCAGATTTAAATCCAGAAGTGGATTTTTTTTTTAAGATTTATTTTTATTTATCTGAGAGAGAGAGAGAGTGTGTGTGTGTGTGTGTGTGTGTGTGTGTGAGAGAGAGAGAGAGAGAGCACATAGGGGGAGGGGCAGAGGGAGAAGGAGAGAGATTCTTAAGCAGACTCTGGGCTGAGCACAGAGCCTGATACTGGGCTTGATCTCACAACCCTGAGATCAGGACCTGAGCCGAAACCAAGAATTGGATGCTTAATTGACTTCACCACCCAGGTGCCCCTCCAAAAGTGGATTTTTGGACAGGTTTTGAGGTTGACTATGGTGGGCAATTGCACTGTATTGAAGTACATAATTAAATTTCACTATATGCTTTGATAAAAATTTATTTGCTTTTGAAGAGGATCTTTCCATTTTCCACAGTATTTATTGATGTAAACTGACCAGGACACATTTTAATATGATTTTACGTGATGCTGACCACCAATAAGAGAATAATTTCGGAGGATTTTTTTTATTACATAAATAAGGGAACTTAAAAATGTCTCTAATTCAGGATAACAGTACAAGATTAAGAGGCACTATGGGGGCGCCTGGGTGGCACAGCGGTTAAAGTGTCTGCCTTCGGCTCAGGGCGTGATCCCGGCGTTATGGGATTGAGCCCCACATCAGGCTCCTCTGCTATGAGCCTGTTTCTTCCTCTCTCACTCCCCCTGCTTGTGTTCCCTCTCTCGCTGGCTGTCTCTATCTCTGTCAAATAAATAAATAAAATCCTTAAAAAAAAAAAAAAGAGGCACTATGAAGGGTCAACCATAAAATAAATGCATTTCAAAAAGAAAATTGAATACTTAAAAGCCTCCAGGATAGGACAGTTTAGTTTGTTCCATATACTCTCTTACTTTGAGCTTATCTTGACTAAATTAATTCTGTTGTCTCTATTTAGCCAATTTATGAAATTTGTTATTTATTATTTATTTTTATAAATAAATAAAGCAGGGGTTGATCTCACATCCCTGAGATCAGGACCTGAGCTGAAATCAAGAGTTGGATGCTTAACCGACTAAGCCACCCAGGTGCCCCTAATGTGTAATATTTAATCCAAGTGAAAAGATAAGATTCTTTAAGGTTGGATTTTCCATTTGGATTTTAATAAGAATGGAGAACTGCCTGGATTTCTACGAGGCCAACTTTTTACTGTAATGAAAGACATTTTAGGTTGTAGAACTAGAAAATTGGTTTTTATATTTATCGTTCTGAAAGGGTTAGCTTTTACTTCTGCTCTTCTAAAATTTGTCTGAAATGTGACACAGTGGCTTGTCAGTTGTTCCACGCTATTCCAGAAGACTGCCCTGCGATATCAGAATTATCCTGCTCTGCTTGCTTTATTTGGGAATTTTGATTTCTTTGCATGATCATTTGGAGATATTCCCTCTTTTTATTATAACACTTGGACAGATGACTTTTTAGTGTTCTGCTGCCATTGTTTGTTCACATTAGTCCTTCTTCAGTAGTTTCTATCCCTCAGAGTGCTTTTTTTTCCTTGTTTAAATTCTGTCTTCATAGACTAGAGTTCTGATAACAGTGTAAGCTCCAAATCTGAAACAGTTGGAAACCATAGTGGCAAATGAAAATCATATCAGCTGAAGCAGGACTTGAAAGTAGCTTTGCGTCTGACTCTTGTGGCTCCGTTATTTGGCATTCGAATACTTTATAGTCTGGAATTTCATTGTACTTCTCTGCAAGGAGGATACTATTGTCTGTCCAGTATTTCTACTCCAGATTGGTCATGCATTCCAAGGAGCAAGAGTCTAGCTCCTTGCCATGTGACCTTGAACGAGTCACTTAATTTCTGTGGAGTATCACTTTCCCTCTAAATAGCATTCTGGGTGTGCCCATCTGACAGGACTCTTGGGAGGAGCGCATTGACTTACAGCAGTCGTGTTTGGAAGACTTTGTTGTGGGGCAGGAAATCTGTCCTATTCAGTACTGGTCCCCTGCATAAAGCACATCTGGCATGTGTAGATTCTTGGGAATTATTTGTGGAGTAAATGAATTGGCAA
This sequence comes from Ursus americanus, assembly GCF_024610735.1. Taxonomy (NCBI): domain Eukaryota; kingdom Metazoa; phylum Chordata; class Mammalia; order Carnivora; family Ursidae; genus Ursus; species Ursus americanus. Next base: position 28,594,182 of record NC_142154.1, read on the forward strand.
AGACTGTAAATGGCTTGTTATCACCCGTAAGTCCAAAGTTACTGTAATATTTTAATCTCATCCTGTGTATCCCCATGCTCTAATTCATTCCTAATTTTCAAGATATAACCAAACATTTACCTTCTCTGTAGAGTTTTTCCCAGTATACACATTTCTACTCCTTACCGGATTTTTAGTACTTAGTTGTATCACTCATGAGTTGGTTTGTATCGTTAGCCTTTCCTCCCAACATTTTATTAAGAACAATTTCAAATACACAGCAAAGTTGATAAAATTTTATAGTGAACACCCATATACACACTAGATTTTACATTACCATTTTTATAGTACTTGTTTTGTCATGTATCTATTCCTCCATCTATTAATCCAGACTTAATTTCTTGATGTATTTCAAAGTAAATACAAACATTAGTACCCTTTCACCTAAGTACTTCAGCACGCGAATCCTTATCTAGAGTCAGTATTTGTTTATAGCTTTTTCCTTCTGATGCAAAATTTACAATGAGATGCACAAATCTTAAGAGTACATTATGTGTGGGTGTTGAAATCACACTGTATATATTCCGTAGCTTGTTCTTTTCACTTAATAGTATGTTTTGAAGGGCTTTCTTTGTAGAGGAACCCCAGTCTTTCTAATTGCTACATAGTTTTCCCAATATAGATGTATCAAGTTCATTCAGTTATTGATAGACATTTAGATTTTTCATACTTTGCTGCAGTAAATATATTTGGCCGATGTTCAGGATAGACACCTAGAAGTAGAATTGCTAGGTGAAAGGGTATGCCCATTTTAAATTTAAAAATTTAATGGATACCACAAGTCGCCAACCACATAGCCTATGGCAATTAAAATTTCTGCCAGTAGTATTTTCCTATACCCTCACCCACACTCAATATCATCCTTCTTATTTAATTTTTGCCTATTGCTTTGGGGGTAAGTATCATTTTCCTCTGTATTTCTTTGATTACTAGTGAGTCTGTATATGGTCTTCCCAAGTAGTTTTTAAACTTTTATAGGACACCTACCACCTTCATAACTGCTCCCTGAATTTTTGCTAATTGAAAGAGTGAATGCTGCCAAAGCCATCCCGCTTTGTTGGGTTGAGGCTGAAAGGATGAAGGAGCCAAGCGTGGCAGAGGTCAAAGAAAGCCGAAGTTGCTCAGTGCGTGTGTGCCTTAGATAAGTAAAGGGACTCTTCTTCCTTCGTTTCTTCTTCTGTGAGAGGTAGGGGGGTACTGCGGTGGTTGGGAATTCGGGCTCTGGAGGTAGACTTGGTGGATTGATATTCCAGCTTTGCCTATTAGCTATGCAGCCTTGGACAGTTTACTTAATCCTTATATTTCAGTTCCCTCGTTTATAAAATAGAGAATAACAGCACCTTGCTTACAGGGTTGTTGTGGGGATTATAATAATATTTGTAAATCGTGTAGAATGGTGCTTGGGGTTCATTATATGCTATTATTATACTAACTATTACTCTTACTCTTTCCCTTCTGCATGGTCATTATTTGAGTGTGTGATGTGGTAGGACTGTGGGGAATGAAGATAAAGTTGTAAAGAACCCTACCTTGAAAAAGCTTTGGATGTTGGAAAAGCCCTGAAAAGACCAGACTGGATTCCTAGCCGGAATATTACTAGACTTTTTGCATCCTGCAGGAAATAAAGTGTCTGTCCCTCCACAGAGGAATATTATTAATAAGCGATTCTGGAATCTCCTTACTGTTAAGGAATGTTAGAGTCAGAAGTAATCTAAAAATGATCTTTTCCAACCATCTCATTTTATAGTTGGAGAAACAAACTCACAGGGAATGAATGAGAAAGTTGTTGAAATGTACATAGCTCCTTAAATTGGCAAGTCTAGAGCCATTGTCCTCTTACTCCTGGCCTACTGCTCTTTAAGATACCATTTAATTGTTGAAACAATTGATATTTTAAAAATTAGACCACAATTATAGTACTAGGTTTTGAGAGGAGTTAGAAAGCAGCACTTCAGTGTTTTTGTAGCATGTGCATATGTCACTGATGTTGGGAATGATGGCTTTTGAGGAGAACTAGAGAATAAAGAAAAGAAAGGTGTATTTTTGTGTTTTTAAATTGGAATTTTAAATTCTTATTTTTCAACTCTGTAGTCCCAAGTTAATTCAGACTGTGTTATTACTTAAACATCTGTCTTTGAGTTATGTTACGCTGTCCACTCTGGGGGTTGTGTGTGCAAGCATGCGCTTAAACTAGCCAGCAGTCGTCTCTAGGATGAAGTAAATAGTTGTTTTGGGAGCTGAGCATATAGTAAATTTGGGTGACTGGTCCTAAGTTGTATACATAACATTGGAGTGTTAACTGGTTTGCATTCGATGCTTTTGGTCTCTGCAGGTTTTGTGGTGCATCCCTGAGCATGAGCGCAGAATGAAGCGACGTTTGGATGACCAGGAGTCACCGGTGTATGCGGCCCAGCAGCGTCGGATCCCTGGTAGCACAGAGGCTTTTCCTCACCAGCACCGGGTGCTTGCCCCTGCCCCTCCTGTGTATGAAGCAGTGTCCGAGACCATGCAGTCAGCTACGGGAATTCAGTACTCCGTGACACCCAGCTATCAGGTAAGCTGGAGCCCAGCAAGGGACTCGGTGTAAGGGAGGAGCAGCGATGATTTTGTCCAATTAAAAAAAATTATATTAATCATCCAATTAGATACAAAATTATATTTATGGGCAATCTGTAAGTAAGATATAACAAATAATAAAAACAATGTATACTTGTGTACTCACCACCCAGGTTTTTAATTTTTTATTATTTTTTAATTATTTCTATTTTTTTAAATGTTTTTAAGTAATCTCTACACGCAGTGTGGGGCTCACACTCACAACCCCGAGATCAAGAATTGCGCGCTCCACTGACTGAGCCGGCCAGGTGCCCCTTAAAGATTTTATTTTTAAGTAATCTCCATATCCAACTTGGGGCTCAAACTTACAACCCTGAGATCAAGAGTCACATGCTCTACCCACTGAGCCAACCAGGAACCCTTATATTTTTTTAACTCACTGTTTTTTATCAGTGGTTTCCAAGACTTTTACCCATATTTTTGTGTGTAAATAATTGAGTCATTTACACTCTTTTTATGAGTTATATTAATATATCCCATTTACTTATCCATTTTTCTTTTGCTGTACTCTTAGGCTGTTACCAGATTTTTACTGTTATAAAGGTGCTGTGTGACTGTTTCTCCTGGTGCAGTGGTGCTCACAGTGGCAATCCGTGACAAGATAAATGCACCAGAATTTAAATCAATGTGCTACTTTTTTTTGAATCAAAAAAAGTCTTGCCATGGGGAAACAAAGGCAGCTGAATTAAATAGTGTGCTTATTAGTGAAGTAGTTGGTTTACATTCTGGTGCAAACTCCTTATCTTCTTGCAGCCCACTTGGCAGGTTTGAGGGCACACGAGGAAGAGTTTTTCGGGTATCTAGGAGAGGGCTTACTGGGTCGTAGGGTGAGCGTGACTTCAGCTTTAGCAGTAGTGTCAGATTGTCTTTCAGAGTTGTACCAATTTATATTTCCGCCAGCATTGTATACTCCTGTCGTTCCATGTCCTGACCATTGCTGACCTTTCATCTCTTGTCTCTTTACTCTGTTTTGTGGAAATGGAAGACATTTGTTTTTTGGCCTTTTTAATTATGAAAGTAAATATCACCATGGTTTTCTTTGAAAAATGATCCAAGATGACTTCTTTCTCTGACCCTTCAGACTTAGAGCTACTCGTGATTTCCTGGCTATCTATATTCACCTGCCTACCTATTTAGATACACTTCTCTTTTTATGTAATTTGAATGATACAGTATATACTGTTTTGCTATTTGCTCTTTTCACTTAATATATAGTGGACAACTTTCCACTTGAATACATATGTATAGATCTAAGTAATTTTTAAGAAATCACTGCATTTATAATATTCCACTCTGGGTCAGTCTGAATCATAATTTATTTAACAGGTCTGGAGAGGCCTTCTTCAACCCAACTTGTTAATGACTTTTGAAAAGTTACAGCTGGTACTGGGAAAATAAATTGGTGTGAACTTTCTTGAGAGCAGTTTGACAGTTGTGGCAGATTCTTTAATTACTTTTTGACCTAGCAATTCCATAACTCCATAAATTTCTCAGAATTTATTATAAGAAGACAAAGGAGGGAAATCCAGGTGAAGTAGGAGATGGTGATTCCTTGGGTGTCATTCTTTCTCAGGAGTCCCCCTTGAAATAGTACCATGCCCTCCTATGGGTCTGAGGGCCACAGTCAGAGGACTGTTGCAAATCGAATCTTTAAGTTAGATCTTGGAAGAAAGAAAGGCTGCTTGTTTTCCTTGGGTGATTACTTTTTTTTTTTTTTTTTTTTTTTAAAGATTTTATTTATTTATTCGACAGAGATAGAGACAGCCAGCGAGAGAGGGAACACAAGCAGGGGGAGTGGGAGAGGAAGAAGCAGGCTCATAGCAGAGGAGCCTGATGTGGGGCTCGAACCCAGAACGCTGGGATCACGCCCTGAGCCGAAGGCAGACGCTTAACCGCTGTGCCACCCAGGCGCCCCTTGGGTGATTACTTTTATCTGAACAGATTGATGACTGTTTCCTATACTTGGGATAGTTGCATCTGCTCATATATTAGAAACTATAATGTGCTCACATAAAACCAGTCATCTCAAGTATTTATAAGCTCCAATTAAGCCTTTTAAAAAACTGTTCAAAACATGCATGTTGAAATAGAGCAGCTCAGAATAATAACCCTTCTTGCTAGAGATATATTAGCGCTTTCAGAATTGTCTAAATAGTTTCTTTTTACTCCTAATGTGTAACTATTGTTTGTGTGGATTTGTAAGTAGTTGTCTATTTCCCACCCTCCCCTCTGTCCAGGGGAATCTTTATAAATTTGTGGAGACTTGAAAAAAAAAATTAATCCTCTCTTACGTTGTAGTATACAACTTCCATTGTTTAGATTAAGTCTCGTGTTGTTTAGTCTCCTTATTTTAGAGACATGCAAATCAAGGATATTGTCCTTAGTTGTCTGTGGTGATTAACAGTTCTGAAATAGGAAAATAAAGCTTTGGAAACTTTATGTAGCATTTTTTGCTATAGAAATGGAAGGAAAGGAGCTTGTGCTTATTTCACTCTAAGCTTATAAGAGGATGAGAGAAAGAATAGAAAATAATTATGTTTGAAGGCAAACCACTAACAATTTGGAAGAAAGTTTTGTTTAGCAAATAAGGATAAGCAAAATAAACAGATAGAGATAGAAGTAGAAAATAAGGATAAGCAAAATAAACAAAGCAAAATAAAAATCTTTTCTAATCCCACCACCACAAGATAAAATGCTAACATTTTCCTATATATATGTCATCTAAGGTTTAAAATCTTTTTATTGATTTATAGATACTGCTTTGTAATGTGCTTTCTAAAAAAATATTTAAAAGTTTAAATCCGTATGCAACACATGAATACATTCAGCTTACAGATTATGAACATTTTATAATGTTAAAATATATACATCTCTATCAGTGCTATTCAAAGTGTGGTCCACAGATGGCTGATGTGTGTACTTTCTTATTAGTCTATAATGACATGTGTATAGAAACTGAGAGTGTTTAGAAAGAAACTTGGAGCGATTTGGACGTAGTAATGTAATATATCCGTAAAGTGTTGGAATGGAAATTATGGGCTTAATGTATTTTTTGTTTCGCTTCTCTAGTTATTCATTTTTATCATATTTTATAAAAGTAGTGGCCCACGATGGATTGGAATTTAAGGGAAAAAAGGGTCCTTTGCCATAGATAGTTTGAGAAGTATTGAGCCATATAATTTTTAATAGTGGCAGACAATTCTGTTGTAGTATGGGTGAGCTATGATTTATTTCACCAGTTCCCTTTTGTGGGAAATTTGGGTTTCTAATAACCGATGGCCCCCGACTTTGGATAGTTGGACTTCCAGTTTTTCAACTTTATGATAATGCAAAAGTGATATACAGTAGAAACCATACTTGGAATTTTGAATCTGGGCCTTTTCTCAGGCTAGCGATAGGAAGTACTGTACTCTCCTCTGATGCTGGGAGTGGCAGCCTCAGCTCCTGGTCAGCCACGCGATCACCAGGGTAAACAACTGATACCCTTATGCCGTTCCATTCTGTTTTTCTCTTTTAGTATAGTAGTCAACATATTACAAGAGATATTCAACACTTTCTTATAAAATAGGCTTTGTGTGAGATGATTTTGCCCAACTGTGGCTACTGTTAAGTGTTCTGAGCACATTTAAGGTAGGCTAGGGTGAGTTATGATGTTCGATAGGGAGCTGTATTAAATGCATTTTCGACTCAGGATGTTTTCAGCCTAAAATGGGTTTATCGGGACGTAACCCCATCGTAAGTCAAGGAAGATCTGTAATTCTCTTTGTGTGTGCAAAGATATGCATGCGTGTCTTTTAGATGCATCTAGGGAAGATTGCAGAAACCTTGAAGTTTCTTGTCTGCATTTTGTCCACCCCAGGTTTCAGCAGTGCCGCAGAGCTCTGGCAGTCACGGGCCCACCATCGCAGCGGTTCATAGCAGTCATCATCACCCAGCAGCTGTGCAACCCCATGGAGGCCAGGTGGTCCAGAGTCATGCTCATCCCGCCCCACCAGTTGCACCAGTGCAGGGACAGCAGCAGTTTCAGAGGCTTAAGGTGATATTCAGCTCCTCTTCTTCCTTTAAAAAGTTTTCTCTCTCAGCAGGAAGCATCGGCTTTAGCCTATTAGTAGTGGCATTATAACTTTTAACATGCTACACTAGGGATTGAATCACAAAGAGTTTTACTTTGTTTTTGTTTTGAAACCTACTTAGATTCCCCATCTTACCATCAGTGCCTGATCCAGAGAATTACATTCAAGAAATGTTTTTGGAATGTATGAACGCATGGTACTCAAATGTGTCAGGATAGAGGGACAGTTTTCGTACAAAATAAACAAAGTCCATTTTTTTGGATACCTCCTTTTGAACTCTTAGTTCTTAACATGGCAGAAGGTTTTATTGAGTGTACACATGGTTGGCTACGGTCCTGTACAGTAACTGGGTCCAGTATTACCTTATGATTTAATCTTTTTATCCGTGCTTATAAATAGCTGAATGGGCTGGCATCTTCAAGTCCATCCTTAGTAAAACACATGCTCCCTTTTTGGGAACCTTTATAAAGATTGGGGAAGACTATAATTGTGAATGAAGTGTCAGTGTTTTCATCTGTTCTGCTGAGTATGTGCTGTAGGTTTGCAGTGCTTTTGAAATTCATGAGGCATCTGTGGAGAAGTGGAGCTTGTGTTCCCAGCTAACCCTCTCTGCTTACTTGAGTGTTACTTTTCAGAATAAGTGATTGTTACAGTAAGTGTTCCAGATTTCAGTTTTTCTAATTTTACCTTTATACGAAATCTAAAATCAAGTGCAAGAAATACAGATTAAAGTACTATAAAGAAATGGGATGTTGGGTCTTCATTTGGTCCTATCAGCCTAATTAAATAGTTTCCAGATAGGAGTGAACAGTATACCCTTGAAGGACACATGCATGTGTAGCAAACAGTTCAGCCTTCTGTTTTCCTTGATACGTAATCTGGTTCTCCCCGATCCCTGCCTGCGTTGGTTTGGGTTCTCAGGAACTTTTAATTTTGGCCTAAGGAAGTTAAATGCTACCTAAATATAAAGAATACCAAAGCTAAGCTATATAGAGGGATTTTGTAAAATTTATTTTGTCTATAATAAGTACTTAAGAGTTGACTGTACTTTTAAAAACAAAAAGAGTTGGCTATACTTAAGCATAGTCTTTAAAGAGAATACAAATTATTTGGGCCTGAAACCACTCTGGGCTCTGTCTTTGGGAAAATTTGTTTAAGCTATACTATATTGATGTTTTTCTTAAAACATTTTGCCTGTCTGCTCATAGAGTGATGGCTGCACACCAGATTGTATTATTGCCATGAACTTAGCACTTCACAAAGTCCTGAAAATATTTTTTTTTTAAGTTGGTTTGGTATGATTTCATTCCGTATTAATACTTTGTTCAGCGGTTAGTTAATATCTTAATGATGCCAGAGAGCTTCTAAACTTGCTGTTAAACTAACAAAAATGTATATTTCTGTAGGCTTTTTCAGCCAGTCCTAGCAAAGCACAGCACCTGTTTATTCCTCTCCCTCACTTGGGTATAAGTATACAGATGTGCTTTGTCTGTTTTACAGAAACTGTCAAGGAAGCAAGAGAGGGTTCTGGAGTTGGGGCTGTAGAGTGAGTCATGGGTGGGGTTAGGACTTCTTGCTCTGTTCCTTCTCTTCTCACTCTTATATATGATTCCTGGATGCAGTAATGTGTTGAATTCCCATTCTGATGAGGAGGGATAAAATACTTTCTTGTGCCTCCATTGTAGCTTCATTCAGTATTCCCACACTGCCTGCCATTTTTGGATCAGTCTTAAAACACTTTACAAGCATTTGAATCAACTTCAATAAACCATTTATATTCTATAATGAGGAAGTGTTCAGTGAAAATACTTGGTTATTTCAAGCATCAGCATTGTCTATACTTTCTTTTTTATCTTTGGCAGATTGATGACAAGGAAGATTTGAATAATTTCAGGCATGTTTAGTGTGATTTTAGCTACTTGTTGAATGCTAGCAGCATAGATATTTGACACATCTTTAGCAAGTTCTCTTTACAGTTCTTCGTGTTTGTCTCCCCAACAAGATTGTGAACTTTAGGGGCACCTGGGTGGCTCAGTCGTTAAGCGTCTGCCTTCTGCTAAGGGTGTGATCCTGGAGTCCTGGGATGGAGCCCCGCATCAGGCTCCTCTGCTGGGAGCCTGCTTCTTCCTCTTCCGCTCCCCCTGCTTGTGTTCCCTCTCTCGCTGGCTGTCTCTCTCTCTGTCAAATAAATAAATAAAATCTTAAAAAAACAAAAAAAAAAGATTGTGGACTTCAAGAGATTAGGGACCTCAATAATAAATGCCTGTTGAAATGAACCAAGAAAATACATCAGCAGACTTGGGGCTTCCCCAGGGGCTTCCCTAGACCTGTAGCTTCGTAAGGACCAGCTCCAATAAGTTGTGCTTCCTAGAGCCACATACACACTTTTACAAAGAGTTGAACTATAGGTAATGAGAGAATTTCCTCACTATGTTTGTATACAGATTAGTATGTTTGTTTATTGGGGTGGAGGGGCAGAGGGAGAGAGAGAATCTTAAGCAGATTCCATGCCCAGCACGGAGTCCGACATAGGGCTCAATCTCACAATCCTGAGATCATGACCTGAGCTGAAATCAAGAGTTGGACTGAACCACCCAGGCCCCCAGATAGTTCATTTATAATGTGGTTGTCATGCTAGGTGTTTTTTAAGCATATTGTTATTTTATGACTAATTTATAAATAGCAGTTCACTGTGACCAGTATCTTTTTTTCTCCAGACATAAACACATCACATAATTTCTTTGATTCAGGCATCTGCACTTTTTCTCTCTGTAGTAATTATTATTATACCATAGCATGCTTACTTTTTTATTCAAAATTTTGTGTTTATTTTTGACAATTTGTCCTTTGTCATGTGGTTGTGAATGCTATTCTTAAATATCTTGTGAAGTCTATGTTTCTTCTGCAGGCTTAGTGAGTTTTATGTTCCATCAGCTTGGTCATTAATGAAACATTTCAGTATGGAAAGTTCTGAATATAAATTAAATAGTCCACTGAATTTCAACGAAATTGTCCTGTTATTTCTAAAGTACAGAAAAACCAGCCATGAAATGAGTGGGTATTGACAAAGTATACAGACTGCTCTAGCAACACTAAAATATTCTGATTAACCATGGCATAATGATTCCCATAATGGAGCTTCCTGTAAGGGAAGTTTGGGCAACTCTTGAAATACCATTTCATGGTTTATTTAAACATCAATGTTCTATTTCACAATGTATCACAAGAGTAGGGCTTATCAAATCATATGTTTATTTCTGAAACTTCCCTAAACTTGGTATTTTGTATGATTTAAAATAATCCCAGAGTATATAGAAACACCTAGTAGGTAATTCCCTTGGAAGTTTCCTGAGTAATTAAAAATTAAGTTGTCTTAAATCAAACTCATAACTCTCTAGACCTTCCGTCTTATTCCTCTTTGTGAATGGCCACATACTTTATATAATTTAGTGAATGTCTCCTCTCCCTGTCACTTCTACCTCCTAAAAAGCTTTTGAGTCTGTACTGTTCTCTCTAATCCTTTGGTTGGTACTACAGTTCAAGCCACTATTGTTCACACATTGAGTTTAGCCTTATAGCATAATTGGTTTCCTGCCTCCTTTCAGTCTGTCCTTCCTTTGCACCAATTTGTTCCCAACACTGTAGCTAAATTGAGTACACTAAAATGCAGATACTAAAAATCTAAACTGCCTTTTTTTTTTTTGAGAGAGAGAGAGAGAGAAAGTGCGTGTGCACTTGCATATGTGTACAAGCTTGGGAAGGGGGTGGGCAAAGGGAGCCGGAGAGAGAGAATCTTAAGTAGGCTTCTCTCCCAGTCCAGGGCCCGATGCAGAACTTGATCTCACCACCCTGAGATCATGATGAGCCAAGATCAAGAGTTGGATGCTTAACCTACTGAGCCACCTAGGCACCCCTGAACTGCTTTTTTGTTTGTTTGTTTTTATTTTTATTTTTTATTTTTTTTTAAAGATTTTATTTATTTATTTGATAGAGATAGAGACAGCCAGCGAGAGAGGGAACACAAGCAGGGGAAGTGGGAGAGGAAGAAGCAGGCTCACAGCGGAGGAGCCTGATGTGGGGCTCGACCCCAGGACTCCAGGATCATGCCCTGAGCCAAAGGCAGACGCTTAACAACTGAGCCACCCAGGCGCCCCTTTGTTTTGTTTTTAAAGATTTTATTTATTTATTGGTGGGGGAGGGAGCACAAGTGAGGGGAGGGGCAGTGGGACAAGCAGACTCCCCCCCCCACCCCCACCCGTGAGTGTTGAGCCAGACTAGAGGCTGGATCCCAGGACCCTGAGATCATGACCTGAGCTGGAGTCAGACACTTAACCAATTGAACCATCCATGAATCCCACCCCTAAACTGCTTTTTAATAAGATTTACAAGGCCTTTTGGGATCTACGTCCTGCTTCCTCTCCTGTCTCCTCTCTTGTCACTCTTCCTGCCACTGTTCCTCCTTTTCACCACAGATCCTTCAGCCAAACTGTTTTCACTTTTCCCAGTGTACCAGATGGTGTCCTGTCTGGGATTTTGCTCATGCTGCTTCCTCTGACTTTCTTTGTATGTCTGTATTCACTTTTGCTAACTTGTACTCATCCTTAGGACTCAGTTTAGACATCACTTCTTGGGGAAGCCCTCCCTTATGTGCCCATGGGTTTTTCTTAGTGCAGAAGTGTCCTTCCCATGTGCTTTCTGGGCATTCAGTGATCTGCCATTTACCCCACTGTATTAGAATTCCCAGCTAGATGTGAATGAACTTCTGTAGAGTAGGGACTGTGGCTTGTTTGTCATTGACTCTTTAGTACCTCATGTTAGGCCTGGCGTGGTATGTTGTAGCTTAGTAGATACTTGTAAAATGAATAAATGAACAAATAAGTGAATAATATATTAATGTGATGATTTTTCACTGATCATTCTCCCCAAAATTATCCAAGGCAAGGCTACAAATTTTATGAATTGATTTTTATTTTAAGTTTGAGTTTTATTATTGGCCTCCATACTAATTTTTTAATACTTTCATGTATATTTACTATATGTTTTTATTTCACTTACTACATTAATTTTATTTAGGCATAAATCATTTGTTTTTTAATAATTCTTGGCTTGCTTTCTTTTTATAACCTTGAGATTTATCCCTGCCTCAGGTGGAGGATGCGCTGTCCTATCTTGACCAGGTGAAGCTGCAATTTGGTAGTCAGCCTCAGGTCTACAATGATTTCCTTGACATCATGAAGGAATTTAAATCTCAGAGGTAAAAGATCTATGTGGTTGTATTCAAGCTTTGTGCTTGAAATGTTGATTTTGGAGGGAGGATATGGCTTATTCTCGTATGCTAAAAGATAAAGGATGCCTCCTTTTGGGGGGTTTAATTTTTAGGGTCATGCTTTTATTTTATGTATTGCTTTATTGATGAAAATTACGGGCCCTAGACCTTTGTTTTCTCCTTATTGGTTAATTTTTCTTAAAATTTTTGTTAGTACTTCACCTCAATCAGGGAAATAGACTGGTAATGATTAGGCTACCTGCTCTTCGAGTTGATTTTGGATACACTAATTTTCTGGTATGGTTCACTATTAGAGTAGGTCGTGAAAAATGTAGACACATAGTGATTTCTGCCGGTGTGTCAGAGGGTGGTTCTTGCATGGGGATTGCTGCTTTACATTTACTGTGAGTATCTGCTCGTTAGGACTGTTATCATGAATGTAGCTTCTGTTCAAAATTGTGACAAACCTCTTTGAATATGAGGCTAAAAGTGCTTTGGAATTTCAGAGTTCTCTATGTTTTGTTGATTTTGTAATATGCAGGTTGATTTTTACCTGTTTTCCTGTTCAGAGAACCTAGTGGAATGTGTATTTTTTTCTTACTAGGGTGTTGGTCAAGCTTGCCACTTTAATTTTTGTGGTTTGTTGTGTGTGTGTGTGTGTGTGTGTGTGTGTGTGTGTGTTTTGTTTTTTGTTTTAATCAGCATTGACACTCCAGGAGTGATTAGTCGTGTGTCCCAGCTGTTCAAAGGCCACCCCGACCTGATTATGGGCTTCAATACCTTCTTGCCCCCTGGCTACAAGATTGAGGTGCAAACCAATGACATGGTGAACGTGACAACTCCTGGCCAGGTTCATCAGATCCCCACCCATGGCATCCAGCCCCAGCCTCAACCACCACCCCAACATCCTTCCCAGCCTTCAGCCCAGTCAGCCCCAGCTCCTGCCCAGCCAGCTCCTCAGCCCCCACCTGCCAAAGTCAGCAAGGTGAGCACTTGGAATACTTTACATCATGTAAAATGCATCCCTAGAAAGCACCCTCCTTTGACATTTCCCCTTTATGTAAGATTTAGAGACATCAGTTGTAGCGATTTCATCAGAGAAGATGCAATAGTCACATCCCTATAAAATGGTTTACGTTTGGCTTCCACATATTTCGATATCCATTTAAATCAACACATCAGTAACCTATAAGGACTTGTTTTGTCCCCACCTCCTGCCTAGTGAACCCATGAGCATCCCATCAAATGGCAACTTTACTTGTGTAGTAGTACTTTGACAGCACAGGCAGAAATGGTCATCTGATGATCAGATTATGCTACTGCCCACAGGGTCATCATTTTATAAAAGTTGCTCCATTTACCAGATTAGGTCATATCAAGCCAAGCAGAAGACCCTGTTGATGGTGGTGATGATGGTGGTGGAATGTTCTTGTTCTAGGGCTGCACTGTCTGATACAGTAGCCACTAGCCACATATGGCTGTGTTTAAATTTAAACTAATTAAATTCACTTTCTCATTTGTAATGGCTTCATTTCAAGTGCTTAGTAGCCCCGGGTGGCTGAGTGGCTTTATTCTATAGGACAGTGCAATGTAAAAGAATATTGCCATCACCTCAGTTCTATTGGACAGAGATAGTTTAGAAGATTTTTATGTGGATTTCTGCAACAAGTGTCTTTTGACATTAAAGATCTATGGAGAGTGAGGGTTTGTTTTTTTTTTTCTTTCTCTCTCCTGTTTGCACCTGTTGAGTGAGCTTAAAAATTGCATTAGAAAAATTCTTCCCTGTAATTGGAGATGTAGCCACTTTTCAGGTTGTATTTAGAAAATTTGAGACTAAAATATCAGTTTTAGAATGTGTGGGCCTTTGTACTCCCTACCCCTGCCCAGTATGATTTGAGTTGGGCTAAAATGGCCTGGCCAGAGTGAATTAAGGACGTTGTTGATCAGACATCTTGTTTCTCTTTAGTTTGACCTCTCTTTCCTATGTCAGACCATCTGTGTTCCTGAGGAGAATAATGACTTTTTTCTTTTTAGCCTTCTCAACTACAAGCACATACTCCAGCCAGTCAGCAGACTCCCCCTCTCCCACCATATGCATCCCCGCGTTCTCCACCTGTCCAGCCTCATACACCAGTGACAATCTCGTTGGGAACGGCCCCATCCTTGCAGAACAATCAGCCTGTGGAGTTTAATCATGCCATCAACTATGTTAATAAAATCAAAAACAGGTTCCAGGGCCAACCAGACATCTACAAAGCGTTCCTGGAGATTTTGCACACATATCAGGTAAGAGAGTTGCCCTCTCAGCCTTTTTTAACCAAGTCACACGCTGAGGGCATCTGGTCAAAGAAGAGCTTGAATAACCATTATTATGTTCTCTAATTGTTACTGGAAGTCAGCAGGTTAAAAACTGTGATGTGTGTTTATAAAGCTATTTTGATTGGCCGGACTTTAATTGCCTTATAACAACGAGACAGGATTTTTAAGTCACTGCCCTGTGAAGCAGATGCTTATTATCTGGGCAGTTAGAGGGTGGTTTGTATAGTGTAGTTCATCTACAGTAGAAGGAGGAGACATTTCTCTAATGTTCCGCGTTTTATTGGTTGGTAGTGGTCCCTTGATCATTCACATATATTGTCCTACTTTTATTATTTTATTTTTTAAAGGTTATTTATTTAACCTCTGTATCCAACGTGGGGCTCGAACTCATGATCAAGAGTCGCATGCTCTTCCAACCGAATCAGCCAGGTGCCTCTGTCCTAGTTTAAAAAAAATTGTCAGCCACCATCTTCCACTCATTTCTCACCTTAAAAGCTTGCAGTTAAAACAAGGGCTAAGAACACAGACTTTTCTTCTTAGGTACAGCCCAAGTAGATAACATCCCAGAAAGTGTGCAAAAGGGAGACATTCAAAACAGTGGACCTCTAATATTACACCTTCCCGTTTGCAATTTCCTGTCAGAAGGAGCAACGAAATGCCAAGGAAGCTGGAGGAAACTACACTCCAGCCTTGACTGAGCAGGAGGTATATGCCCAGGTGGCTCGTCTTTTTAAAAATCAGGAAGATCTGTTGTCAGAGTTTGGACAGTTCCTACCAGATGCCAACAGCTCTGTGGTAAGTTTTATTTAGAAAGAACTACACTATTTCGAATTATTATCTTAAATAAGCTAGGAAGCTGGAAACAGAAGCAGACTTTTTCTAAATGATAACCCTGCGTTGGTAAGAGAATTAATCTCTTTCATGTGTCTTACTTAGCTTTTAAGCAAAACAACCGCTGAGAAGGTTGATTCCGTGAGAAATGACCATGGAGGCACTGTGAAGAAGCCCCAGCTGAACAACAAGCCACAGAGGCCCAACCAGAACGGCTGCCAGATCCGTCGGCACTCTGGAACAGGAACTACCCCTCCTGTAAAGGTGAGAATGGGTGGCAGCTGCGCATTTTGATTTTCAGGAACAATCCTCGGGGACAAGTACTGGGGTTGTTCGGGTGTTCTTATCCTAGGCGTGTTGGAAGTTGGATCATGGATACGCAGAGTGAGTTGGTGTCACAGAAACTCAATACAAAGCTTCTTATCTGGCTTTGCAAAAAAATGTTAGAATATCAATGATCACACAAATTACTGTATTTTTTGAGTTTTTGTTGTTTTCTCTATATTTCTCTCTTCTTTGCTATTAGCCGTCATGTCTTTTTTTGTTTGATGCCGAAGTTTTCTGACACTTAACTAATTTTTCCCTTCCTCTGACTTGATGCCTTCAACCTGCCTTGTGATAGTAAGAAGGAAGATTACTAGGCTAATTGTTTCAGAAATAAGTCAGTGGTCTTTAAAGTCCTCCTGTGAGTAAAGTGTATATACTTTGTGAGATCTCTTTGGTCTAGAGGCCTGTCATGCCCAGGTTTCTTTGTTGGATTGCCAGATCTTATCTGTATCATTGTAATCTCCAAGGCAGGACCTTTGGGTGTAGCAGAAGGGGATCTTAAATTTCCGTTAGTGACGTATCACACAGTGCTTCTCATTCTAGTAAACACTGATGGTCTGCCTGCAGAAAGCTAAGCCTGTGCTCTTCCTCTCTGATGTAGTGCCGCTGTGCTAGGAGGCGAGCTAGGTGTGTACTGAATGTTGCTTCAGTGAATTCTAAAGCAGTATGCAATGTGGAAGAGATGGGCGTGTCTGCAGAATCTAATTAATAATAAAAGTTAGTGGAATTTTTAATAGTAGGAGGTGGCTGGTGAACAAGCAGATGACTACAAAGACTGACAGGTGTTGCTCGCACTTTTGAAAGACTATTTTTTAGTGTTGGTAATGGCTTTTCCTTTTGAAACCAAATTGAACATAGAAATAGTTTATATTTCTTCACTTCAGTAAAGAGTGTTAGTTATATGGGTAGAAAGAATCAGGTTGGCAGGTAAGCTCCACTCTTGCGTTGGTCCCCTCCCACACTCGATTACCCTCAGGTGGAGACCCTAGAAGGGGGGATTAGAATTCCCTACCTGCTTTTCTCCTTGGCAGCGTAAGCAGCAGAGGCTCTGGCTCTTGAGAGAGTGCGCTCTGAGGTGGTCAAGGTAAATGTGCCGCTTCTCCCAAAGTTGGTGCATTTCTTCACAGGTAGTTGAGAGACGGCTTTTTAAAAGAGAATTCTTGCCTGACAGTTATGTCACGGCCTATTCATTCCCTTTGAGAAAGTAATACTGGTCTGAGTAGATACTGCCGACAAGAGAGTCATTCCTTCTCTTAGGAAAATAAACTGTGCTTTTTTTCATGAATTTTTAACTTGAATTATAATTAAAGGTTAAAGATTGATTTCTATCCGCTTCTGGCAGTGTGCTCCAACTCTTTGCCTCCACCTCTAAGATGAGGTGGTGGCACTAGGTTCCAAATAGTTCCTTTTGGCTAATGGAAAAAAGTAAGGATATTCTGTTATCACAGTAATGCTGTGACCATTTGTAGATAGAATATTTGGGAAATAGAATGATCTGTGAACCTTGGGGTGGGGAGCAGACTGCGAGATGGAGAAGACGGGTGGAGATCTTTTAGGGTGTAAAGTGAGTGAGTGATTTTTTAATCTCTCATTTGTTGCAAATTATTGACAGCAGTGGTCAGTGATGGACCCACAGAACACAGATGAAAATAAAACTTCAAGAACTCTATTCCTTGGATCTTACATGTTTGTATTTTTCCTTTTTTGCAGAAGAAACCTAAACTGCTCAGCCTAAAGGATTCTTCCATGGCAGATGCCAGCAAGCATGGTGTAGGAACTGAATCATTATTTTTTGATAAGGTAATGATTGAATTAGATTTAATATAGGCTATTAATGCCAAAAGAAAATCACCCTATCCCCAAGAAAATTTTGTTTTAGAGACTTCAAGCTGATCAGGACTTTTTGCCTATTAACAGGGTTTCCAAGTTGTAGGTCCTTTCAGGCTACCTGAACCATTAGCACAGCTAGGGAAATAGTAGCATTATCTGTTTTGGTTTTGTGAAGTAGTTTATAGCATTTCCCATGGTGGAAGACTGCTTTTAAAAAAATGCACGATGTTACTTTTGAAAGATGTTTGGAGCTCCCCATTGTAGATAACCCAGGTCTGTACCAGTTGTTGAGAACTTCAGATGACTTGTAATCTTCTAATTGCTTGTGGTACTTATATGTGGTATCGCATATAGGGTTTGTGAGAGTTCTGATTTAATTGTATGTTTTCAAAGTTCCCTAGGTGATTCTGATAAGTAGCCAGCGTTGCAATTACTGGTGGAATACACCAGCGTTGTGTGGTGTATTGGTTTAACTTTCCTCCTGTGTCTGACTTCCTCCTTGGAGTCAGCTTGATGATTAGCAGGCTGCTTTCATCAGGCTAATTGGTAACTGTCAGACTTTCTCACTGGCAGGAACCAACCTGGAATGATCTGGTGCAGATTTACCCTGTTTTGCACCTTTGGGTTTTTTTGCAAAAGGGCAGGTGTTTTAGCATCTCCATGATTGGTGCCTCCCGATCTCTCTCAAGCCTGCCGTGCCTGTGTGAGCTGTCCTGCCTAACAGTTGAGTCTCTGGCTCTGATTTGAACCATTCCTGAGGGCTATCTGAGCATTTGGTGCTTTTAAGGGACATGTGGAAGCCCAGCTCACAACCAGCAAATGACCCAATGAAAGACTGGAGGGTTGAGGTGTGAATAAGTTAATTTTTTAGAGTAATGGTATTTTTGTTTGTTTGTTTGTTTTTGGAGTACTTACTTCTCAGAGACACATACTGATATATAGTTGGCCCTTGAACAATGCGGGTTGAAAATCTGAGTATAACTTGTGGCTCCCCAAAAACTTACTGTTGACCAGAAGCTTTACCAATAATATTTAACAGTCAAAGAGCACATGTTTTGTGTGTTATGTGTATGGTATACTGTATAATAAATAAGCTAGAGAAAAAATGTTACTAGAATCATAAGGAAGAGAAAATACATTTACAGTGATGTATGTTTTTCAGAGGTCAGCTATATAGATGAAATGTCTGAAATTTGCTTTAGAATTCAGTGGTGGAGGAAATGGTTACAGAGGAAATAGAATTTACTGTATATTGATCATTGAGGCTGGGCAAGTACATGGGGTTCATTAGACTATTCGGTCCACTTTTGTGCATGTTTAAAGGCTAATAAAAAATTAAAAGCCAGTCAATATTATGTATAGTACAAAAAGTACAGTTCTCTACAGTTCTCGTTCATCTTTATTCCATGTGATGTCTACTGACTGATAGTTATAAAAGTGTACAGGAGCCTGGAGAAGGGGTCATTGCTGAACTGCTTGGTTTGGTGAGGCCTGTCTGCAGTCCTCACTAAAGGACCACAATGCTAAATATTTACTTTTGAAATTGAAACTCCAGATTGCTCATCTAGCCGGACTAGTTTTACCTTTTGTATCCATTGAACATTTTTAGGGTTTTGGATGTTAAAGTATTCAGTATTATAAGTGGAGGAAGGAAAAGGGTCAGGTCAGAGGACAGAAGTAATATTTTAAAAAATTATTGAAGATTACCAGAGTTTAAAAGCAGTGTTGACAAAGATTCTTGCTGTAAACATTTGTTAGGAGAAGCAACAAAAACTAGGGTAACTCTGATATGGTTGGAAAGTCAAGCATATGGAAGGTAAATGTAATATTTACTCTAGGATCTCATTTAAATTTTTTGTATTGTGGAACATTTTAAACATGTAAAACGAAGGAGCCGAGTGGAATGACTCCTCATGTACCCATCATCCAGCCTCTGCAGTTCCCTCCTACTAGCCAATGTACTTGTTTCATATGTACTCTCACCCACCCCGGCTTATTTGGAGACAAATCCCAGATATTATTTCATCCATAAGTATTTACTAAGTTTCCTTTTAAAGTGACACTTTTCTCAAACATAATCATTATCACATCTAAAAAAAAAATCAGGGGCGCCTGGGTGGCAACAGCCGGTTAGGTGTCTGCCTTCGGCTCAGGGCGTGATCCTGGCGTTATAGGATTGAGCCCCACATCAGGCTCCTCTGCTGTGAGCCTGCTTCTTCCTCTCCCACTCCCCCTGCTTGTGTTCCCTCTCTCGCTGGCTGTCTCTAGCTCTGTCAAATAAATAAATAACATCTTTAAAAAAAAAAATAAAAAATAAATAAAAAAAATTAAAAAAAATCAGCTCCTTTAGTATCATCAAATAACTGTTTAAATTTTCCCAGTCTTTTAAAAGCAGTCCGGGAGCTCTTGATTCCCCATCAAACGGTTTCTCTTCTGATTGTCTCCAATAAGGTCCGAAAGGCTCTGCGGAGTGCAGAGGCCTATGAGAATTTCCTGCGCTGTCTTGTTATCTTTAACCAGGAGGTGATCTCTCGGGCTGAGCTTGTGCAGCTGGTCTCTCCTTTCCTGGGGTAAGTGGAGTGAAGGGCTCAGCCCTGATGGGTGCTATGAAGGTGAGGGTATGTGATGGGCAAACATAATTTGATCGTGGTGGGTCAGTTAGTTGACTCAAAATGCCAGTGTCACAGGAGTCCTCCGGGAATTCTTCTGGTTTAACTCTACAGATGGAAAAACAGGCAGAGAGGGCATCAGCCAAGACTAGTGGTTTCCCGATGTGCTGACCAATATTGGATGTTTATAGAGACCAATCTCTTCTGGGGTTCTAGAATCTTGACTGTATTTGACAACCTAAGAATGATGTGAACATTAAAGCGGTCTTCTTGATTAGAAGAACAGCTGGTTATTGCTTAGTTTTGTTGCAAATCTTCCATCAGTACCCTAACTGGTTGTGGAGCGCTCTACAAGAAAAGGGGAAGCCAGATGCTCAGAAGCAGGACGTCTTAGGCAGGAAATAATTGTCATTGGAATTTGTCCCTGGTAGCAGAGTTCTGACCCAACACCAAATCGTAGTAGCCATACCTCAGGATAACTGCATCATGCTTCTAATTGCTCACCAGTTTTTGGTTTGATTCTTCAGGAAATTCCCTGAATTGTTTAATTGGTTTAAAAACTTTCTGGGCTATAAGGAATCTGTACATCTGGAAACCTTTCCAAAGGAACGAGCCACAGAGGGCATTGCCATGGAGATAGATTATGCCTCTTGTAAACGGTTGGGCTCCAGCTATCGAGCCCTACCAAAGAGTTACCAGCAGCCCAAGTGTACAGGACGGACTCCTCTCTGTAAAGAGGTAAGGCCTTTCCTGAAAAGGATCAGCCCTGAATCTTCTTCTCCTTCCAGAAGGGAGTGACACCAGGGATCGAAAATTTATGTGAATGGGGAAATCAAGACCCTTCTCTGTCTTTTCTCAGAAGAAAATGTTTTATACTTCTATCCAGAACCTTTCCCATCTTTGCAAACTTGCTAAAGATGAAAGCTATAATGTTAGTGGTTTCTCCCACCCCCTAGAGTTGTGTCTGCCTTTTTACTGAGAATGCTTAATTACCAGAAAGCTTTGTTACACTTTGGCTTCAGTTTCTCTTCTTTTACCCAAAGGTTTTAAATGATACTTGGGTTTCCTTCCCTTCCTGGTCTGAGGACTCCACCTTTGTTAGTTCCAAGAAAACCCAGTATGAAGAACACATCTATCGTTGTGAAGATGAACGCTTTGAGGTACAAGCGCCCTTATCATTTGGAGGTTGTGGAAATGGGAGGTATTAAATGCTGAGATATCTTAAATATCTGTCTATGAGGCTTGGCTTTTTAGACTGAAGAACCAAAGGCTCATGTTCTTCACTAGTAAATGCTTATTGTCCTACTTGCAATGCTTTATGAGTTTATCAAATGTATTTGTTATATTTTAGGGTAAGTGTGACCCATCTAGGCCACTTTAACCCTTTTGAAGTTATCCACTGATGGCTGAATAATAATACCTTGAATTTTTAACAGCGTTTAGAGGTTATTGTGTTTTACAGGGTATACAAAACAGTATCTTAAGGCTGACTGGACTTTGTTAAAGAGGTTTAATTATTTAAAGTTTGTATTGTTATTCTTAGCAGGTATCTTGACGTGGTTGGCAAACCAGCTCTCCTGTGAGAACTGGAATTCTTCTCTCCTTTATCTGTTATTTATTTGGTTCCTTGTGAAAGAAAGCGAAATTAGGGCTTTATTTTAAAGTAGTTGGGAAGGGAAGAGCTGGAGTGAGTAAGTGAGCTGGTAGAGCCCCTGTTCCAGGACTAGGAGTACTGAGAGTGGGCTCAGAATCCCCGGTGTGTTAAAACGACTAGCTCACTGATCTCATCAACAACAAGGGAATGTTCATTGTGTCTGAAGAGGTAAAATGATGTGTATCCTATTTAATGTGTTTATTATATAAAAGTGACCGGCCCTGATTATTCACATAGATGGGCAAGATCTTGCTCTTTCTTAAATCCATGCTGGTTTAGTTCTGCCAGCCATCCCCCTTCACACTTGAGTCAGCTGTTTCTGGCAAGTCTTGAATGAAGAGCCACATGTTGCTTGGCCACTGGCAGGTGACTGGCCCCAGTGTTCACGAGGAGTTTCAACCATTTGGACAGAACGAAATCATGACAGATACTAACTTCCATGGAAAGTTTTATCAGGCTGAAGAAAGCATTTCCTTGTTACCTATGTTTAGTAAATTTAGGTGAGGAGTTAGAAAGCAGAGATTGGCATCTTCTTCTGACAGGATGTTCCTATTCTCAACTGGTATGCCTATAAAAGGCAACATCCGCATTTCCCATCTGTGATTACAGGCGTGATGATGAACGTGTGTGTGCATATGCTTAGGATTAGGTGGGATGGGCTAGTTTGAAGGAGCATTCCTTTATACATCAGGGTAGGTTAGTGATCCTGCAGTGTGGCCAACTCCCACATTTTAGTGGCTTTAAAAACAGATTTATTTCTTGATCGTGCTACAGGTGATTGATGTTTAGTAGGGGATCCTGCCCATCAGAATTACTTTGGGACACTTCCTTTTTTTTTTTTCTTTTTCTTTTTTTTTTTTTTTTTTTAAGATTTATTTGCTTGAGAGAGTGCGTATACACACACACGTGCCCTAGCAGGGGAGAGGCAAAACGGGATGGGGGAGAGAGAGAGAGAGAGAGAAAGAACCTGAAGCAGACTCCACACCAAGCACTGAGCCCCACAAGGGGCTCAGTCTCAGGACTCTGAGATCCTGACCTGAGCCAAAACCAAGAGTGGGATGCTCAATCGACTCTGCCGCCCTGGGAACACTTCCCATAGACATTTGGTCACAGGGCCCTGAGACTTCTCATTTACTTTGTTTTCTGTTTCTCACGTAGAGAATCTTGTGAGAAGCCTAGGAAAAGAGTTACTCAGAGGTTGCCAGTCATATCCTTAACCAGGTCTAGCCAGGCGCTTGCCAGAAAGTAAGTGCCAGGAGTTCTGTTAGAATTTAAATGATTACCCACAGATACAATGTTGAAGTCCTTAAGGAGCGATAGTCACTGTGCTCTTATTACTGGATGTAGAACAAGGCTACTAAATATTTAAATATCTCAAGTTACCCTGTAAAACCTTACACATAAGACTGATTTATCATCTTGAACGGTCTTCTGGGGATTGTTGTGTATTTCGTAACAGATTTTTTTTTTAATTAATGATTTTTTATTATATTATGTTAGTCACCATACAGTACATCCCCAGTTTCCGATGTAAGGCTCGATGATTCATTAGTTGTGTATAACACCCAGTGCACCATGCAATACGTGCCCTCCTTACTACCCATCACCAGCCTATCCCATTCCCCCACCCCCCTCCCCTCTGAGGCCCTCAGTTTGTTTCTCATAGTCCATAGTCTGTCATGTTTCATTCCCCCTTCTGATTACCCCCCCCTTTCTTTATCCCTTTCTTCCCCTACCGATCATCCTAGTTCTTATGTTCCATAGATGAGAGAAATCATATGATAGTTGTCTTTCTCTGCTTGACTTATTTCACTTAACATTATCTCCTCCAGTGCCGTCCATGTTGCAGCAAATGTTGAGAATTCGTTTTTTCTGATAGCTGAGTAATACACAACTTCTTAATCCAGTCATCTGTTGAAGGGCATCTCGGCTCCTTCCACGATTTAGCTATTGTGGACATTGCTGCTATGAACATTGTGGTGCATATGGCCCTTCTCTTCACTACGTCTGTATCTTTGGGGTAAACACCCAGCAGTGCAATGGCTGGATCATAGGGTAGCTCAATTTTTAACTTTTTAAGGGACCTCCACACTGTTTTCCAGAGTGGCTGTTTTTGTAACAGATTTTAGCAATCCAGTAAAGTTCGGGGGAAGGTGTGAGTAAGGATGCCTCCTTTGAGGTCCCTGTGGTCTGGGGTGAGTAGTCCTCTAAGCCGAGCACACTGGTGGTGGTAGAAGTAACAACTACCACTTATCTATCATTTATTGGATGTTATGTGCCAGGCCTTGCACTAAACCCTTTATTTGGATTATATTGTTTAAGGTAGAAAACAGCCTATGAGAATATGTGATGTTATCCCTATTTTATTGATAAGGAAATCGAATTTTGTGTGGCTACTATGGCAGAGCTAGGATTTAAGTCCAAGGAATTTAGCTCCCTACTTCATACTCTTGACCACTATTCTATTCTGGTTTGGGTCCTGAGCACACTTTGTCTTTTGCTGCAGCTTGATGTAGTTTTAGAGACCAATCTGGCAACGATCCGGGTTCTGGAAGCAATACAGAAGAAGCTTTCTCGCTTGTCTGCTGAGGAACAAGCCAAATTTCGCTTGGACAACACCCTTGGGGGCACGTCGGAAGTTATTCATCGAAAAGCACTCCAGAGGATATATGCTGATAAAGCGGCTGACATCATTGATGGTCTGAGGAAGAACCCTTCCATTGCCGTCCCAATTGTCCTTAAAAGGTAACTGACTGAATGTGCCCTTCGTGCTTTATTTTATTTATTATTCATTTGACAGAGAGATAGAGAGCACAAGTAGGCAGAGTGGCAAGCAAAGGGAGAGGGAGAAGCAGGCTGACCTCTGACCCGGGAGCCCGACGCAGGGCTCGATCCCAGCACCCTGGGATCATGACCTGAGCCAAAGGCAGATGCTTAACCAACCAGAGCCACCCAAGCACCCCGCCCTTCATGCTTTAGTGTGCTTCATGACAGATTCAGTGTCCCATTAAATAAGGCCCTCATTTTCAACCTGGTTATTATCCCATGAGACCTCCATTTCGCCCCAACACTGGTTGTTGCAAATTAGGTGCAGCATGGGATAATGGAGCTTCTTGATGGGGTTCTGTGTCAGCAGCAGTAGAGAACAGACCTTGAAAGTCCATGGTGGAATGCTCTGTTTGTTTAAGGGAATATTTTAAAATATAGAAAAGAACAAAGTAGAACACAACCACCCGCATTCCTGCCACTCAATACTAACCATTGTTAATATCTTTGTTTTTTATTTTTTAAATTTTTTTAAATTTTTATTTTTTTTAAGATTTTATTTATTTATTTGACAGAGATAGAGACAGCCATCGAGAGAGGGAACACAAGCAGGGGGAGTGGGAGAGGAAGAAGCAGGCTCATAGCGGAGCAGGGAGCCTGATGAGGGGCTCAATCCCAGAACGCCGGGATCACGCCCTGAGCCGAAGGCAGACACTTAACGACTGCGCCACCTAGGCGCCCCAACATCTTTGTTTTTTAATAAGGAAAATCACTCTTTTGTCTTTGTAAAGTTGATGTTTTATTTAAAAAGGCTGGCTTTCCATTTTTACCAAGAACTTCTTACTTTTTCCTCCTGACAAGCCTTCAGTCTGAGGTGTAGAGGGACTGTTGTACCGACCTCAGACCAAGCATCAAGAAGGCCAGAGCTAGGGCTGAGCCCCAAGCTCCTTCAAGTTTATGACGCTTTGGGCTGTGAATCCCAGCTGACAGCTGGGTCCTCTCTCAGTATCACCTGAAACGGGTGTGAAGCAATTCTAGTCTGCTACACAGCTCACAGATGCCTGGATTTCATTGTTCCTTCCTAGTCTTCCGCTCAGGAGCTGGCGCAGGCTCTTCCTCTTCTCACCATGCCAGCAGCATTTAAGTTTTGGCTTTGAGATGTGGGATACTCTTCAGTTCTAGTGCCGGTTTTGATTTTACTCTCTCCTCCACTTCTGGAATGTTAGGATCGGTTGTTGCCATCAGAAATTCCCAAACTCTGTGTGCAAAGCAGCATTACTGTGCGACTTCTCTGCTCTTGGACTTCTGCATTTACATTAGCATAGTGAACGTTCTTAGAAGTCCTGCAGCAAGAGATGTGCTTGTTTTAGCTGGCCAAGGAAGTGAACCCCCTTTTCAAGGGTATTCTGTGGAATGCTTTTGAGAAATAACTATTCTAGGTAAGACTTCTGACTTTGGGACAAATTACTTCCCCAGAATAAGTCTTGGATGATTAATTTCCTCATGTAACAGGAGTTCAGGCCTGGATTGAATAACAATATAACAGTTTGAATAACAGTATCCCAAGTTGCAATAATTTTGACTTATTTTATCTTTTTGACTTTTGAAATAAAGTAAGTCTGACACATTTCTCACTTCTAAAGCCTTAGAGAGGGGCACCCGGGTGGCTCAGTTGGTTAAGCATCTGCGTTTGGCTCAGGTCATGGTCCCGGGGTCCTGGGTTCAAGCCCCACTCGGGCGCCCTGCTCAGCAGGGAGTCTGCTTCTCCCTCTCCTTCTGCCCCTCCCCGTCTCCCTGCTGGCGCTCTTTGTTTCTCGCTCACTCTCTCTCAAATAAATAAATAAAATCTTTAAAAAATAAATAAAAATAAACCCATAGAGAGTAGGTGCTGTTATCCCTATTTTCCCAATAAGGAAACAGTCTAGTATGGCAGAGCCAGGAATCAAATCCAAGGAGTTTAACTCCCTCCCTCCCTTAAAATTCCCACATCTGAATTCCCATGTCTTGTTGTTTCTAACCTCCACCACCCATCACCCACCACCAGGTTGAAGATGAAAGAGGAAGAATGGCGAGAAGCTCAGAGAGGCTTTAACAAGGTGTGGAGAGAGCAAAATGAGAAATACTACCTGAAGTCTCTGGACCACCAGGGCATCAACTTTAAACAGAACGACACCAAGGTCCTGAGGTCAAAGAGCTTGCTCAACGAGATTGAGAGTATCTATGATGAGGTGAGCTGGATGGAGGTTTCTGTATCTGTGAGAGGACCCCAGTCTTTATGTTCAGCATGGCTTTGATTCCTGGAAATGATCTTTGGTATATGAAAGAAGACCCTCTGAGACATGTTGATTCTTGCTTCAAAACCGTCACAGACTTCTATTCCTGATTCTGCCATTTTAAATCTAAGCCTCACCTTTCTTCCTAAGCCGCTTTACTGGTTTCCCAGTTCACCATCCTGGCTTCGTCAGTGCCTGCTGCCTACCTCTTCCACTTGTCTTCCCGTCTGTTTCCCTCAAAACAGCACCTCGTCTCATTCACATGGCGCCTCTCAGCTTCCCACAACCGAAACACTTATCATTAATCCCCAGGCACTTTCTAATCCTTGTTTATTCAGGATACTAACCAGGAGTGTATATAGTACTGGGAGGCAGGGTACAGTGATGATTAAGAAATTAATCCTGCTCTCTTGGGGCTCACGGTCATGGGGGGGTGGATAGAGACATAAATATAGTATGATTGAGAATTCCTAAAAGTTCATGTGATCCTGAATTTTTAATTATGAAAATGCCAGACATAGACGGAAGGGGAGACAGTGGTAAAATGAACTCTTACAGAAACTTAAATAAGAATCCTTATTTTGCCAGTTTTGTTACATCTGTTCCCTTCCATACCCCCACCCCAGATTGGAGACCTCAAGTCCTAGACCTCATGTGGTATCCTCCATATCCATAAATACTAATATAGAATTTTCAAAGGTGGTCCCAGTTTTGTTCCACTTGTCCCAGTAAGTCTTCACAGTCTAGAAGATAGCAGTATCTTGATGTCCGACCACACCTCCCGCATTATCTATTTCTGTTTCTGCAAGTTGTGGGTTGGAAGACATTCGCCACCGTGGGTAATAGTGGCATGTACTGCTGGCGCGGTCTCGTAGGTCTGTTTGTTGTTGCTGGACACATGTCACATAATACTTTGTGTCTCTCTCCTGTTAGAGGCAAGAGCAGGCTACAGAAGACAATGCCGGTGTACCTGTTGGCCCACACCTCTCCCTTGCCTACGAAGACAAACAGATCCTGGAAGATGCCGCTGCTTTGATTATCCACCACGTGAAGAGGCAGACAGGCATTCAGAAGGAGGACAAGTATAAAATCAAGCAAATCATGCATCATTTCATTCCAGATCTGCTCTTTGCTCAGAGAGGTGATCTCTCGGATGTGGAGGAAGAGGAAGAAGAAGAGATGGATGTAGATGAAGCCACAGGGGCAGCTAAGAAGCACAATGGTGTTGGGGGCAGTCCCCCTAAGTCCAAGCTACTGTTTAGTAACACAGCAGCTCAGAAGTTAAGAGGGATGGATGAAGTATACAACCTCTTCTATGTTAATAACAACTGGTATATCTTTATGCGACTGCACCAGATTCTCTGCTTGCGGCTGCTGAGGATTTGTTCCCAAGCTGAACGGCAAATTGAAGAAGAAAACCGAGAGAGAGAATGGGAACGGGAAGTGCTGGGCATAAAACGAGACAAGAGCGACAGCCCTGCCATCCAGCTGCGTCTCAAAGAACCTAGTGAGTGCTTAGACTGTTGATTTCTGGTTGATGTGAGGGGTTGGGGGGCCTCAGAGCCTAGTTAGACTCAAGACTGCTTTCCTTTATACATAGAGCACAGGCAGGCCGGCCTTAGAGCCTGACCAGGGTTCAGATCCTAGCTCTGTAATTGACTAGCTGTGTGACCTTACTTCAGCTCCCCAAACCTGTGTACCTGTGAAATGGAGGTGCTCCTTAACCTTGTAGGGTTGTTGGGAGGATTGGGGAAAGTAAGCAAAGCACCCTGTGCGGTGCTAGGATCATGGACATTCAATGGCTGTTACTGTGGACACCTGGGGAGGGGGTGTCAGTTGCCATCAGTTTCCCAAACGGCAGATATCTGGGGTATTGCCGAGTGTGTTAAAGGACAGAGTGGGACTAAAATGTCGCACTCCATTCTGCCCCCACAAATTCCTAGTTGTTCATGCCTAAGACAGATGTGAATTTTCTCAGATATGTTTGGGCAGGATTTCTCCTTAGCCAGTGAGGTTCATGGCTCATTCCTTAATAAAGAGAAGTAGTTTATGGAAAGGAGATTGGAAGTCAAGAGATTGTGTGAGACAGACCAGACAGAACAGGAATGAAGATAGAGAACACAGGAAAATGAAAATGAATGCGGGCTGAGGAAGCCACCATGTGCTCTAAGGAATTCTCTGTTGCCGGCTTCTAGAGAACTATTCCGCTCATAAATTCGGTTTTTGAGCTGTGAGCCAAAAACTTTTTTGTGGAGCCTTTCTTCTGTGCCCTTGAAGAAATAGCCAATCCATGGAGTGAATTCTTTTAAAAAAAAAAAAAAATTCTGAACTGTTGCAGATGTAAGAAGCCCATGTGTGGCCCTAACTTTCTCTCTGTTGAAGAGCTAATGACACCCGATATTAATGTTAAAAGCCTTTATCTCGATAATCCTAGCTTGAGACAGACAACTTTTGGATTTCCGAATGGTGATTCCATCTGCTTGGGTAGAAATGAGAGAGCAAATGGCCTAATCCTGGCTTGACCACTGATTTAACTTGGTTTGAGGCTTACGTTGTTGGGTCTTGAGCGGAAACGCCAAGCCTCACACCAATCATAGCTCGTGGGCACAAGTCTGGGTTGTTCTCCTAGCGTTCTTCTGGCGTAAAAGCATCTGCCTAGCAGTAGCACAGCCCATGCTTGTGCTGTGGATCTGAACAAGGTGATATTCTATGGTGAAAGTTAAGCCAGTGGCTTTTAAACTGTATTCTCTGTTTTGCATGTCTTTGAGCCCATCACACTTCAGATTAATGGAGATGGACTTAGCTTTTGCTCTCGGCCTATTTTCTGGGTATAGACTTTACAAATGGGTAACCAGATGTCAGGGACAAAGAGTTCTTGTAATTTTTTTTCAGTTTAGTGAACTTTTTATCAAGGTGCAGCATATGTACAAAAAAATATACAAATCCAAATTGTGTAGCTCAGTGAATTTTTACAAAGTGAACACCTGTGTAATCAGCACCTGGATCAAGAAACAATATAACCAGTACCCCAGTGACCCCTCATGCACCGTCTTGATGGCCAGCACCAGAGATCAGTAAATAGGTCTTATATAAGCTGAAGGCCGAGTCCTTTTATGCTTCCTTTTACACTCTGCTAGTTGCCGAGTGAATGTCTCTGTAACAACTGATAAGATTCTAGCTGCTGGTTGAAGTGATTCATGTGCAGCAAGTACAGATCATTTAATGCAATTCGTGAAGTACAACGTTTGGAATCCATTTTTTAAACAGAAGGACTTTGACAAATGCAGATTACTTCATTATTCATAGGGGATTTAATTTGCGCTATTTTTCTGTTCCCAAGAGGTTTCCCGGGGCTCGAGCGTGGTGCTGTCTGCCTTTTCTCATCTGCACTTTATGCTTCATTGAAGTAGCTTTGTGAGCAAGTGACCCATGTGAGGAATGCTCTCTACGGGCTGGGAGTGCAGGTTCCTCTCTCAGCAGGAGAGCCAACAACTTTTTGAAGAAACTTCTTCCCTGGGATATTCTGCTCTCCTGTCAGGCAGAGCCCAGCTGTACTTTAATGAAATGTCTTTCTGGCATGGACAGAGTGTTAGAGCCCCCGTTAAAGTTGCAGGGTCACTGTCCTCTGATGGACAGCACTGGCCATTGTAGCCACCTGTCAGGTGTCACCTCTGCCTACGGCTGATTGAGTGCGTATGTTTGAATACCTAGGGTTCTTTCATCAGAGGCTCTTTAGGCCAACTGTGGGTTTCACCCTACCCTCTCTCCTGACCTTTTCGTAGCAGGGTAAGGCCTCACCTCTCCCATCTCTCCCACAGTGGATGTTGATGTAGAAGATTATTACCCAGCTTTCCTGGACATGGTGCGGAGCCTGCTAGATGGCAACATAGACTCGTCGCAGTATGAAGATTCGCTGAGAGAGATGTTCACCATTCACGCCTACATTGCCTTCACCATGGACAAACTAATCCAGAGCATTGTCAGACAGGTGAGGGCACGGTGGAGGCTAGGTTCGGTGAGGGAGGAAGTCCTTACCCAAAGACGGATGAGGCAAAGAGAAAAGGCAAGATTTCTGTTGGAGAAAAAAGGGCAGTTTGCTCATGAAACGATGTTTATGGACGTATGGCTGTCTAGAGGAAAGGGGGAGGTTAACATGATGTCAGATCTCTTGTGTTAACAGAGGGGGAGTACTTCAGCTGCTAAATGGACTCCTTTGCTCTGTTCAGTATGCCCTCACAGTTGAATGAGCCTACCGCCAACCCAATGTGTTGCCCCTTTCTTGCTGCCTACCTACAGAGAGAGCATTGGTACCGGCCCAGCTCTTACTTTATCGCCCAGTGGCGGCCTCTCGGCGGGTAATGCTTCCACTTCTGTATGTGTTGGTGATTCTGTGTACTTTCCTCATTTAATATTTGAAGTTCCTTTTGCGGGAATGATTTCATACAACATCTTCTATAATGCTATGCCTGCCTCCCTATCTGAGGTTCCGCTTGACTTAGATTTGTGGTTGGTTTTGTGGTTTGTTCCTGTGGCACCCTAGGAGTTTATAAATATGTTCTTTACAGCAATGATAATTTTATAGCAAATCAGGTTTCCACTTTTGCCTTGAGTTCTGAATTTCTGGAGGGATCAGAATGTGGTGTTGGTGCATCACTTTCTTTAAAGTGAAAACTTGACAAAGAAAATTCGAGTCCTCACTGCCACTGTGGGGAAAAAAAGCTTGTTACTCAGTGTTTTCTTGGAGTAAAATATGGAATTTTTTGCAAAGTACCCAGGCTTTTGCCTTGATTTCCGAAGGACGCATGGCTCTGCGCCCTTTCACAGGATCTGCTCAGAGTCAAGGAAGAACACTTCACATGACTGAATCTGGGCATCTTCAGGAAGGTTGTCAGGTATTCGGTTTTCTCCCTGGAAGTTGAAGAAGAGGCCTTCCTGACTGAAATCATTATATGGGTGCAAACATAAATACAAATATACGTAAAATCTAAATATATGTAAAATGAAGACTCCAGTTCTCATGTGCTTCTGCTTACAAGTGTGCTGCTGCTACAGCGAGAAGTCAAGTCTTCCACAGCGCCAGCACAGCAACATTAAAAATCCAGTAGACTTAACTTTTACAAACCTGAGGTTGGTTTTTGAAACAATAGATATAATTATCCATTTATTAGAAGCACCTGGTTATGATTTTGAGTCAGTAATACCTAATGTCTCATCTTTTTAAGAAACAGGTTTTGTCCAGAAACCCAAATACAGTGTTTTGTTTTGTTTTTAAGATTTCATTTGAGACACACACAGGGAAGGGGCAGAGGGAGAGAATCTCAAGCAGACATCACACTGAGCACGGAGCACGGAGCCTGACTCGGGCTCAATCCCACAACCGTGTGATCACAGCCTGAGCCAAAATCAAGAGTCAGATGCTTAACCGACCGGGCCACCTAGGCCCCCCCCAAATCCAGTGTTTTTATGACATATGTTCATGCTTCTTATCGTACTCCTCAATTGGAGGCATATCTTCTCTCATTCTCTTCATCCTGTTGTTCTCCCAGAGTTCATTGCTGACTGGAGGTAGAACGTGTATTTCAAGGTCAAGCCATACATTCACCTTTTTCAGAGTACAGTTGATGGCTTGAACAACAGGCCTTTGAACTGTGCTGGTTCACTTACACGTGGATTCCTTTCAATAAATACAGCATAGCAATGTAAATGCGTTTTCTCTTCCTTACGATTTTCTTAATAATACTTTCTATCTTTATTGTAAAAATGTGATATATAATACATATAACATACAAAATATTTGTTGAGTGTTATCAATAAGGCTATTGGTCAGTAGTAGGCTATGACTGGTTAGCTTTTGGGGGACTCAAAAGTTATATGCAGATTTTCGGCTGTGTGGAGGGTTTAGTGCCCCTACCTGTCATGTTGTTCAAGGATCAGCTGTAGTTTAATAGGGATTTGTCTTAACACAATAGGCGGTCTCGCAGATAACCTAGTACAGAACTCAGAAAATGGCCAATGTAGGGATTGGACTGGGAAGTTTGTTTTTTTCCCTCTCCTGCATGCCTTCTTTCTGGAAATCTGCTTCATTCTCATGCTTCTCTCTGCAGATGGACATTTGGCCATGTACTCAAGGCTTCTCCAGCCCCGTGGGGCTTTGGCTTGCCATTGCAGTACCTCTGGCCTCACCATTGCTTGACGAATGTCTAGATGTTCATCTGAAGAAAAAAAAAAAAAGTGACACATTCACTGTGTCACTTCAAATTAGCAGGAGAGAGAATCTGAGCAGCTTAGCTTGGGAGTGTGAGCTATCCAGTTGTCCCTGATTTTATAGGGCTGTCCTTTCCAAAGACTCTAGGAGGGGCCAGATATCCAAGAAGAGGGTACAGATGGGGAGTCAGTGACATGGTCTGTTTCAGCAAGAAGGTCTTAAGTAGAAGTGTCTGTGTGGTAGGGACCATGCTTTTAGATACACTTTTTTTTACACTCCTTTTTTTTTTCTTCTCCCCCTCTCTTGAACACTGTATCTTAAGCTTCTCCCTATGTTACCAGGTTATCATAGGCATTGTCTTAATGGCCATATTAGAACCCATTGTCTGGACTAATTATAATTTAACCATCTCCAGTTGCTGGCCTTTCTATCACCGTGAGATCAGTCACCCTTCTGACCTTGCACTGTGTCCATTTATCTACAAATACACATACTTGTCATTTAAGACTTTTTTAAATGTTAAAAATAAGTAGTTGTCATAGCTACTAGCACTTCAAAAAGGATGTATCTTCCTAAAAATAGAATGGCTTAGTGGTTTTTGAGAATTTTAAAGTAAAATAGACAAATTGATACTGCAGTTAACATTTTGCTCTCTTCTTGTGTATGTTTTTCACATTCTCTGGCATTTTTTTTTTGAGTAAAGTTTCATTTGAGGGAATTTTTATTCCACAGTGGAAATACAGTCATGACCTATGAGAATGGAAACTCTAAAAGGTTCAACTTTCTAGTCATCAGATAGTTTGAGAACAGAGCTGTGGGATGCCTGGGTGGCTCAGTCGGTTGAGAGTCTGCCTTCGGCTCAGGTCAGGATCCGGGGTCCTGGGATTGAGCCCCACATCAGGCTCCTTGCTCAGCAGGGAGCCTGCCTCTCACTCTGCCTGCCACTCCCCCGTTTGTGCTCGCTCACTCTCTCTCTGACAAATAAATAAAATCTTAAAAAAAACACACACACAAAACATAGTCTCAATAATTACCAACGGTCCGTCGTGATTGACCTGTGTTGAAATTGAGTCAATTAACATTTACAATTTAAGTACTATATTTTTTATCTGGTGTAGAAAAATAAGTAATATATTAGACTGAATATCGGCCTATGGGTCAGGAAGCTCGAACGTTAGTCCTAACTCTGTTCCTTCAGCTGAGAACCCCTGGGTAAGTGATTCAGCAACCAATTCTTGAATAGCTAGTGAGTTTCAGACTTTGTGCTCAGACTGGGAATATAGACAGGGATCTAGCTTTCATGTTTCTCCACAGCCTCTGTCCTCACCTTGGCACACAGTGAAATTTGTCTCCTGTGTAACAGGGCACCTCCCCCCTTCAGCCTCCTTCCCGGGGTAGTTGTGTAGATGAAATGAGTGTGAAAGCAAGTTGTACATGGTAGAGAAGCACCATAAAAACAGGAAGCCATGAGGATTTTCTTTCATGTAAAATTTTTTTTACAATTCCTTAGAACTTTAAATAAGCAGCACATTAAATGAGCTGCCTATGTTTTTGTTTTGTTTTTTTAGATTTTATTTATTTATTTGACAGAGCACAAGCAGGGGGAGCTGCAGAGGGAGATGGAAAAGCAGGCTCCCTACTGAGCAGAGAGCCCCACCTGGGCCTTGATCCTAGGACCCTGGGATCATCACCTGAACCTAAGACAGACGCTTAACCAACTGAGCCACCCTGGCGCCCCAGTTTTGCTTTTAAATGGATAAGAAAGCTTTACTCATGGATCAGTAATACTGTTGAAGATTTAGGCTTATTCTTTAAGAATATGAAATACTGGTTTTATGTGATTAATTTTCTAAAGTAACCAACCAAAAAACACTTTCTGAGCTGAGTGACTGGAACTATCAAAGGAAGGTTGACTGTATGACAGGCGTATTTTCTTGGTTCACTGGTGACTTGCCTTTGCTTGATTCCAGCTGCAGCACATCGTGAGTGACGAGATCTGTGTGCAGGTGACTGACCTCTACCTGGCAGAAAACAATAACGGGGCCACGGGAGGCCAGCTGAACACGCAGACTTCCAGGAGTCTCCTGGAGTCAGCATATCAGCGGAAGGCTGAGCAACTCATGTCAGATGAGAATTGCTTTAAGGTGAGAGTTACTCATGTAGTCAAGGACCATGCTGGTGACAGTGTAAGTTGTTGGAACTATCTCTATCCGAAATCGAAGCCATACCAGAATACTTTGATCCAGTCATTCCACTCCTGGAAATTCTTAGAGTTTCTTTGAGCTCACTGGAGAGAATAAAAAACATGGAAAAGTAGAAGTAAAGTCTCCCATGGATGGTCTGTTACTTTCTTGCCTTTTAAAAAAGTTGTTACATATGATTTTTACAATTTTCTATTCTGCCTTTTTTCTCTCTGAATATTTTTTCATTGTATAATGCTTTGTAAATATTATAATGCTTTGTTTAAAAATATTGATACAGGGGCGCCTGGGTGGCTCAGTCGGTTAAGCGACTGCCTTCTCAGGTCATGATCCCAGGGTGCTGGGGTCGAGTCCCTCTCCGGGCTCCTTGCTCAGCGGGGAGTCTGCTTCTCCCTCTGCTGCTCCCCCTGTTTGTGCTCTCTCCCTCTTTCTCTCTCGAATAAATAAATAAAATCTTTAAAAAAAAAAAGATGAGGGGCGCCTGGGTGGCACAGCGGTTAAGCGTCTGCCTTCGGCTCAGGGCGTGATCCCAGCGTTCTGGGATCGAGCCCCACATCAGGCTCCTCCACTATGAGCCTGCTTCTTCCTCTCCCACTCCCCCTGCTTGTGTTCCCTCTCTTGCTGGCTGTCTCTATCTCTGTCGAATAAATAAATAAAATCTTTAAAAAAAAAAAAAAAAGATGAAAATGTTAATACAGAGGGGCACCTGGCTGGCACATTTGGAAGAGCGTATAACTCTTTTTTTTTTTTTTTTTTTAAAGATTTTATTTATTTATTTGACAGAGACAGAGACAGCCAGCGA
The DNA here is from genome assembly GCF_024610735.1 of Ursus americanus. NCBI lineage: Eukaryota > Metazoa > Chordata > Mammalia > Carnivora > Ursidae > Ursus > Ursus americanus. The sequence goes on from NC_142154.1 coordinate 28,629,993, forward strand.
GAGAGGGAACACAAGCAGGGGGAGTGGGAGAGGAAGAAGCAGGCTCATAGCGGAGGAGCCTGACGTGGGGCTCGATCCCATAACGCCGGGATCACGCCCTGAGCCGAAGGCAGATGCCTAACCGCTGTGCCACCCAGGCGCCCCTAGCGTATAACTCTTGATCTCAGGGTCATGAGTTCAAGCATCACGTTGGTAGTAGAGATCACTTAAAAAAAAAAAAAAAAAACCTTAAATAAATATGCTAATACACATAATTCCATGATCGTTGTAGGAAAGATAGGAAATGCAGAGAAAAGGAAGAACTGTCACCTGTAGTGCTTCCCTGAAATAATTACTGATGACATTTCTAGACTTCTGTGCTTTTATAGGATTTGAAAGAGGGTATACTGGGCAAAATTGTAACTTATTTTGCTCAATTAGCAACACCTCTGTCTTCATCTTTTTATGATTATTTGATATTGTATAGAGGATTTTGACTGTCTTCTTGGGCATTTAGGTTGTTTCCATTTTTCTACCATTACTGCAGTGTTGTTGCTAGTTAATAAAGCAGGTAGTTGGGAACAACCTAGATGTCTGACCCACTGTAGGGTAGGAATGGTTAATAGCAGCCTATTGTGTGAATGCCAGGTGGCATACTTTGGTAGCCTGTAATAGTTAATCATAAATTATAAAAATACTGAAGCAAATAAAAGGATAGAAAACTATGTGTACTCTCATTGCAGCTATGTAATGAATACATACGGTTGAACAAAACTTGTATGTGTTTACATAAGAAGGGCAGGTTCCCGTGGCCCGGAATAAGGTTTGCAGTTGGCTAAGCAGAGAGAGCTAACATATCCTTATTGGATATGTTCCATGTGCTTTAATGACCTGACCCCAAATCGTCCACTTCTGTCTGCTTCGACGTTCAGCTATTTCTTTAGTTTCTAATCCATTTCCTGTACTGTTTGCAGGACAGAAGACCTTTCCTACGCTTTTCAGGGTTGTTTTTTTCCTTCAGGGTTTTAAACCCATAAGTGTTTATTAGAAGTTTACTGTGTGTTGTTTCATGGTGAGCAGAATTACCATCCCCACCCACAATGATTAGCAATGGATTACATTGTGTGGTGAAGGCCTATGAAGGAATGGGTAGACTCACCCTATGGATAAGAATAGTTTTCAGAGTGGCAGAGGGAATAGCAGAAACAAAGGCTTAGTAACCAAAAAAATTATGTGATGTCAGTGATCCTTTAGTTCATGTGGAGAACAAAATTTGATACTATTAACATTAAGCATAAGCAGCCCTTTAGATCCCATGCCCACCCCTGAGCCCCAGCCTCCTTTCCATTTTGTTTCTGTGTACATTGTACTGCTTTTTAAAAACGCAGCCGCGTTTAGCTCTCTGTGTATCCATTCAGACCCTCTTCTGTGCCTTACGTACATATTGTGTATCTATGGAAATAAATGACATTAGGCTGCATATTCTACATTGTGCTTTTTTTCATTTAGTATGGCTTAGAATTTCTCTGTTTTGGTTTATATAGAACCAGCACATTTTTTCAACTGCTTTGTCATACTTAAGAGTAAAAATGTACTGTGGTTTAAAAACGTACCATAGTTTTAAAAAAATCATTCCTGGGACACCCAGGTGGCTCAGTCGATTAAGCATCCGACTCTTGACTTCAGCTCAGGTCATGATCTTGGGGTCATGAGATTGAGTCCCACGTCCAGCTCGCATTCCGTGTGGAGTCTGCTTGAGATTCTCTTTCTCCCTCTGCCCCTCCCCCGGCTCGCCCTTTTTCTCTGTCTCTCTCTCTCTCTCTCAAATAAATAAAATCTTAAACAATCATTCCCTTCAGGGTGAACATTTAAACAATTTTTTTACTTTCTCAAATAGTGCTGCATCCTAGTGCTTGTATCCTAGTGAACGTATGTTAGAATTTGAGGTGGAGACCAAGAAATGAAATCACTGGATATGCGTATTTTACATTTTAAATAAATGAATGAATGAATGAATGTGTGTGTGTGTGTGTACACACATGTTCTTTCAATTTTTGTTTTAAGTAGGCTCCACACCCAGCATGGTGAACTAGGGACCCTGAGACCACAAGTCACGTGCTCCACCAGCTGAGCCATCCAAGTGACCCTGAATGTTACCTTTTTTTTTTTTAAGATTTTATGTATTTGACAGAGACAGCGAGAGAGGGAACACAAGCAGGGGGAGTGGGCGAGGGAGAAGCAGGCTTCCTGCTGAGCAGGGAGCCCGACGCAGGGCTTGATCCTGGGACCATGACCTGAGCCGAAGGCAGACAGCTAATGACTGAGCCACCCAGGTGCCCCTGAATGTTACATTTTAATGGAGAATGCCAGTTCACTCTCTACAGCCATAGGCTGTATATACTAGGGTACTCCTTTCCTTTCCTTTCCTCTTTCCTCCCCTCCCCTTTCCTTTCCTTGATTTTATATACTTATGTATTTTTTGAGAGAGAGCATGTGACGGGGTCAAGGGCAGAGGGAGAGAGATTCTTAAGCAGGCTCCATGCCCAGCCTGAGCCCAATGCAGGGCTCCATCTCACAACCCTGCGATCATGACCTGAGCGAAATCCAGAGTCTGACGCTCACCTGACCGAGCCACCCAGCCTCCTCTAGGGTGCACTTCCATAAAAGCATTTATTTCCCTATCCTTAGTCAACACTAGGTATTATCAAACTTACTATTTTGGCCATTTGGGTGGCTAGAAAATTCTGATTCATATTTCCCCGTTCCCTACCATTGCCCATTTCTGTTTCTTTTTCTGTGTATTGCTTATTCATATCCTTCACCCTGTGTTAGGGAGGGGGGGTGTGTAGTTCTTTTTATGTACTTTTAAAAGTAGGGTTTTCTCTGGTGTAGTTTCTCTGAAATTGATTGGACTTCCTCTGTATCCTTCAGTGACCACCTGAGTGTCACTTCAGTGACATGAAGTCATTCTCAACTCACCGAGGAGCAATTATTTATTCCCATAGTGTTCTGCCCATGTCTCTAGAATGTACCTTGGTAGTTACTTAAGTTGTAATGTAAATATAACTGTTCATATTCCTGTTTCCTTTACTAAATTGGGCTCCTCCAAGCTGGAAACTGTGTTGTCTTCTAAAGGCACCTGATAAATAATAGACATTCAGTGACCATGTGTTGAATGAATGAAGTACAGGATATTGGTGAAGGAGGTGTATAGAAAAAGGGTCCTCAGCCATACTAAGTAAAAGATTTGAATTTTCCTGTGGTTGGGGAGCGGTGAAGCATTTTTAAGCACTAAATATCCCACTGGATTTGAGCTTTCAGGAAGATCAGTTTGGCAGCCCTGAGTAAGGAGGAGTGAAGGAACCAGAGGTGTTTTTACAACTGGAGGCAGTTACCATTTGAGTAATGGATATGGGCAGTCAAATAATGAGACTAGTCAAAACTTGGGGAATGGTTGCACAGTTGCGAGAGCCAGGGTAAACACATGGTTAAAGGCCTAACAAGACGGGTGACAGGTGGAGGAACCTGTTGGGGGGTGAAATTAAGTTCAGTTTTCAGTGGAGAGGAGAGAGTCTTCGCAGTGTCACTTTAAAGACTGATTTCGTTAAGCAGTAGCATAAATCTTGACCCTCTAGGTCATCCTAGATTGGGTGGGGAGGAACAAACTCCTAGGGACAGTTTTTTTTTCGAATCTATTATGTTGCATGTATTATGTTCTTATCAATGTTTTAAATTTTACTAGCAGGTAGAAATTTTTAAAGCTTCTCTGGAAGACACTGGGAACCAGAAGTGGCTTCTGGTCCTGTTTACTTAATGACTGTGTGGCCTTCAGAAGTGAGAACTCTGAATTTTAGGTTTTTCCCTGTGTAAAATGAACAAGGTTGAAATAAATGATTCTCAAGCTTCCTAGTAAACTCTGATCTTCTCCATGTGATTCAGACAGTGATCTTGTCTGCAGTAAGCCTTTAGGGTAAGGGCATTGAAAACCTTGGAATTCTGACGGGGAAGGTCCCATGTGCCACCACCATTTGATAGTTCTTTCATGCAAAGCATGGCTTGTTTTTGCCTCTAATCAGTGTATGTCTTTTAAATACGATTTTTTTAAAAAAATCATACAAATGTTAGAGCTCAGAATTTTAAGAACTTCAAATATGATTGATACCATTACAGCAGATCACTTTAGTATGTTGATGCTTTGTCTTCCTTACACCATAGTGTGTGTGTGTGTGTGTGTGTGAGAGAGAGAGAGAGAGAGAGAGAGAGAGTGATGGCTTGGGTAGTCTTTTTATTTTATTTTGTTTCAAGATTTTATTTTCAAGTAATCTCTACATCTCACATGGGGCTCGAACTTGCAATCCAGAGATCGACTGTCACATGCTCTACAACTGAGCCAGCCAGGTGCCCCCTTGGGTGGTAATCTTTATGGTGATAGAATTGATTGCTGCTAACTGTTGGGTTTGATGTTTTCTGCTTCACTTTGGTATAAGAAGTTTCCTTTTTTTTTTTTTTTTTTTTTTAAGATTTTATTTATTTATTGGACAGAGATAGAGACAGCCAGCGAGAGAGGGAACACAAGCAGGGGGAGTGGGAGAGGAAGAAGCAGGCTCATAGCGGAGGAGCCTGATGTGGGACTCGATCCCATAACGCCGGGATCACGCCCTGAGCCGAAGGCAGACGCTTAACTGCTGTGCCACCCAGGCGCCCCAAGAAGTTTCCTTTTCTTTCTTTCCTTTCATTCTCTTTTCTTTTTTTCTTTCATGCTTTTGGCTTAACGTTTTTGTATTAAGTTCGAGAAATGGGGTTATGGGGTAAAATGGCATTGACATTTCATGGTTCTGGCTTTATGCCATATTTCTTTCCAATAAACAAAATAAGTTTAAAACACTTTTACACTGATTATTGCTTCAGCTAATACAAGAGGTATGAAACATGAGGTGGTACTTTTTGCTCTAACCTTTCATTGTGCTGATAGTAAGATTGGACTTTTGCCTTTTTTATCACCTGCCTCCTAAACTTTGGAGTACCCGCTCCATCTCTTCAATTAGAGTGAAGTTTTATAACTTTATTGCCTCCCTACCTCCCAACCCTTGAGCAGCTAGGTTATAGCTTTGGAGGAGATGGTCTTTTGTTTACACCCTGGTTTCTTATTTGCAGCTTATGTTTATTCAGAGCCAGGGCCAGGTTCAGCTGACCATTGAGCTCCTGGACACAGAAGAGGAGAACTCGGATGACCCTGTAGAAGCAGAGGTATGGACAAGTATATTGCAGAAACTGGGTGGTTAGAGAGCCGTCCTGTCCTGAGACTCTGCCTAGTGATGGTCTTCTAGAAGGCCAAGACAGCCTCGGGCCTGATAAGGGTCAGAACCTGTTGCTTAAAGAATGGGCCATCCCAGCCATGTGTTCAGTGGAAGGGAAGGGCTGCCTAGTGGTAGATATTTAGGGTTGATGGACTTCTCATTTAGCCGTCAGTAAAGCCATCTCTCAGGACATCTCATGGTTGGCAGCTTTCCTGTTTTTCTTCTAAATTATAAGACACAACAAATGAGGTACCATGTGCCCGGTATCATCTTGATGTGTCATGTTTACTTTTTATTGGGAGAGATGACGCCAGTTGTCAACCCCACGGAGTGGATAGAGTGAGTTGGTTATCATAGCTAGGCCTAGCAGATAATGTTAATGAGAGACACAAGCCATGTTACGATGTTGAGGGGCTATGGGAGGGAGATTATTGTTCTGTGGGAATATTAGCTCCTGGTTGCCAAATCTTTGAAAAAAAAATTTTTTGAGATGCCAGAAATCCAGATTTTAATGTGAAAGATACTGATTTTCAGACATTTGCCACTGTATGTTTTATTCTTGAACAAAACCCTCTGTGGGGAAATAAAACTTGTCTGTGAGCCATTCTCTACTCATTTATGACTTCTGGTAACTTTTAAAGTATCTCGGACAAACTTTGGGTTTTGTTATCTAACAGGAATTTAAAGCTGTGTGTCGATACCAAGTAACAGCATGTCATATGGAAAGATATTTTTGATATTAAAACTTAAGAGTTTCTGACAGTTTAGTCCTCGAATTTGCTAGACTACCTGAGGAGGATGGAGTCCAGTTTTTGTACTCTCTCTCCACCCCCATTTTGTGTTTTTAATCCTAGCGTTGGTCAGACTATGTGGAGCGATACATGAATTCTGATACTACCTCTCCTGAACTTCGTGAGCACCTGGCACGGAAACCAGTATTTCTCCCAAGGTGAGTGAACTGAGTCACATGTTAGCAGTTTATACTTGCATAGGTTGAGGAACAGAAAGTTCAATTTTCAGATCCTTGGCTTTCGCTTACTCAGTTCGTTGTTCTCTCTGCTGAACACCAAGGACACTGAGGACACTAATTCAAGGTTTCTGTGGCTGTTCTGCCATGAGCTTACCTGGAGCATGTGCCAAAGCATCAGAGAAGTGAGAGCTTTAGAGAACCAGCAGTAACTTCCTGTGTCAGATAGGAGTGTGTGTCGGAGTCTCCAGACTTGGTGATTCATGAGGAAGACTCACAGGACTCAGCATGTAGTCATACTCACAGCGATGATTTATTACACTGAAAGAATATACAGCTAAATCAGCATGGGGAGAGGCGTCTGTGACAAAGTCAGAGGAAACCAGGTGCAAGCTTCCAAGAGTCCTCTTCCATTGCAGCCACATGGGATGCTCTTAATTCTTCTAAGAAACAAATGATGACAGTACGTTTGAAACTGTCTACCAGGGAAGCTCGTTAGGGGACTCAGTGCCAGGGTTTTTTATTGGGTGATAGTCATGTAGGCACTGTCTGCCTAGCATGTAACAAAATACCAGACTCCCAGAAAGAAAGCAGGTTTTTAGATGAAACCACGTATTTGTGTGTGAACAGTTTAGGTACAGGGAGACACTTTTATTGCTTAGGGAATGGTGGAAACTCTCCCAACATCCAAGATTCCAGAAGCCAGCCAAGTGACAACCTTGAAAACAGACCTTTCAAAAGATAGCAGACTTACAAAAACAATAAGATACCTAGGAATACATGTAACCAAAGAGGTGAAAGACCTGTACTCTGAAAACTATAAAACATTGATGATGGAAATTGAAGACAAAGAAGTGGAAACACTTTTCCATGCTCCTGGTTTGGAAGAAGAAATATTATAATGTCTGTACTACCCAATGCAATCTACACATTTAATGCAATTCCTATGGAAATACCACCAGGATTTTTCACAGAGCTAGAACAAATAATCCTAAAATTTGTATGGAACCACAGAAGACCCCGAATAGCCAAACAATCTTGGGGGGAACAAAAGCAAAGCTGGAGGTATCACAACTCCAGACTTGAAGTTATATTAGAAAGCTGTAGTAATCAATACAGTATGGTACTGGCACAAAAATAAGACACGTAGATCAATAGAACAGAATAGAAAACCTAGCAATAAACCCATGATTATGTGGTCCATTAATCTTTGACAAAGCAGGAAAGAATATTCAATGGGGAAAAGACAGTCTCTTCAACAAATGGTGCTGGGAAAACTGCTCAGCTACGTGCAGAAGAATGAAACTGGACTGCTTTTACACCATATACAAAAATAAATTCAAAGTGGATTTTAAAGACCTACATGTGAGACCTGAAACCATAGAAATCCTAGAAGAGAACACGGGCAGTAATTTCTTTAATGTCCGCTGTAGCAACTTTTTCTAGATAAGTCTCCTGAGGCAAGGGAAACAAAAACTCTTGGGACTACATCGAAATAAAAAACTCTGCAGGGCAAAGGAAATAATCTACAAAACTAAAAGGCAGCCTACAGAATGGGAGGAGATAAAAGTACTTACACAACTCAACACCCCAAAAAACAAATAATCCAATTAAAAATGGGCAGGGGGCGCCGGGGTAGCTCAGTCGGTAAAGTGTCCAGCTCTTGATTTCGGCTCAGGTCATAGTCTTAGGGTCATGAGATCGAGCCCTGCGTCTGGTTCCATGCTCAGCAGGGAGTCTGCTTGAAATTTTTCTCTCTACTTCTGCCCCCCCGCCCCCACCATGTGCATGGGTGCGCTCGCTCGCTCTTCCTCTCTCTCTCTCAAATCTTAGAGAAAAAAAAAGTAGAAAACATGAACAGACATTGCTCCAAAGAAGACCTACAGGTTGCTGACAGGTAATATGAAACGATGCTCAACATCACTAATCATCAGGGAAATGCACATCAAAACTACAGTGAGACATTGCCTTACACCTGTCAGAATGGCTAACATGAAAAACGCAAGAAACATCATGCTGTCAGGGATGTGGGGAAAAAAGGTGGGAATGCAAACTGGTGCAGCCACTATGGGAAACAGTATGGAGGTTCCTCAAAAAGTTAAAAATAGAACTACCCTGTGATCCAGGAATCGCACTACTGGGTACCTAAAGAATACAAAAACGCTAGGTCAAGAGGATACATGCACCTCTGTGTTTAGAGCAACATTATCTACAATAGCCAAGATATGGAAGCAGCCTAAGTGTCCATCAATCGATGAATACATAAAGAAGATGTGGGATATGTATATATATACACAATGGAATATTATTCAGCCATAGAAGGAATGAAGTCTTGCCATTTGCAACAACATGGATGGAGCTAGAGAGTATTATAGAGTATTATGCTAAGTGAAATAAGTCAGAGAAAGACAAATACCGTATGATTCCACTCATATGTGGAATTTAAGAAACAAACCAGCCACGGGGGGGAAAAGAAGAGAGAGACAAACCAAGAAACAGACTTATTTAACTATAGAAAACAAACTGATAGTCTCCAGAGGGGAGGTCGGTGACATAGGTGATGGGGATTGAGGAGGGCACTTGTCGTGATGAGCACTGGGTGATGTGTGGAAGTGTTGAATCGCTATATTGTACATCTGCAACTAATACAACACTGTGTGTTAACTATACTAGAATTACATTTTAAAAAAATAATAAAGTAGAACCCAAGGAACAAAGAATCCAGTCAAGAAGGGCAGAAGACATGAACAGACGTTTCTGCAAAGAAGACATCCAAGTGGCCAACAGACACGTGAGAAATTGTTCCACGTCACCCGGCATCAGGGAAATACAGATCAAAACCCCAGTGCGATACCTCCTCCCACCAGTGAGAATGGCTACAATTAACAAGTCAGGAAATGACAGATGTTGGTGAGGATGCAGAGAAAGGGGAACCCTTACACTGTTGGTGGGGATGCAAGCTGGTGCAGCCCCTCTGGAAAACAGTATGGAGGTTCCTCAAAAAGTTGAAAATAGAGCTACCCTACGACCCATTAACTGCACTACTGGGTATTTACCCCAAAGATACAAATGAAATCATCTGAAGGGGTGCCTGCACCCGTGGTTATAGCAGCGATGTCCACAATAGCCAAACTATAGAAAAGGCTCATATCTCCATCAACAGATGAATGGATAAAGAAGATGTGGTATGTGTATGTATATATATACACACACACGTATACACACACATACATACATACATACACACGTATACATAGATACAATGGAATATTATGCAGCCATCAAAAAATGAAATCTTGCCATTTGCAATGATGTAGATGGAACTAGAGGGTATTATGCTAGGTGAAATAAATCAGTTGGAGAAAGAATTATATGATCTCACTGATATATGGAATTTAAGAAACAAGGCAGAGAGTCATAGGGAAAGAGAGGAAAAAATGAAAAGACAAAACCAGAGAGGGAGACAAACATAAGAGACTCTTAATCTCAGGAAACAAACTGAGGGTTGCTGGAGTGGAGGGGAGTGGGAGGGATGGGGTGGCTGGGTGATGGACATTGGGGAGGGTAAGGCTGATGAGTTAAAGACCTGTACCCCGAAACAAATAATACATTATATGATAATAATAGTAATAATAAAATAGAGCTGTCTTTTGAAGATAAGAGGAAAAACCCACAAAAGATAGCAGTCCTAGGTCTGCTATATTCACTTCACAGAATTTTTAAAATTCCTCCCTGTTTATGGGCAGTGTGTTGTCGGTCCTCTGTCTGAGGGTGAACATGGAGTTCCGGAAGTAGACAAGAGGGTTGGTGCAGTAGAGTGGCATTCTTCCTTCCCAGAAGCTCAGAACTGAAATCCCATGTCTTACATTTCCAGAAAGGTATTATCCCAATACAGACGGTCCCCCACTTAGGATAGTTTGACTTAAATGATTTTTGGACTTTACAATGATGTGAAAGTGATACACACTCATTAGAAACAATTTTGAATTTGGAATTGGGTCTTTTCCCAGCCTAGTGATCTGTGATGTGATCCTCTCGTGAAGCTGGGCAGGGGTCACAGCTCCCAGTCAGCTTCATGAGCACAAGGGTCAAGAACTGACGGGGCGCCTGTGTAGCGCAGTCGTTAGGCGGCTGCCTTCGGCTCAGGGCGTGATCCCGGCATTCTGGGATCGAATCCCACATCTGGCTCCTCCGCTGGGAGCCTGCCTCTTCCTCTCCCACTCCCCCTGCTTGTGTTCCCTCTCTCGCTGGCTGTCTCTCTCTGTCAAATAAAGTGCGTTAGGCTAAGCCGTGATGTTCATTCTGTAGGTTAGGTTTATAAAATGCACTTTTGACTTACAGTGTTTTCAGCTTCTTATCAGGATGTAACCCCTAAGTCAAGGAAGATCTGTGCTATTATTATTATTAGACTGAGTTCTAATCAGAACATGGAAAGGGGGTGTGAGCAGAAGGGTCCTGCCGGCCTCATTGCTTGATTCATTCAGCAGACTTTGAGCAGCTGTTCTGTGCCAGACCTCTCCAACAAAACAGACTTAGTCTCCAGGTTTATGAAATAGTACAATAAACATATCACGTATTTCTCACCAGGTTGGCCAAGTTTTTAAAAGATTTATAACCTGTGTTGTAGCGGGTGTGGGTTAGGAAAGCACTTTCATATTTTATGGGGAAAATAGAAATTGGTACAATCATTCTAGGGCCAGGGCAATTAAAATGTATGGGAACTTTACCCGGCAACTTTGGTTTCTAATAACTTGCGTGACAGCTGAGGTTCTCAGTCTTTTTGGCCTTGAGATCCCTTACGTTCTTAGAGACTGAATATTCCAAAAAGCTTTTGTTTATGTGGATTATATCAGGTAACATTTTTTTTAAGATTTATTTATTTAGAGAGAGAGGGAGTGCATGAGTGGGGGAGGGGCAGAGGGAGGGGAAGAGAATCTCGAGCAGACTCCTTGCTGAGCAAGGAGCCCCATCCCTGCCCCAGGGCTTGATCCCGTGACCCTGAGATCATGACCTGAGCCAAAACCAAGAGTCCAACACTCAACCAGTTGAGTCACCCAGGCGCCCCTTCATTGTTCATTTTTTGAGAAAATAGCTGCCAACACATACTCTAGGATGTTGTTCTTTCAGGTAAAAGTAGTGATCCATTTGCCACTCAGGCACTGCCCACGTGCTCCTGTCTGAGAACCCCGTTGTGCTTTGGCTCACTAGGGTGCTGGATGTGTAGTTTCCATTTTACCGCACAGCGTATTAAAAGGATGTGAACTAAGGGGCTGGGATTTGACAAAATATGTTACTGCTTCATCAGGGACTTTTTTTTTTTTTTTTAAGATTTATTTTTTTTTTTTAGGGATGCCTGGTGGCTCAGTCCTTAGGCGGCTGCCTTTGGCACAGGTCACAATCCCAGGGTCCTGGGACCGAGTCCCATATCAAGCTCCCTGCTCAGCACGGGCCCTGCCTCTCCCTCTGCCTGCTGCTCCCCCTGCTTGTGTGCACTCACTTGTGCTCTCTCTCTGGCAAAAAAATAAATAAAATCTTAAAAAAAATAATAAAGATTTATTTTTTTATTTGAGAAAGAGAGCAGGGGAAGGGGCTGAAGGAGAGAGAAAACTTAAACAGACTGCACTGATCACAGAGCCCATCACAGGGCTCAGTCTCACAAGCCTGAGATCATGGCTGAGCTGAAACCAAGAGTTGGACACTTAACTGCGCCACCCAGGCATCCCCATCATGGACATTCTAAGTGAAACCAGCTTTCCTTATTTTCTTCTTAAAGATTTTACTTATTTATTTGAGAGAGAGAGAACATGAGCAGGGGGAGGGGCAGAGAGAGAAGCAGACTCCCCAGTGAGCCAGGAGCCTGACTTGGGCCTCTGTCTCAGGACCCCAGAATCATGACCTGAGCCAAAGGCAGACGCTTAACTGACTGAGCCACCCAGGACCCCAGCTTTCCTCTTTTAATTGCCAGAGCGTGGCCAGAGAAGAATATAAAGGTTTCTAAGGACAGTTTGGTGCCACTAGCATTTTTATTCACCATTACTTTTGCACTGGCCGTGTAAATGTTAACCAAGGAAAAAAAGTTTTCTATATATGTTTCAGTATTATTATGTTTTAGTATTATTGTGAAAATAGTTTTGATCTCATAGATCTCCTAAAAAGGGTCTTCGGGGCCCCCAAGGGTCCTTGAACCAAAGAACTGCTGTCCTACAGGAATACATGTATACGAGATATTCACTGAAGCAATGTTTTTTCATAGCAAAGTATTAGAAACAATATAATTGGCTGACAAGCTTTCTTCTGCTTGCTTTTGGAGAGAATTCAGCTCTAAATACCTGCCAGGGCATCCATTGATGGGAATTGTCTTTTTAACTGTGTGTGTAGAAAACAGGAATTAGTACCATCTTTGGGGGGAATTGAAAAAATAGGTGTTCAGATAATCATCTTTGCTCTGTGGTTCAGGTGAGGAGCCCTGATTGATTCCCGTTAAGGAATGGTTCAATCAAGGCATGTTAGTCTCCAGCAATTCAAAAGAATGTGAAGTCTTTGGTGAAATGAAAGAAATCTTCACATTAAGTGAAAAGTGGAGAATAATAAAATACTTATAGTATGATCCTATTTTGTCTTTAAAAACATCCCAAAGCAGAACTATAGTGAGCGATTACGTATGTGAATTCCGAGAGGCCTAGAAGGTTTAAAATCAAAACTGCTCTCAGTGCTGCCTCTGCCAAGGCATGTGGGACTCGGAGAATCCGGGGTAGGAGGTGGTTAAAAATTTCTACGTTTTATTTTATGTATCTTTGCATTTGAAGCTTTTTTTTTTTTAAACAACGAAACCACTGGCGATATATGTAACTAAAATTGTGATAACTGCCATGGAGGCATACAATAAGGAGAACCCCTTTGAGCGGACTCATAGGAATCTGCATCTGGATGAACTCTGATCCTGCACGGCTTCTTGCTTTGTAGGAATCTGAGGCGGATCCGGAAATGTCAGCGTGGTCGAGAACAGCAGGAAAAGGAAGGGAAGGAAGGAAACAGCAAGAAGACCATGGAGAATGTGGATAGCCTGGATAAACTGGAGTGTAGATTCAAGTTGAATTCCTACAAGATGGTGTACGTGATCAAGTCAGAGGACTACATGTACCGGAGAACTGCCTTGCTCCGGGCTCACCAGGTAAGACCCAGTCACTGGCATTTCTCCATACCTCTCCCGCCCCAGCCAGGCCCAGGCCTACTGCAGAGGTTTCTGATTGTTTCTCTCCCTTTATGAGACCCACCTCTTGGATTTGAGAATTGTTGAGTAGGCAGGTATATTAGTCTATTGAAGATGTCAGAATAAAGGTCCACAGACTGCGTGCCTTAAACAATAGAAATTTATTGTCCTACAATTCTGGAGACTAAAAGTCAAAAATTGAAGTGTGGCAGAGTTGGTTTGAACCAGGGCTGTGAGGGAGAATCTTTTCCATACCTCTCCTCGCCCTGGTGTTTTGCTGGCAGTCTTCGGCCTTCCTTGGTGTGCCGGTCTCCGCCTTCATCTTCTTCACGTAGCGTTTTCCCTGCGTGCCTGTGTCCAGTGTCCCCCTTTTAAAGGGGGCCGGCCATACCGGACTCGAGGTCCACCCAGCTGTAGTCCGACCGCATCTTAACTGATTACATCTGCAACAACTTTATTTCTGAGTTAGGTCACGTTCTGCGGTACTGGGGGGAGTACTTCAGACATCTCAGCAAAGCTACTCCCAGCTTTTGCGTTACAAGTGGTATTGCTTATGAATTCTGTCTGTTCTCACGTGCTGTCTCAACTGTGAAAGCTTCCTGGTGCAGTTTTGTAGCAGGATTGTGCCAGACCCTGGGGCACAACCATGAAGTAGATCGTATAAAATAGTGTGATATGCACTATCAAGCAGAGAAACCAGATGAAGTGCTCGTGGGTAGCTGGCGTGCAGGCCGTTTGTGTGGCGGGGGAGACCTCCCCTAGGAGGTGACTCTTAAGGTTGGAACAGTGACCAAGGATCCAGCCAGGTGAGGAGGTGAGGGTTGGCACTTTGTGGATGAAGGAAACCAGCAAATGCAGTGTCGGAAGGGAGGAAAGGACTCGGCATGTTTGAGAAACTAGAAGCATCAGCGAGGCTTGAGCCAGAGGGAGAGAGGCCTGCTTGGAGTTAAAGGGCGGGCAGAGACAGCAATACTAGATTACATTACAGAGACATTTGGATTTTGTTTGCAGTACATGGGGACATTGTCGACAGGGTGGCTTGGACTGCTGTCCAAGTGGGGATGATTTGGGGTGTGAAGTTGGAAAGGCAGAGAACGCTTAAAAGACTGCTCTGTCCAAGTGCGATGTGACGGTGACCCAGGCTACGAGGGTGGCAGTGGAATTGTAAGAATTAGATCAGAGGTACCGTCTGGAGATAGGGTTATCAGGATGCGGTAATGATCGGCTACGAGTAGGTAAGAGAAAGAACATCAAGGAAGATGCCTGGTCGTTTTGGGTTTTTGGTTTTGTCTGTTTCTGCTTGAGTACATGGGCAGTTTAGGGGTTACTCTGTTGATGGAAGGGGGTTGGGGACACATCAAGCACTGTGTTTTGAACTGGTGAAGTTTGAGAGGACTAGCGGTCATTCAAGTGGGAGATGTTGGATGGGTGGTTTGATAGACTTCTCATGATGCTGTGCGTTGTATGTCTGATGCAAATTATTAGGGGAACTAGGTAACACCTAAATCATCTTTGTACCCCCTACTCTGCCTTGCACATAGGCACCAATAAATATTTACCGGTTGGGTAGGTAGGAGCGTAAACTTCCTCTGAAGATCTGCTGGGCAGGGCGGAGTAATGCAGTGAAGGGAAGGTGGGTGTTAAGCCCTTTGCCTTGCACTGTCTTACTTAGAAGTGGATTGCCACGCTGACAGAATGACCTAATAGCTGCAACTCATTGTGTCTCATTCGGGTACATTAGAAGCAGCTGGGCTGCTAGTTTAAAAATGCAGATTGATGAAAATGAGGAAATCTGTATTTTTATCAGGTTCCCTAGTTGATACTAATGAATGCTAAAAATGAGAACTACTGAGCTCATTCTGCTCAGACCCCGTGTTTGTATTTCTTTAGGGGCTTTATGAGTGCCAACTCTTTACATGCTCTATGTTCTTCGTCTCTTTTCAATTTCCTTCTTTAAACAGAGACTCCTTACTAATCAGTAGTATCAAAGGCTCCACCCCACCGCTTTTCCTCTGCTACTTTAGGAGAAAATTAGGCTTTGTATTTGAAGAGGTGTTTTTTGGTTTGTTTTGTCTTAGTTCATGGGGTTTTTCTCGTGTTCTGTTTTGCAGTCCCACGAGCGTGTAAGCAAGCGGCTACATCAGCGGTTCCAGGCCTGGGTAGATAAATGGACCAAGGAGCATGTGCCCCGTGAAATGGCAGCAGAGACCAGCAAGTGGCTCATGGGGGAGGGGCTGGAGGGCCTGGTGCCCTGTACCACCACCTGTGACACGGAGACCCTGCACTTTGTGAGCATTAACAAGTACCGTGTCAAATACGGCACAGTGTTCAAAGCCCCGTAACTGCAGAGCCAGAGCAGATAACTTGAGGGGGGTGTGTGTGGGGAGCGCGTGCACTCACGCACACTGAAGAAACAAGGAAGATGCCTTTCAAGCCTCACTGGGCCTCTCTGGGACATGGCCACCTGATCAGTGTGTGGCTGGTGCAACCTGGCACCAAGTGGGCTACATAAAAGGAACGTGGACACCTTACAAAGCTGGAGCTGGAACTTTTCCCAAGGGGTGTGGGGATTAGCCTGCCCTGGAGGGAAGGAGATCCGTGCAAGCACAGAGACATGCAGCTTGCTTACACACACCAGCAGAGCTAAGACTGGAGTCTCCTGGGGCCTGACCTTCGATGAAGGAGCCAGATGCTGTTCACACCTTGACTGGATGGGCGTGCACTGACAGACTGGGGAAGGACTCACCGCTCGGATGGATTGTAACTCTGATGGTCACTGCTCCTCTCCTCTCCCCCCAAAAGGAAAAAAAACTGGATTTGATTTTTTTTTTTTTTCCCGGTCACTCGAGCACATCTAGATCACCCATTAGGTTTTATCTGGGACCTGCAGTTTGGCTTTGGGGTTGATCATCTTGTGGGTTTTTCCTGACGAATCCCTCGCTGCCCACCCTTTACACTCTCCTCTGGTTCTCAACCTCAGCAAGTTCAAATCCGTCGTCCTTTTTAGCTCCCGTGGAACTGTTTTGTACCTGCTTCTTTACTAGTCTACCCTAGTGCCATCCACCAGCTTTACTCTCTGACACACACACACACACACACACACACACACACACACACACACAATTTTAACTTCGTTTTTCTTTTTCTTTTTTTTTTGTAAATAATGTACATACTGTCGATTTTTTATTAAAAGAAATATGCTTTGATGTGCTAGCATAACTGCTCTAGCTTCTTGTGTACCATAGTTCTCTGTGGCTCAGATTTAGTACCTATGAACAGATGTACAAGACATTTATTACACTTTTTACCAAAGGGAGTTACTGCTGTAGTACTTTTGTGTAAAACTTGTCTTCCCCCTTGCCCCAACTGTTTTTTTTTCCTTATTTTCCTTTCTTTTCTTTCTTTCCTTTTTTTCCTTTTTTTCTTTTCTTTTTTTTTTTTTTTTTTTTTTTTTTGTAAATAAATAAAGCTTGGTTCTTACTTAAGGAATGAATTCTCAACCCAAGTCCCTTGTCCTCACCAGAGAACTACTGTGGAGCAGGGATTTGGGCTTCAATTCCTTATGCTCGGCACAAACAAGAATTTGCTTTAAATAGTTCATTGCACTTGTCCCAAATCAAAATATTCCAAATTTTTAAAATAGAATACTTGATTCTTTTAGTACATGTTTTTCCCCTTATTTCAACTGTTTGGAAATATTTTCTATTTGGGTAGTTGTCCGGCTATTTAGTTTGCATTTCTCTGTGTTGTTTTTCTTATCCTTAATTGGAAATGGGGGTGAACAACTTAAATACCAAACCAGTATTTGAAAGAAATGTGTACAAGGCGTGTGGTATAAATGGGTTGGGAGAGAGAAGATTTGCTACCTTCTTAGCAACTGCAAATGGAATATATATTTTTTTATTACATAAACTTAGACTGGCAGACCAGACATTTAAACTGAGTGATTAGGATTTTTCTGTGTCTTCAGCCTGGAGTTTCTGAACAAAGACCAACTGAACTGCTCCGAGTACTCTGGTAGATTCATTCTCCATCAGCCATTACCCTAGTGTCAGTTGTAAAGCAACAAACAGTGTTTTGTGTGGTTTTGTTTGCTTAAAAAACCCCAACACTACCACCAAAGACTACAAATTTGGGGGCTTCTGAACTTTAAAAACACATGGTACAGCCTTCTCCAGTTTTGGACTTTTTTGTTGCAGGGGGAACAGGAGACTCTGAGCCCCAAAGTGTAGGGGGTGGTAAAAGAGCCTTGTGGGAGGAGACTATAGGGTTGAAGCTGGACAGTGCCTGACTTGGAGTGATACATTATTGATTGAGGGGAAAGATCTTCAGGTTTTTCCAGCAATAGTTCACCTATCCCCCTCTGCTCACCAAGAAAGGTCATGTTTACTTGGAATTATGGGAGAAATTGATGGGGTCTGATCAGGGGCAGCCCCAGCTGCTGGCTGCCCTCACACTGTTACCTCCAGACCTACCTGCCTGCAGGTCAGGATCTGGTTTCAGGGCCGAGTTCAGGAGAAAATGCAACGCATCAGGGCAACCAAAAGAAGAGGGAGCTTCATCTACAGCCAGGGTTTTCACAAGCACCACCTTTATCCCTCCTGCCTTCTGAAAACTGAACTCCAAGCTCTAAACCCAGCCTGTGTTATAGCAGCGAGTTACTTATCTTTAGTTTAAATCACGTTTGGTATTCTGTACTTAGTCACCCTTCCCTGTGATTTGCACTTGAAATGTGTACTTGGTCAGTATTTCCATTAAAATATCAGGGCTAATGTGTATATATTTTTCTTAGTAACGATTTATAGACAAGCCTGGCAATCCTAGAAGGGGGATAAAAACTGCCAATGGACTACTAGGGTAAGGATGAAATTGGAGGTGTTTCTGGCATTGTGGCTTTTCTGAACTCTCCAGCCCTGTGTGGTGAAATACATTATTCAAGTGGGATCTTGAATGCTGTGACTGTGATCTGCCATCACATCAAAATATTCCCAGGGTTTCTGGCGATAAATGACAGCTATAAATACAAAATATGTAGGAGGAAGCTCCGGTTATTGGGGTGCAAACCCCTCCCTATTTAACACATGTCTGCCGATCAGCTTCAAAGCACAGGCCCTGGCGTCTGGCTCTTCCCGCGTTCAGCAGGTTTTCTAGATAGCACCGGAGGTCTGGGGGGCCTTGGAGGGCTAGCCGGTTCCCGCTTGTGGCTTCTGAGCCCGGTGACCTGCGTGTGCAGCAGCCGGGGCTCCGCCCGTCGTGTCTAAAATCCCCGGTCTCTGTGTCGGGACTTTCGGAGAATCAAAGCGTCGCACTTGCCGTTCTATTTAGGGGTTTGCCCAGTGGCCAGCCAGTTCGGAAGAGCTAGAGGAGAGCCTCGGGAGCCGCGCTCTGGACTCTCAGCGGCCCGCTCAAAGTTCAGCGCGGCGCGGCTTCCGAGAGCCGCCAGTGTTCCGAGAAAAGCTGCCCGGGGCTGGAAGGCGCCCTTCGGACGCCGGAACCTTTGGTTCCCGGCCGTGGGCCGCGCCGGCAGCGGCAGGGGCCTTCCGGGGAGAGGAGCGGGCGCGCGGCGATGGCGGCGGCGCCGGCCCTGAAGCACTGGCGCACTACGCTGGAGCGGGTGGAGAAATTCGTGTCGCCGCTCTACTTTACCGACTGTAACCTCCGCGGCAGGTGGGGGCCCCCCCGCCCAGGGCGCCGGCCGGCCGCGGCCACGCGCCCCAGCCTTCCCTTCCGGGGGGAAACCCAAGCCGCGGCCCTCCGGGCCGAGGGACTAAGTGCCCGCCGCGGACAGGGCAGGGGCCCGGGAGGAGGGGTCGGGAGAGGCTGTGCTGTAGGGCAGCCTTCTCGGCGGTGGATCCAGGGAACGCGCGTCCCCATCCAACGACTGGCCCGCGGGCGGAACGGGGGCGGCCTCGAGCGCGCGCCCACCGACTCCTCCCACCCAGGCTCTTCGGGGACAGCTGCCCGGTGGCCGCGCTCTCCAGCTTCCAGACGCCCAAGAGGCTTCCCTACCTGGAGGCGGTGCAGCAGGAGTTCCTCCCCGCGCAGATCGGCGACAGCTTCGGACCCACGTGCGTATGGCCGGGGCGGGTAGGACGCGGCCCGCTGGCAGCCCCCTTCGTCGCGCACGGGCCCGAAGGGCCACACCTCACCACCTCCTGGTTCTACACAGCCACTCGGGGCGGAGGAGCGCCCTCTGCTGGAAGCAGCTCCCTCGTCCCGCAGTTTTCATGGGAGCGTTTCATACTCCTTCCCCTCCCCTGCTTTCTCCCAGTATCTAGACTCCCCTCAGGAGGACGCCCTAGGACAGATCACAGACCCCTGATTTGTCTGCCTTTCCCTTTCACCTTGCTGCACACCTTGTTGCTCCTTTCTTGTGCGTCCAAGCTGAATACCTTGTGATGCTGACGATGCTTGGAGAAAGTCTCAAGTCCCTGCCTGACCCTTAAGCCAAGGAAGTCTGGCAAAGGACAGGGCTTCGATCCCTAGGCCCATCCCATTGGCTCTCTCGCAGGTGGTGGACCTGCTGGTTTCGGGTAGAGCTGATCATCCCGGAGGCATGGGTGGGTCAGGAAGTTCACCTTCGCTGGGAAAGTGATGGAGAAGGCCTGGTGTGGCGAGATGGAGAACCTGTCCAGGTGAGTAGCCCTGCCCTAGGGATAGGTTTGGCCCCATTTCAGCCTGGTCTCTGAAGAAGTCACAGCTTAGTGGCTCTGCCTGCAGGGTATCGGAAGTTCAGGACAGGGGAAGTTGCCACTTGGGAACTTTAATATTGGGAAGTTGAATGGATGGCTTTTGGGTCCTAATATAATTAGTGCTAAACCAACCCTGCCACTGACTGGCCACTTCCTCATTCTGACCTGAAAATAGTTGCTAATTGAGTACAATAATAATAGATACAGCAGATCCATTTATTAACCCTCTACTAGGTGCCAGACTAGTGGCTTTGCAGACCATATCACTTTATATTTTTAGTTGGTTTTTGTTGTTGTTGTTTTGTTTTGTTTTGTTTTTTAGAGGGGGGAGGGGTAGAGGGAGAAGAAGAGAAAGAATCTCAAGCAGAATCCACACTGAGCATGGAGTCCAACGTGGGGCTTGATCTCAACCCTGAGATCATGACCTGAGCTGAAATCAAGAGTGGGATGCTTAAGTGACTGAACCACCCAGGCACCCCTATTTTTAGTCTTTAATAAACCAGTTTTTATTATATGTAGCATATACTTATGGGGGAAAACTTTCAAACAGTTTTGGATGGTATAAAGTAAAAATTCAAGTCCTCTTCCTGCAGTAATGGATCTGTCCCTGTCACAGCATCCCCAGTTCCCCAGACACAACAACAGTGAAATGTCTTGTTCATGGAGCCACCATATCAGGTTTAAACTTTATAATCATATGCAGTGGGTCTTTCTGCCTGTTTACAGATGAAGAAACTAAAATGTACAGAGGTTAGTTCACTTGCTCAGCTTCCGTTCCAGTTAGACTAACTTCCCGTCTCAGGTTAAGACTGTTGTTCCTTTTGTATGGAAAGCTGGCAAACCTCTCCCTCTCTGTCTCCTTGCATTGGCTCAGCAGATGTCTCCTGAGTGCCCTCTCTGGGCCAGGCCCTATGCTAGCACTGGGGATATAGCAAGGAATGAGGAAGCCCTGCATCTGACTTCATAGAGTTCAGTGGTACAGAGGCCACCAGAAGCCATACCCAGGCTTCCTGATACTTGCCAGGACCCTTCCCAAAAGACCAGGGGGTTTTTTGAAAGCTGGCAAGCAGGTGCTGTTTGGTGATCATGGCACTCGGGCTGCCATGGGGATTGGGCACCGGCTACCAGGGGTCCCTGATTTGCCGATCTTGGCCTTGTGAAGGAGAGAGGAGCCACAGCTGGGGACTAGGCGGAGAGGCCTGGCCTCCCTCAGCTTGTATTTCACCTGAACTGTCTAAAATGCTCAGGCCCTATCTCTTTCATTCTGCTCCCCACCAGGGTTTGACCATAGAGGGGGAGAAGACCAGCTATGTCCTGACTGACAGGCTGGAGGAAGGAGACCCCCGGAGGTGAGGCAGTCCCCATGCCCTGGTTGACCGTGCTGGGAGGGGAGGGGGGGCAGTGGGTGAGGAGGAGCTGAGGTCCACAGTGACCCGAAACCCCCACCTTCAACACAGGCATCCTCAAATCTCACAGTTTGTTTTTTAAGAATAGGGTTTTTTCCCTGACTAGAAAGATGCTGTCTGTCTTCTTGTGGTAAATACAGGAAAGCACAAAGATGTAAATGCCTCCCATTACCCATCACCTAGAGATGACCATTATTAACATTTCAGCACTCACCTCAGGAATTCATTCAGGCATAGTTCTTTTCGTCCCGTGTTATAACATGGGCATCTTACGACACCATTCAGAACTCAGACATAGTATTATTATATTTTCTAATATTTATTGAGCATTGTACTGATGCTTCCAGATACTAGCACTGTGATAGTGAGTAATGTGGCCCTGGACAGCAAGGGGGACTCACAGCTGCTTATATAATTGTAAAACCCATGGGGGCTCTGAAAGCAAACACCAGGAGCTCAGTATGGAAGGCTGTCCTAGACTTAGGAGAGGGGTGGCCGGAGGGTCAGGGAAGGCTTCTCCAAGGAAGTCACGTTTGCTCTCCGAAGACTGAGTAGGACAGCACCACAGGCTACCATGCTGCTCCAGAGAATGGCCCGCCCATGCTCGCTGCTGGATCTTTGCTCTGAAAGATTGGACCTGGGGGATCCAAACACGTTTTTAATATGCAAAAGGGTTCTGAGACCAAGGCGGTGCTTTGTAAAGACAGTTGTGGAAATGGAAGTCAAAGGCTGAGCAGCAGCATAATTCACACAGTTCCCAGCTTGGCTGCTTACTGTCCGTGCCCAAGGCAGAATGCTCATCGGCACAACAGGACCCTCTCTCACGGACCCCTGACATACCGTGGGATCTTCTGGGGGGTGGACCCTGGAGGCAAACAGGGATGGGTCAGTGGGTGCCTCCTTGGTCCTCCCTCCCTAAGCCTCCCCAGGGTCTTCTGCCAGTCCACTGGCCTGAGGCTGCCTCCCCACATTTGTAGCCTGACCATCTATGTGGAAGTAGCCTGCAACGGGCTCCTGGGGGCCGGGAAGGGAACCATGATTGCAGCGCCTGACCCAGAGAAGATGTTCCGGGTGAGCCGGGCTGAGCTGGCTGTGTTCTGCCGGGATGTTCACAGACTCCTGGTGGATCTGGAGCTGCTGCTGGGCATAGCCAAGGTAATCGACACCCCTACCCCACCTGCTTGCTCTAGAGCCCTTCTCAGCACCCCCCACACCCTGCCAGGGGTTGTGTTTCGGGTCGGAGAGTTGGGAGTCTGGGAATCCAGAAGAGGGAGAGTGTTTCTGCCTGCTTGAGTATTGAAAGGATTTCCCTCTGTAAAGGGGAGGAGGGAGACAGTACTAAGCAGGGGAACCAGGAGGAGGTAGGGAGGACCTCTGCTGAGAACCATTGAGAGGTCAGCTGGGGCCAAGTTCTGGAGACTCCCCTTGCTGCAGACGGGGATTAAGGGGCAGAATCCTGCTGCAGGGCCTTGGGGAAGACAACCAGCGCAGCTTCCAGGCCCTGTACACAGCCAACCAGATGGTGAACGTGTGTGACCCTGCCCAGCCCGAGACCTTCCCGGTGGCCCAGGCCCTGGCCTCCAGGTTTTTTGGCCAACGTGGAGGAGAAAGTCAACATACCATCCATGCCATGGGGCACTGCCACATTGATACAGGTAGGGCAGCAGCTGGCCGGGTTGGCTGGGCAAGGCAGGAGTGCCCTTGAAGCCCTGGCTGTGCCCTGGAAGCACTGTCGTCCCCAGCAAGCTCTTGCCCCTCTGGATTGTCAGTTTCCCCATTTGTAAAATGGGCTTCGCTAGGTGTGGCTTCATTTATTCTCTCAACAAAATCTGAGGCCCCATGTGGCCCTTGCTAGATACTGGGAGGTAGGCTTATAGAGTCTGATAGCTGAAATAGGCAGACAGAGTTGGGGCCACGATGGAGGCACTTAACCCTGGTCGGTCAGGAGGACTCGGAGGCTTCATGGAGGAGGTGACCTTTGAACCAAGTGAGAATGAGTAAGAGTTTGACAAGGGTGTCCCACTCCTCAGAGAGGAGTGATGGAGAAGTAACAGAGATAGGGGCTCCCGCACAGGGCCTGGTTTCCTGGGGGGGATCATGAGTTCAGCTTGGAACTTGATGAGTTTGCAGCATCTGTGAGGCTTATGGGAAATCTGTGTTTTTTAAAAAAGATTATTATTTGAGAGAGAGAGAGCACAAGCGGGAGGAGGGGCAGAGGGAGAGGTAGAAGCAGACCCCCTGCTGAGCAGGGAGCCCCACATGGGCTGGATCCTGGGACCCTGGGATCATGACCCAAGTTAAAGGCAGACATTTAACTGACCGAACCACCCAGATGCCCCGGAAAATCTGCATGTTTTACCAGCTCCCCAGGTACTGACTCTGATGCAGCTAGCACTTAGGAAGCACAGAGCAAGGCGTTCCGTGTTGTGCCTGTTGTGCCATGGCTTGCAGTGGAGTGTGGGGGTCCTGGGCTGGTAAAGAGGGAGCCGGGGCCTTGAGGTCAGGGGAGGCTGTAGTGCCTCATACAGGATGGCTGGCCCAGGCAGATCCTTCTCGGGGTGCCGTGCCCCCTCTTCTGCGGTATCCATCAATGTGTGAATCCCTGCCACCTTTTACAGGATCCTTGCAGGGGCGGGGGCGAGGGGCAGTCTCAGCCTCAGAGTGAGACTCTTCCAGGGCGTGGGGCCTCCATTTCCTGACCTGTAAAACTGACAGCTTCCTTCCCCCACCCCCTCTCCCACCTTGAGAGAGTGTCTTGAAGTGAAAGCTCAGGAGGGATGCCAAAGGGTGTTGCAGGGAAAGGGGCCTGGGATGGGGGGAGGACAGCCTTCTGGAGGCCCAGGCTGGGCAGGCAGGGTGCTGGGGGGCAGGGGTGAGACTGGAGATCTGTGGGGAGCCGGGGACCTTGCTGCTTTCCCTCCACCTCCAACCCCTCCCATCCAGCCTGGCTTTGGCCCTTCAAGGAGACTGTGCGAAAATGTGCCCGGAGCTGGGCGACAGCCGTGCAGCTCATGGAGCAGAACCCGGACTTCATCTTTGTCTGCTCCCAGGTCAGAGGGACAGCTGTGTGGGGCACCTGAGGGCTTCTCACGCCTGAGGAGGAGGGCTCTTCCCCACCCTCAGCCGTCCACTGGCTGCAGCTGCTCAGGCCCGGGTGGGGTCCTTGTCGCTCCTGCCCCAGCCCGGGCCCCTCTTTCCCGCAGGCGCAGCAGCTCGAGTGGGTGAAGAGCCACTACCCTGGCCTGCACGCTAGGCTCCAGGAGTTCGCCTGTCGAGGGCAGTTCGTGCCTGTGGGGGGCACCTGGGTGGAGATGGTAAGTGCTGTCTGCACCCGCTCAGCCTCCGGCCACGCTGTTACGGCCTCCCCTCCTTGGCTTTGCCAGTGGGTGATTCTCCGCAGGCCCTTCGTCCCCCTTCTGTGGGGGGCTGGAATTCCAAGGCCCGGGACCCCAGGGGGAGGAGGGTCTCAAGCAGGGGGGCAGGCTGTGTGCCCAACCCCGCCCCGGGAACCCTCCCCTCCAGCAGGTAGACAGCTGGGCCCGAAGCGAAGAGATGGACACCTCTCCTGCGGGGTGGGGTGGGGGGGTGGCCCGAGCTCCTGCCTGGCTCCCCTCCATGCCGATGGCGGCTGCCTCCATCTTCACTCACTGCCAGGACGGGAACCTTCCCAGCGGAGAGGCCATGGTGAGGCAGTTCCTGCAGGGCCAGAACTTCTTCCGGCAGGAGTTCGGGAAAATGTGCTCGGAGGTAGGCTGGAAGCTGCTGCGCCTGCAGGCAGATGGGACTGGAGCTTGACCTTGAGCCAGGAGAGGCTGAGAGGCGGGGGCTGCTTCACCCGGAGCCCCACTTGCCGTGTCCCAGAGGCCCTTTCCCCACAGTTCTGGCTCCCAGACACATTCGGCTACTCAGCACAGCTCCCCCAGATCATGCGCAGCTGCGGCATCCGGCACTTCCTGACCCAAAAACTGAGCTGGAACTTGGTGAACTCCTTCCCGGTGAGCAGACCTCGGGGGGCCCGGGTCCCCCCCAGGACCTGGTCTCAGCCCTCACTCTGGCCGCTCTCCCATCTCCTTACCTGCAGCACCATACTTTTTTTTGGGAGGGGCTGGATGGCTCCCGTGTGCTGGCCCACTTCCCACCTGGCGACTCATACGGGATGCAGGGCAGTGTGGAGGAGGTGAGGGGGCACCCGGTGGCTGAGGTGGTGGGAGAGGGCTGGGCGTCTGGTCCTAGGCTGACCCGGTTGCCCTGCCCTGCCTGTCCAGGTGCTGAAGACCGTGGTCAAAAACCGGGACAAGGGGCGGACCAACCACAGCGCCTTCCTCTTCGGCTTTGGGGACGGGGGCGGGGGCCCCACCCAGACCATGGTGGACCGCCTGAAGCGGCTGCACAATACAGACGGGCTGCCCAGGTCCCCCTGGCCCTCCAGCAGCCCTCGGAGCTCACTTGGCCCTGGCCTGCAGCCCCACTTTCCGCTCAGGCATTCAGTCCAGCTCCTCAACTGGACCTTGTCCTACTCCAGTCCCGGGCTGTTGGCTCTTCCCAGCTTCCAGTGGGGGGGGGGGGGGGGAAGGAGGTGCAGAGCTGCCCGTGGGAAGAGGCTTAAATCTGCCAGAGACGGGGGTCTCCCCGTGTGTCTTGAATAGGTTTTGCGTGGACAGGGAGCATTCTGGGGGGGGGCGCTCCTTTCTGTCGGGGCTGGATCTCTCGAGAGTCCGCTCTGGCATGGAGGAAGGGTGAGCCACATGGTACCCGCAAGCCTGGGTGACCCAGGCTGTGGTCTCCCTCAGGGTGCAGCTGTCTTCTCCGGGGCGACTCTTCTCCGCGCTGGAGAGCGACTCAGGGCAGCTGTGCGCGTGGGTTGGGGAGCTCTTCCTGGAGCTGCACAATGGCACCTACACCACCCATGCCCAGGTCAGGAGCTGGTCCCTGAGCCCAGCAGGGAGCGTGTGGCCTGGGTCTGCAGGGGACAGAGTCCCCTCCAGGCCTGGGGGAAGAGGCTTGTGTCCCAGGGAGGCACGGAGAGCCGGGTGGGCCAGGGGCCTGGAGGAGGCAGGGCTGAGTGTCCCTGAAGAAGGCGGACCGCAGACCGGGGTGGGACAGGTCAGCCGCCAGAGGCTTTATCTGAGGCCCTGGGGAGCACGGGAGGGCTTTGGAAGGCAGCCTGGGACAGATCCCCCCAACCCTGCTCAGATCAAGAAGGGGAACCGGGAGTGCGAGCGGATCCTGCACGACGTGGAGCTGCTCAGCAGCCTGGCCGTGGCCCGCAGCGCCCAGTTCCTGTACCCGGCCGCCCAGCTGCAGGACCTCTGGAGGTCAGCCCGGCCTCTGCCCCCCGCCACCGCCCTGGCCTCACCCCGGCCAGCTCTGCGGGTGCCCCTCCAGCCTTCCCCTCACCCTGGGCTCCTGCAGGCTCCTGCTCCTGAACCAGTTCCATGACGTGGTGACCGGAAGCTGCATCCAGCTGGTGGCAGAGGAGGCCATGTGCCACTACGAAGGTGAGGTGGATGCCCTGCCTGCCGCTGTCCCCGACGTCCGGGGCGGAGCCCAGAGCGTGTCCTGTGGGGTCCTCGGGGTCATCCCAAACCCCCTGCCCACCCGTGAGCAGCCCGTCTCTCCTCAGATATCCGTTCCCACGGCAGCACGCTGCTCAGCGCCGCAGCCGCAGCCCTGTGCGCCGGGGAGCCGGGGCCCGAGGGCCTCCTCATCGTCAACACACTGCCTTGGACGCGCACTGAAGTGCTGGCCCTGCCCCGGCCTGGGGGGGCCCACAGCCTAGGTAGGAGCTGGGGGAAAGGCTGCTGCTGCGGTAGGGGGACCAAGGCCACGCGCTGTGGTGGGGACACTGCCCCGGGGTGGCCGCCCTGAGGTGCCCCGAGCCAGAGCGCGGTAGGCGGAGGAGCCACCCGCCCAGCCCAGCCCTCAGGCAGGGCTCTGGGAGGCCGCGCTGATGCCCAGGCTTCCTCCCCAGCCCTGGTGACAGTGCCCAGCATGGGCTATGCTTCTGCCCCGGCCCCCACCTCCCTGCAGCCCCCGCAGACCCAGCAACCTGTGTTTGTGGTGCAAGAGGTGAGTTTAGGCACGTCCTGGTGTGCGGGGCCCCTCCTGGGCCATCCCTAACAACTTGGGGATTCTGAGCTCCCCGGCTGGAGCAGGTAGTGAGGTGGGGCTGGGCCGGGGGTGCTGGTGGTGGTGTGCAGTCCCTGCACACTCAGCTTCAAGGACCCCTCCCACCAAGACCGACGGTTCTGTGACTCTGGACAACGGCATCATCCGGGTGAGGCTGGACCCAACCGGCTGCCTGACGTCGCTGGTGCTGGTGGCCTCCGGCAGGTGCCAACTCCTCACTGCCCTCTTCCAGTACCTAGCAGGTGGATCCCAGGCCCCATTCCCTCTGTCCCTGGCCCCAGCAGTGCCCATGGCAGCCCATCAGGGGCTCTGGACCCACGCAGGGCAGGGCAGACTGGGCTAGGAAGGAATCTCCTTGTCCCCCAGGCCTACTCTCCCTGCCCCCACCCCACCTCAGGCAGCTGGAGAGACCAAGGTCATAAAGTTCTAAAGCACCAATCTCTGCATCCTTCCAGGGAGGCCATTGCTGAGGGCGCCGTGGGGAACCAGTTTGTGCTGTTCGATGATGTCCCTCTGTACTGGGACGCATGGGACGTCATGGACTACCACTTGGAGACACGGTCCGGTGTGGGCAGGACGGGGTGGCGGCGGGCCCCCTCCATTAGCGTGCCCGGGCTCAGCTCCACCACCCCATCCCGCAGGAAGCCAGTGCCGGGCCAGGCAGGGACGTTAGCAGTGGGCACTGAGGGCGGCATGCGGGGCAGCGCCTGGTTCCTGCTGCAGATCAGCCCCAACAGTCGGCTCAGCCAGGAGGTCGTGCTGGACGCCGGCTGCCCCTACGTCCGCTTCCACACCGAGGTAGCAGAGAGCAGGGTGGTGGGCGTCTTCCCCGGGCGTGGCTGGGGAGGAGGGAGCCGCCAGGCCTGCGTGTCTGTCCTTCCACCTCAGGTGCACTGGCACGAGGCCCACAAGTTCCTGAAGGTGGAGTTCCCCGCCCGCGTGCGCAGCGCCCAGGCCACCTATGAGGTCCAGTTCGGGCATCTGCAGCGGCCCACGCACCACAACACCTCTTGGGACTGGGCTCGATTTGAGGTCTGCCATGGGGTGGGGCGGGGTGGGGTTTGGATCCTGCCCGGCTGGGAAGAGACTCGTAGGGTGTGGGGTCAGGAGGAGGACGCCGATCCGTACCTGCGGGCTCCTATGTGCTAGGCCTTGTGCTAAATGCTGTGTTGAGTTTGACACTCAGGCCCATTTGGTGGGGTGACTTCTGTGATCCCCATTTCACAGATGAGGAACTAAGGCCTAGACGGGTTGGCTGGTGTGCGCGGGGCCTCCTGTGGTGAGAGCTGGCCCTCGCGGTAGTGACAGTAGTGACAGTAGTGACATGCTCGGGAGCCCGGGGAGGGGGCGGGGCCACCCATCTGGGATCTGCCCTCCAGGTGTGGGCCCACCGCTGGATGGACCTATCAGAGCACGGCTTTGGGCTGGCTCTGCTCAACGACTGCAAGTACGGCGGGTCAGTCCGAGGCAACGTCCTCAGCCTCTCGCTGTGAGTGGAGGGCCCGCCCGGCCCGGGGCGGGGGGCGGGGCTGGCATGGGGGCGCGGGTCCTCCGGGGGCGGAGCCTCCGCAGTTCCAGCCCGGCCCATCCCCACCCTCCCCACCGCAGCTTGCGGGCGCCGAAGGCCCCCGACGCCACTGCTGACATGGGCCGCCACGAGTTCACCTACGCGCTGATGCCGCACCAGGGTGAGTGCCGCGGCCCGGGACGCCTCTCTGCCCTTCCCTGAGCCTCGGTGTTTCCCAGCCCCCTGGGGAAAATGCCAGCACGCCCACGCCCCCACCCCCATTTCCAGGCTCTTTCCAGGACGCTGGCGTTATCCGCGCTGCCTACAGCCTCAACTTCCCCCTGTTGGTACTGCCTGCCCCGGGCCCGGCACCCGCTGCCTCCTGGAGCGCCTTCTCGGTGTCCTCGCCCGCTGTCGTGTTGGAGACGGTCAAGCAGGCAAGGGGCGGGGCGGTAGGGGGCGGAGCCCCAGCTGGGTCCGCCCAGGCCCCGCCCACCACCCACCTTCCTCCGCAGGCGGAGACCAGCCCCCAAGGCCGCACGCTGGTCCTCAGGCTGTACGAGGCCCACGGCAGCCACGTCGACTGCTGGCTGCACACGTCGCTCCCGGTTCAGGAGGCCGTCCTGTGAGTGGGGGCGCGGGGTGGGGTTGGGAGTCCTGCTCCCGCAGGGCCCTCATGACCCCTCCTGTTTTCCAGCTGCGACCTCTTGGAGCAGCAAGACCCGGCCGGCCACCTGCCCCTTCGGGACTCCCGTCTGAAGCTCACCTTTTCTCCCTTCCAAGTGCGGTCTCTGTTACTGGTGCTGCAGCACCCTCCAAACTGAGCTGCTGACGGTGGGGTTTTATGTGTGGAAGGCTTGGGGGGCTCCTCACTTCTGCCTCCCCCGCCTGAAGCAAGGATCAGTCACCTCTTGAATAAACCCTTGACTCAGGAACCCTGCTAGCAGTAGTCCCTGGTCACTCCCCTCGGGGCCTGTCCTCAGGCATTTGGGGGCAGGGGCAAGACCCGAGCTTCTCTGTGTGTGCAGGGTCTGGGTTGCAGGCCCCCTGAGATTTGGGATATCAGTGACCACAAGCTGGCTAAGAGACCCAGGGATAAGAAGCTCCTCCCGTGGGGAGGAAGCCAAGAGGGTGGATTCCCGCTGGCCACCCACCGGGAGAGGAGCACTGGCAGGTGGCAGTGCTGGGAATTCTGGACGGAAGGGGCCGTGGGGCCCAGGCTGCCTGGGATCAGGGTCCCTACACCACCTCTGGGAGGCTGCACCTGCAGAGGCAGGCTGTCCTCTGAGAGCCAGGGCCTGGTGGACTGGGATGGGGTTCGGTAGGCCTTGCCCCGGGGGCTCTCCTATCTCCAAGGTCAGGCAGCATGCCTCCCCACTTGGCCTTCCCAGACCTGCAGCCAGCCCAAGAAGTGCCAAGAAATTCAAGTGTATTAGTTTATTAAAAATGACAGCATTTTTCACGCGGGCTTAAAAAATGGGGAAGGTGGGGTACAATTAAAAACACAGCTGTGCAAGGAACAGCCACAGAGCCAGGGGTACCCAGCCCCCAGCAGCTCCAAGCTGCTTCCAGTGAGCCGCCCAGGCCCCGGGACCCAGGGCATGGCAGAGGAAGAGGGTGGACATGAACAAGGAGGCCCTCCCGCTAAGAGGCTGCCATCCCCTCATTCTCCAAGGGGAGATCAGCCTTGATCCTTCGGGGTCTGCGGTGGCCTGGGAGGAGGACAGGTGAGGTGACAGCTCAGACCCCAGGCTGAGGACTGCGCCTACGGCCTCCCCCACAACCTCTGTCCGCAGTCCTCCTACCCGCGCTACCACCCCTTCCTCTCCTGCAGAGCCTTCTCTCCCCAGAGCAGCACGCTGAGCAAGGCCCACCTGAGGTTGCTGGTCGCCGCCTCCTTTTTCCCTTCTTGGGGACTGGGGGGACCTCTGGGTCCTGTTGGAGGCTGGTCCCCTCAGGCTGCTGGGCTTTACTTTGCTCTGGAGGGCCTCTCCGTGCCCCACGTGTCCTGGAAGGGGCCGTGCTTGGAAGCAGAGGGTCCTGAGCAGAGGTGATATAGGTCCCCAAGGGGCTCCGTGAGTTCAGGGGTTGGTGAGGACCCACCGTTGCCCCCCCCCCATTGTCAAGGAGGGCACCTGGGCGGTGTGGCCCGGGCAGGGGAGAATGCAGGGAGGAGCCATACCTCCATCCTGTGCTCAGGCCCCTGCCGTGCTCCCTTGGATTTCTTCTTGTGGGACTTGCCCCCTGCAGGACACTGACACTGGGGTGGGAGGGTCCTGTGCCCTCAGCCCCCTTTCTGCAGACTCCCGCTCTGGGATGACTCCCGGGGGTGGAGTGGGGACTGGGATGGAGAAGGGTGATGAAGCTCTGGCAAGCAACTAGTCCTTCCTGCCCTCCGAGCTTATTAAGAGTAGCTTACCTTTGGGGGCCAGGGGGCCAGGATCCCCCTAAAATGGAATGAGGAGAATTCAAGAATCAACCTGGCTAGGGCAGGGGTAGTTTTCCTTGGAGAGGCAGAGTTCACAACTGTCCTTCCATATCGATGGAGCTTCTCCCCTAAGAAGCCCCTCTGACCACCCCGTCCCCCCCACGTCAACAAGGCCACCCTGTCTTGGGCTGCTCTACTGGCTGGGGCCCTGGAGCTGAGGAGAGGAGGGGTAAAGCGTGGGGAAGGCTTAGACCAGCAGGAACGGTGTGACCCTTGGGGGCATCGGCAGGTCCTGGGAGGCCCCAGCTCCTGCCCTGCTGTGACCCCAGGCGGTCTGTCCACCCCACTAGCTTCCTTGGGATCTCCATTTGCCTATGTGAGATTAGGGCCCAAACCTGAAACCAGATGGTCCGGCCCCGCCGGTCCCGCAGGGAGCTCATGCCCGGCATGCCATAGCACCGCAGCCACGCTCGAAAGGCAGCAAAGTCCTCCTCCCCGCTCTCAGGCCCGTAACCTTTGCCCCCTGTGGGACAGAGGAACGAGGTGGAAGTCGGAGGGTGGACTCAGGCTGAGAGGAGGGGGAGCCTGGTCGACCTGGCCCAGACCTCAGCTACATAGCTGATGGACTGAGTCAGGGGGCTGAGGCTCTCCCTCCTCCAGCTGTGCGCCCTCAGGCTGGTGGCTTCCCCACTCTGGGCTATGGCTTTCCCATCCTGGGGTAGGGTGATTAATCCTTGTCCTGCCTGTCTCCTGAGCTGCTCAGAGGACATAGACACCTCCCAAGTGAGGAGGCTTGGTCCATGTATAACAACTAGATTACCCCAGGTGGGGCGGGAGCAGCCGTGGGTTTGCACAGGGTGCTGAAGCAGGGGCCTCACCGAGCTGGACCACTTCCTTGGGCACAGAGTGACACAGCTCCAGCAGGTCTGGGTTCCGCAGCTTAGCCCTGATCTTCTGGCTCAGGGTCAGCTCTGGGCTCTGGAGAAGGGGCAGAGGCAAGGCCACTGTGAAGGCAGCTGAGCCCCGGGGAGGAGAACTCCAAGAGCTTGGCAGGACTCAAGAGACAATCCATCTGCCCCCCACCCCCGACCCTGCAGAGAAAGGGAAACGGGCCCAAAGCTGGAGACGCGTCACTGCTGGCCCGCTCCGATGGGTCTGCTGCATCCCTCCCTGCACCCTCACCGGCCGGCGCTGCTGCAGCGCCTCCAGAACCTTGCGGGCCTTCTCGAAGGGGGGTATCCTCAGCCTGCGGCAGGGTGGAGAGAGCCGTGCTTAGCAGTGGAGAACGTGGGTGCACCCAGCCCTCCCTAGTCCTCATGCCCGCCTGCTGACCGGTATAGGATCTCTGCCCGGAGATAGTTGCCAATGCCATTGAAGAACCTCTGGTCCAAGAGGGCCTCGCAGATGGGCTGGTCAAAGACCTTGTCCGCTAGGTTTCGTAACACGTTCTCCCTGGGGGAACACTGACATTGGGGTGGGAGGGCCCTGGCACAGGAGACCCCCTTCTCTGCCCTATCCCTGAGGCCTTGCTGCAGGATAGGGGAGAGGGGCCGGGGGTACCTGTGCCTGGGTACAAGGGGAGGGACCGTGGGAGTCCCTGTTCCCTGCTTCCCAGCCTCAGTGCTATTTTGGCAGCGGGAACCACCATTTTCCTTTTTTTTTTTTTTTTTTTAAGGATTTTGTTTATTCATTTGAGAGAGACAGAGAAAGAAGAGGAAGAGGAAGAAGCAGACTCCCTGCTGAGCTGGAAGCCTGCATGAGGCTCGATCCCAGGACTGGGAGATCAGGACCTGAGCCAAACACAGCCGCGCAACCATCTGAGCCACCCAGGCGCCCCTCCATTTTCCTGTTAATTGGGAACACCAATATGAGATTTGAATTCATTATGAAAGGTGAAAAATACCAATCAAAAGCAATGTGTTTGGGACCCCTGGATGGCTTAGTTGGTTAAGCATCTGCTTTCAGCTCAGGTCACGATCCTGGGGTCCTGGGATCGAGCCCCGCGTGGTCTCTGACACTCCCTGCTCAGCGGGGAGCCTGCTTCTCCCTCTCCCTCTGCTGCTCCCACTGCTTGTGCTCACTCACTCTCTCTCAAATAAATAAAGTCATAAAAAAAAAAAAAGCAATGTGTTCAAGGAAACACACAAGTCTGTAGATGTTGTGTGTATATCACCAAAGACCCTGATTTAAGACTTCAAGACTTTTTGGAGCACAGGGTGACCCCAGGAGCTCAGGTGTGCCTGCAGTGTTGAGCTCCCCGTCTGGAACTTCTGATCGGCGAGATACGAAGATCTGACACTGGTGGGGTCAACTGTTCTCAAGACCCTGAAGATCTTCAAGGCAGCTGGTACTGGCTCTGTGTAGCAGGTGTGTGGTGACAAGTTCTGGCTAGCGAGTGTCCCAGCAGCCCCCACCCCATCTCCGGGAGTCCTGGATCCCTCCTCACCCCCACAAAGAGGAAATGTACCCTGTTTCTTTGTGGGAAAGGATCCTGGCGAGACTGACTCAGTAATGGGCAGCAGAAGCATATGAAGTAGGGGCCAGAAGACAGAGTTTGGGGTAAAGGTAAGTGTGGAACGTTGGCCTAGGTGGTCAGAGCACTAAGGGGAGCAGACCCCTGCAGGCTCCCCAGCTGTGAGACCAAGAGAACAGCCGAAATCTCATGTGAGAGAAACTTCAGGGCCAGCTGGCAGAGGGTTACCTTGTGCCGTGACTTCCCAGGAAAGCTAAGATGCGAAGAATCCAGAACCAGGACAGACATGTCCCTGGGGTGCACTCAGGATCGTGCCTGGGAAGGCCAGGAGCTCAAGACGCCCTGACCCACCCCGACGGGCAACGAAGTCTAAGGGGCAACGGAAAGCAGGCCAGCCCCAAGGAAGGGAGGACGGCCAAGACCGCTGCAGGCCTGGAGTCTGTGATTCTCGTAAAGGGTGCTTTTCCTCGGGGGCTTTGCAAAGGCTGGCTCCTTCTTATCAGGCAGGCCTTGCCTCAAATGTCCCCTAGAGTGGGCTTTTCCTAATGCCCCCCCCCCAAGCCCCTGGCCAAGAGTCATTATCTACTTCTTGGATTTGTCTTCAGGCACGTGTCTATCTGACCTCATCTACTTTGTGTCCTTGCTCCCCTGCCCTATCTGAACTTCAGCTCTGTGGGAGACGGACCACACCCGTCTTGCTCACTGCGGTACCCCCTGCACTGGGAAGAGGGCTTGGCACAAAATCGAAACCCATACACGTTTCACCTTTAGAGGAAGGGAAGTGGCTGGCACCGTGCCATCCTCTGTGACATGCATCACCTCCCAGGTGGGGCGGTGACCCCTCCGGCCGAGGAAACCATGGGACTGTCACAGACCAGTGGGCAGGGAGAATGTGGGAGACCACAAACCCAGTTCAGAAACCGTGTCATGGGGGCGCCTGAGTAGCGCAGTCGTTAAGCGTCTGCCTTCGGCTCAGGGCGTGATCCTGGCATTATGGGATCGAGCCCCACATCAGGCTCCTCCGCTAGGAGCCTGCTTCTTCCTCTTCCACTCCCCCTGCTTGTGTTCCCTCTCTCGCTGGCTGTCTCTAACTCTTCAAAAAAATAAAAATAAAATCTTAAAAAAAAAAAAAAAGAAACCGTGTCATGAGGCAGTCCCCTGCCCACCGCCTTGAGGCAATTCCTTCCTGTTCAGCCGCCCTTCTTACCGGGTTGTTAAAGCCCCTTCACCTTTCTTCTTAGCCAAGCAGAGCGGGATGCTGATCCCCAGCTCTGACACGAACCGGCCATGTGTCCTCAGGGCAGGCCTGCCCATCCTCCTCTTGCCCAACCCCATGAGTTTTGGGGTTCCACATCCATTAGCTCAGGGAGCTGTCCCTGGGAAAGGACACTGTCTTGGTCGACACGCGAAGGGACTGCGGGTCAGAGGGGAGGAGAGCTGCCCCTCCCTGGCCAGCGAGGCACTCACAGAGCCGGCCCGGAGCCCCAGACTGTGTCGTCATGCCTGGCGCTGGGCCTACCTGAACCGCTCATATTCCAGCAAGACGCAAGGCCCGCGGCCGGGCTGCCACTCGCCCCCCAGGTCCCAGCGGCCGAAGCGGCGGATGTCCACGAAGCAGAGGGCGAGTCGGGGGCCGGGGGGAGCCGTGTAAAAGCGCAGGTGGGCGTGGGCCGGCAGCGCGTCCTGGGCCGCCAGCTGGAAGGAGCCGGACATGCCGAATCGGAAGACCAGGGCCAGGGGCCCCCGTGGGGGCTGGGCCCCGGGCAGCGGGCTCAGGGTCAGGCGCAGCTCCTTGCCACGGGCCGAGGATGAGATGCAGTACGCACTGCTCTCAAAGGGCACCTCAGGGTTGCGGCTGATGGGTGACTTCTCCACACACCCGCCGAACACCAGCCCCCTGCACGCCTCGTTCACGAAGCGGCTGGCCAGATGCAGCTCGGGGCCCTCCGGCATGCTGTGGGAGGGGGGCTGGGCCCTGTGGGGAGGGGAGGACAGCGGGTTGGGCCAAGTGTCACCTGGGGAGGTAGAAATTATCACCCCATTTTATAAAGGAGAACTCCGAGGGTCAGAGGGGGCCACTCCCAGCCAAGTCAACTGGCCTCGCAAGTGTCCTGATCCCCCTTGAAAGTGCGGAGAAAGCCGACAGCGCTATGGAGCTCAGGCTGGGGAAGCGAGACTCTGCCGTATTTGACGCCTTCCACGGGGCTGCCCCCACTGCTTTTAGAATAAAATCCAGATCCTTCCTGGGCCCACACTGTCCTCTCATTTCCTCCCACAATTCCCCTCACTCACTGGCTCCAAGCACAGTCTCCCCATCCCCATGTCTTTGCCCCTGATGTCCCTTCAGTCTGGGACACTTGAGAGGCCCTCCCTGACCACCCTCTCCGAGGCAGCATCACCACCCCCCCAAACACCACGAGTTTTCTTTTCTTCACGGCACCCCCCAATCTGGAATTATCTTGTTTGTTGTCTGCCCCTACCTCCACTCCCACCCCAGAGCGCAAGCTCTGCTTGCTCATGACTCCACTTCTTAGGACCCCGCCTGCACCTGGTCCGCAACAACTGAGGGACTGAACCTGACCCCGCCTGGGGAATGACAACTGGGAGACTCTGCCACCAGCAAGGGCCAGCCTGCCACCACCCACTGCCCAGGACCAGAGCGAGGACAAGGACGAGGGAAGGCAGGTGTCTCCAGGAGCATCTGCGCTGGAACCGGGTGCCCACGACTCTGAGGGAGGGAGACGGGGTGACAGGAAGGGCTCCGGAGCTCCAGGCCAAGGTCCAGGGGTGCATAGGAAACTCGTCCACACCAGCGCCCGGAGTGGGAAGCAAACTCCATCCCCACCCACCACACCTGACCAGGGGAGGGGAGTTTCCACTCTCCTTTTCCCGGGACCTACCCAGACCAAGGCTAGGTTTTGGGGGGGGGGCATTCAGCCAGGGAGGGGAGACTCCCTTACCCCTGTCCCCCTCCTCAGCGTCGTCCAGGGTCTGGCACCCAAAAGGGTTCCTCTTTCGGGAAAAGGTGAAAGTCCAGATTCCTAACTTCCGCAGGGCGGGCACCCCAGTGCTCGCCCCCCCTTCAGCACCCCGCCCCGCTACTGCCCGTCTTTGGCTAACCCCAGGTCCCTGCCTCCCCGAGGTCCCCGAACCCCATCCCCTCCTCAGCTCCGCACCACCGCCGATCCCGGATAACCTGCTCCCCGCGCAGCTCCCCGCCAGCCTGCAGCCACTGAGGGGTTAACGCGGGGGCCGGGCCGCGCCTAAGAGCACGCTGGGAGCTGAGGTCGCCGCTCCGGCGCCTGCCGGGAAGTGTAGTTTCTCCGGCAGGAGGCAGAGGTTGGCCGGGGTAGGCTGGGGGCCCCGGGTGTGGGAAAGGCTTTGGGGCAGTCACCTGGCCGGGAGGTGGCGGAGGAACCTGGCTTCCCGCTGCTCGGCGCCGGCGGGCTCTGGGCTAGGTCTGAGGTCCCGGGTTGCAGCTGTCTGCGTGGCTGGGAGGGGAAGTCCCCCGGCTAGCCCCGGACAGGGTCGGCACTCGCAGCAGGAAACAGCAGCAAGGTCCCGAGGCCGAGGCGCCTGCAGCTGTGCGCCGGGCGCGCAGGTGCGTGATAAACGCAGGCCCTGGGGACCCGATGGTGGCCCCTAAGAATCCAGGCACAGTCAGACGGAACACATAAACAGAAGCACCATCACCACCTGCCGGGTGGCAAGGGCAGCCAAGCACCAAAAAACAGGCGGAGAAGCAGAACCCACTTCAGACGGTCAGGCCTGGTCTAATGAGGCCTCTGTAAGGAGCTTGCATTCCATCTTGAGTGTAGTGGGCACAGGTGCCTGACCCATAGCCTGCACCTGCCCCTTCGTAGTACTTCTGCTTCCTCCTCGCTTGTTTGAGCGGAAGTATTCTGAAGTAAACTAGGCAAACTATGGCATTTCATCCCTGATACTTCGATATGCATCTCTAAAAAGCAATATCCTACAAAGCCACCTTTATCATACCTAATAAAATTAATACCATGTAATACCTAGTCCACAGATTTCCCTAATTGTCCCCAGATGTCTTTTATAGCTGGTCTGTTCAAAGTGGAGTCCAATCAAGGGTTATAGGTCTCTTTAACCATTTTTGATTTAGATGGAACCACCCTCTCCATCTCCCACTCAACCCATCCCCCCCCCCTTTTTTTGGTCTTTGTAATACTGACCTTTCTGGAGTCCAAGCCAGTTGTTAATTTTGAGATGCCCCATCGCATTCTGGATTTGTCTGTGTCACCTTGTGACCACTAAGTAATCGATGGGGTGATTTCTTTGTTGGTTGGTCTCTTTCTGTTTTGTTTAAATTAAGGTATAATTTATATACAGTAAAATTCGCCATTTGTAGAGTGTGAGTTTTGACAAATATATACTCACATAACTATGGCCACAATCAGAAGATAATAATTCCCATCACCTCCCCACCCCCACCCCGCAATCCGCCTACGCACCCCATAGTCACCACTTCCACCCCACCTGCTGGCAACCGCTGATCTGCTTTCTGTCCCTATCCTTTCGGCCTTCTCCAGAATACCACATGAATGGAATCTCCAGTGCGCAGCCTTCTCAGCCTGGCTTCTAAGAATATTGCATTGAGATCCACCCACGTTGTTATGCTTATTAGCGGTTTTCTTTTGCTGAGTAGTAGTCCCCCATGCAGCCGAGCCACCGCATTTATCCAGTTACCAGCTGAGGGACGCGGGACTGTTTGTGTGAGGGGATTCGTTGGCACCACGCAAATATCGTTCCACATCACATAAACTTTTCACCTACTGCCTCTGTCATCCTCGAAGTTCCTTGCCTCAACCAAGTATTTAATTGGGAATTACAAAATGGTGGTTTTCTCTCATTCCTGGCACCCTAGCTGGAATTCTTGGTTGTCCGGAAATGTTAAAAAGACAGGATAAATTCTGAATTCC
This sequence comes from Ursus americanus, assembly GCF_024610735.1. Lineage (NCBI taxonomy): Eukaryota > Metazoa > Chordata > Mammalia > Carnivora > Ursidae > Ursus > Ursus americanus. Next base: position 28,669,027 of record NC_142154.1, read on the forward strand.
TTCCCTTTAATGATGAATTCTCAGACTAAGAATTTGGTACAGTAACATCCAATGGTGCAAATTAGGACTCACTGGGGGGTTTTTTTTGGCGGGGGGAGGGACTTTGTCTTTATAGACTCTTTTCTATTACGGATTCATGGTTTGTTTTTAACATTCAACACCAGTAAATCCATTGGCGTCTTTATCTTCTCCCCCATTTACTGAAGGGGTACTCATCAGGCACCGGGACTACACACACACAGGAACACAATTCCATTCCTAAGAAATTCAGAAGTGTAAAAGAGGCAAACAGTAAACACAAAATTACACTGCCGTATTCCAGCAGCCATGAGCGCGCCTGGGGGTTGTGGGACCCCGCAGGAGGGATGCAGCCTGGGAAACCGAGCTAACGTGAAACGTTTGAGGAGACTTAGAATTTCCTGTGACTTTTTGTCTGCAACTTTATTTTTGTTTATTCCACTTCTCTTTTGCCTTCTTCTTGCCCTCTTGTGGGCTCCCTGAATTTTCGGAACTCCAGTTTGCCTTGGCAGTGTTGGCTTTGACTGTAGCATGCTGCCCAGCCTCTGAAGTAATCGTTCTAGATATTATACACACGTACTTAGCTCACTGGTGTTCACACTCTTAAGTGTAGAAACCTTACCCCCTTCACCCGTTCCTGTTTATAATAACCTTACGTATTTCCTCTACATACTTAAAAATGCGTAAGGAAAGTCTAACTGTATCCATAACGTCACATCTTCCATTGTTCTTCCTTCCTGATGTTGCAAGATGTCTTATCATTTCCTTTCTGTTCAGAGATCCTCCTTTCGCCTCTTTACTTTTAGGTTAGGTCAGCTGGTGACAAACTATATTAGTTATCCTTCATCTGAGAATATCTTGATTTCCCTCTTTACTCTTGAGGTGATTTTCGCTGAATATAGAATTTGCAGTTGACACTTTTCTTTCAGACCTGAAAAATGTGCTTCTTCCTTTTGGCCTCCATGGTTTCTGACAAGAAATCCACTCATTTGTTTCCCCCCCATAAAGGAAGGTGTCATTTCGCTCTTGCTGCTTTCAAGACTTTTTTCTTTAGTTTTCAGACATTTGTTGTATGATGTACCTTGGCCTGGATTTCTTTGGGTTTAACCTGTATGGGATTCATTCAGCTTCTTGACTCCGTAGGCTGAGGTCTTTTGCCATATGGGGGAAATCGCAGCCATCATTTCTTGGCATGCTTTTCCTGTTCCACTCTCTTTCTCCTCACCTTCTGAGACTCTGACGACGTTATAGTCCTGCAGGCTCCAAGGCTGTGTTTTATTGTTTTCTGTATTTATTTTCCAATCTATTTTCTGTTGTTCAGATTCGGTAATTTCTATGATTATCTTCAAATTTATGGGTTCTTTCTTCTGTTCAGTCTAGTTCACTTTTATCGCAGATTTCAGTTCTAAAACTTCTATCTCGTTCTTTGTAGCTTCTGTTTCTTTGTTAAGAGTTGAGGCATTTTTATGATGGCTACTTTAAAATCCTCCTATCCAAGTCAGAGTTATCTTAGTGTTGGCATCTGTTGTGTTTTCTCATTCAAGTTGAGAATTTCTTAGCTCTCAGGTTTTTCTTGTTTTGTTTTTTAATCTGGACCTTTAGGGTATTGAGACTCTGGATCTTATGTAAATCTTCTTAGAGCACTTGGGTGGCTCAATTGATTAAACATCCGAGTCTTCATTTCGACCCAGGTCATGATCTCAGGGTCGTGAGATCGAGCCCCATGTCAGGACTCTGCACTGAGCATGGAGCCTGCTTAAGATTCTCTGTCTCCCTCTCCCCCTCCCCTGCTCGCACACTAAAAAAAGAAAAAGAAAGAAAAAAATATATATATTTATATTTATATATGTGCCAAGGGGGTGGAAGAGGGGCTGCAGTTTCTCTGTGGTGTGACTGGAGGACAGCAGTTACCATCTGTAAGTCTCCTGTGTCGCCAGATGGCCCTTCTCCTGGTCCCCTGGCTCAAGAGAGCGTGCTTTTGTTGGAGCTGTGTGCCGGTGTTTCTCAGGTGCCAGTCTCCAGCACGCAGCCCAGGACACATGGAGCAAAAAGAACCCCTAAGGACTGCTCTGCTCTGTTGTTCTTCAGTCCCTGAGGATCTCAGCGAGTCTGTCTTCTCCTCACCTTTGAGAGTCTTCTGTTTCATATGTAATGTCCGAGGTTTTCCACTGTACTTGGAGGAAGAGGGGAAAGTGAATCTGCTCCATTTTTCCAGAAGCAAAGGTCAGGACTACAGTCAGTCCTTTACTTTTTGATGCTTACAATTATCGCATCCTTGGCCAGTGGGACAAGCTGGCTCCTCTTGACAGCCCTCATTATTGTTTGGTAGCTTCCCTGCACCCCAAGATGTTCTAGGCCACTTGTCTTAGTCAGCTCAGGGTGCTGTCACAAAATACCATCGGCTGGGTGGCTTAAACAACAGACGTTTATTTCTCATAGTTCCAGAGGCCGGGAAGTCCACGATCAAGGAGCTGGCAGATCTGGTTCTTAGTAAGGGCCTTCTCCTGCTTTGCTGTTCTCATGTGGCCTTTTCTTGGTACACGTTTGTGGATACTGTCTTTCTCTTCTTATAAGGGCACTAATCCCTTCATGAAGGTCCCACTCTCATGACCTCATCAAAACCTACTTACTCTCCAAAGCCCCATCTTTGGCAGGAAGAGCAGGGCTGTCTCCTTTCTCTACTTGGAGCATCTGGCACTGGGGCCACATGCCTGCTGCCAGCCTGCAGACAAGGCCACCACAGGAGGCAAAGCCATGGACATCATAGGACTGGGAGCGAGAAGCCTGATTTTCCTATCTACAGACAAGCTGTTTCATTTCGGTCCTCCTTCTGCCTCACCCCTGACCTGCCTCAATCAGCAGCTGAAAAAAGAAAATGAATAATGGGTCAGGGATGTATGTCACTTGGTTTCTCTGACAAAAACCTTTCATCTGAACCCAAAAGGAAACCTGTACACACACTCCTTTACACTTCTTTTATTCTTCCTGCTCGTGAAAACTGTTGACAAGTGCCTTTCAGGGGGGAAGGCAATGCTGGAAAAGTCCTCAGAATCCTTATGCTGAATTCTCAAGTGGGAACCTAGCAAGCCAGAGATCTGGAAGGCCAGGCCTCCAGGGTCCTGGAGCTGGGGCCACCCACGAAGAGGAGTTCGGAGGGCAGCGACTCAACACGGGCCCCAAGCACCCTTCTCCTCAGCCCAGGGAGCTCATCAGGGTCTGGGCCTGCTTCAGTTCTGCAGAGAGAAGAGGTGAGCAGGCGGGTGGCAGTCAGGTGGGATCTGGGAGGGCTCCTTCCCCCTCCAGCTACAGCTGAGTCTCACCTGCCAGGAGGACCTGGAACTTGTCTGCTGAGAGGGACATGGCCACCGGCTGGACTGGGGCACCCGAGGCAGCTGCCACCTCCAGCCTCAGGTGCACCACGGGCTCTTCCACGGACCGAAGCAGGCTGGAGTTCAGGGTGTAGTCCACCCGCCAGCCCACACCTGCCAGCCTATTCACTGTGAAATGGCGTGGGGCTCTCAGGATCGCAGCCTGGTAAGCCACACGGCCCTCAGCCCACACCTGGCACGGCTCTCAACCCTTCAAGTCTGTGTGACCTTTGAGAACCTCTCATCCCTCTGACCCAGGGAAGGTGCGCAATAATCAGAAGCAAGATTATCCACAGCAGATCTCAGAGGAAAGAAACCTGGGCTGGAGGCAGGAGTCCTGGTTCCATGACTGCTTGAAATGGGACTCCTTTCTGAGGACAAGCACCTCCCATGCAGCATGCACCTTCTGGAATGGAACCCGAACCCCATCCCGGCCCCTCCCACACTCACCACGCAGGCTGCAGGCCCGCAGGTGCTCTTGCAGGGGGCTTTGCTTCTCCTCATAACAGCGACACAGGCTGGCTGCGTGCTCTGCGGACAGAATGGAGGTCCCTTGACATAGCAGGTCGGGGCTCAGACTGCTCACAGGGCGGGTCTCAGGCACTTGCCCTGGCCTGCTGCCCAGGTTACCCACCTGCCTGCCTGCATACCCTACCTTTGGGGAGCCCCAGCTGCTGCAGTTCACTGGACAAGGACTCGCCATCCACGCTATGCTTGGCCGCACTGGAGAGGATGAAACTAAGCACTGCCACCGTGGCCTTGACATCGCCCGACTCTGGGGGGACCCGTGGGTGGGGTAAGGGGGTGTCGCTGTGGCCTCAGCCACCTTCTTCTTGCCCCACTATCTTCAGCTCACAGAACCCAGGCCTCCTTGAGCCATGAGCACTGCTACTGCCTCAGCGGAAGCGGCAGAGGGCGGGACTGGCAACACCGTTCTTCCCCTGCTGCTCCCCTGCTGAGGCAAGTGTGGCAGGACAGGCTGCTGGGAGGGCGTCGGCGCTAAGCCCCAGGCTAAGTACCCAGGGGGCCGAGGTCTGCGGACTCAGTGGGGTACTCACCAAACCTGGCATCAGCGGTGAGCTTCAGGATCTTCTCGTACTGTGGGGAGAGGAGGCCCTCAGGGGGTGCCGGGCCCCTGGCACCCCAGCAGCAGCCTGATCGCCCACCCCCTGGGTCCTGTGCACCTTCAGGGCAGTAGGGCTCACAGGGTCATGGGACAGTGGGGTGGCAGGCCCTGCACTCACATCAATCCCCTGTCCCAGAAGTTCCTTCAGCACCTGGCTACACAGCAGCCTCAGCTTCACGGAGGACTGGAGGGGAAGGCCTTGCATGAGCCAAACCGGCCCACCCCACCCCTCCATGCTGGGGGGCTGCCTCGGAGGGGGCTGGCCACATGATCAGAGTCACACAGCAGGCTAGGACACGCTGAGGGCACTGAGGCCCCAACCTCAGGGTGACCTCACCACCCTCCATCCCCAAAGCCCCCAACCCCAATCCCTGCCTCCTCCCACCCTAGCAGACCCCGTGCACTCAACAATCTTGGCCAGCGTGCTGATCTCCGCCAGGACCCAGTCAGGACAGTCCAGATCACCACAGAACCGGAACCTCTGCACAGGAGTGAGGCAGGCGGTCAGGATGGGGGGCTGAGGCGTAGCCAGGTATCTCCCGTATTATTGCTCTTCAGGGATCCCTGCTCCCTGTCCAAGATGGATGCCCTCTGGCCACTTGTTCTCTCCTATTACCAGGCTGTTTCGAGAACCCTCTCATGGTCCCACCTGCCACCAAACCTTGCTCTGTTGCCTATCCTAGGCCTTCATGGGCTCAGCAAACATTGTGGCAAACTTCTCTGTGGCGGACCCCACTCTAAATGCTGCGGGTACAGCACAGAACCATGTCTTTGTCATGACGTCAGTGACCTCTCACTTCCTCCTCCTTCCCCTCCCCAGCTCCAGCCACACTGGCCTCCCTGCTACTCCTGTCACACCAGGCACTCTCCCACCTTGTCCTTGCTACCCCTCCGCACACCTTGTTCTCTCACTTCATTCTGGTCTCTGCTCAAATGGGCCTTCTCTGACCATACCTGCTTTCTTTCTTCTTCTTCTTCTTCTTTTTTTTAAAGATTTACTTATTCGAGAGAGAGCGCGAGAACAGGAGCGGGAGGGGCAGAGGGAGAGGGAGAGAGAATCTCAAGCGGACTCTGCACTGAGCGCAGAGCCTGACCCAGGGCTTGGTCCCAGGACCCTAAAGATCACGACCTCAGCTGAAACCAAGAGTCGGACACTTACCAACTACGCCATCCAGGCGCCCTGACCATACTTTCTAAAACAGCTCCTTGCATAAGGAAGTTTCAGAGGGTATGTTCATTATCTTGATCGAGGGAACATACACATTTCAGAACTTACTGAACTGTACGTTTATATGTGTGTTATTACTGATTTTATCTCAGTAAAGCTGTTAAAAAATAAAATAGCTCCTCTCTATCACGCTCTAGCCCCTATCCTTCTTTCTTGATCTCCACAGCAGACGTCACACTCATTATTTATTCGAGGTCTGTCTCCTGTTAGAATGCAAACCCACCCTGTCGGCCACATCTTCTCAATATCCTCCATTCCCTGGATCAGCTGTCCTTTGCCCTGTCTGCCTAGCAACGCTCTCTGTCACAGCAAGATACGTGTCCAGCTTTCCACACCTCTCACATGTGGGCTGCTTACAGATGCTGGGATCAAAACTCCGCAAACTGAGGACACCTCCCACCCACGTTCTCCTGATTCTGCTGGGCCCTCGGTGCTACCAGTCACCGTCTCAGCCACTTCAGACCTGCTCCACGACCCTTCAACCACCAACCCTCTTGCTCTTTTTCACCTGACCCCACAGCACTGGTGCTTCTATGTGGGTCTCCCATGAAGTCCTCAAGCCATGGTCACAAATGACAGTCACTAAATCTGCTTCCTCTTCCGCAACTCCTCAGCAGCCTCCCACATGAACCCGTACTCTCCTGGATTTCTCCCTGTCCTGGCCTTGGTCTCATTTGCTGGCTCACCCTCCTTCTCCCAACCCCCAAATGGTGATCCGCACATTGCCTGCATCATTACTCTGGGACAGGGGCCTGGGACAACCGGTGAGATTATGGGGTATTAAGGACAGTCTTGCACTTCTGTCTATTCCAGGAGTTTTTAACCTTTTTCTGCCATAGCTTCATCTGGCATCTGGTAAAGCCTATAGGCCTTTCTAAAACCATGTTTTTAAATGCATAAAATACACAGGACTGCAAAGGACACTAAGTTATCAAAATAGTCAAACAAATTGGTGATGTTATGTTTCAAGTCTAATACCCATAACTTAAAAACGATCTGCATAAATACGTGAACAATGTCACCAGCTATAATATGATACGAAAATATCTCTAATTTCTATCGGTGACAAAGTCAGAAGTGCTGTTAATACTGGGGTTGGTTGCCAACATTCATAATTGAAGGAAATCCTAAAATTCAGTTTGAAATTAGTGAAAATTAAGATGGAGATTTTTCCTAAGTTCACGGGCCCTGGACTTCTACCCACAGAAGTCTTCTACCCTCTCTGTATTATTTACATTTTTTACAGTGTGTTCCTTGTGTAATTTCTTAAAATGCTGACATTTCTCTAGGTTTTGCCGTAGGTCGTCTCTTCCCAACTCACATCGCTGAGATGTTACATGTTTTTAGGCTTACAATGATCGTCTTTGTGCTGATGGGTCCCCAATTTATAACTGCACTGTAGTTTCTCTTCTGAGCCTCAGACCCTTAAATCTAGACTGTCTTCTAGCCAGCTGCACCTGCTGGCTCGCAGAAACCCCACACAGCGCCACCTATCAACGTTAACTTTTGCTGTTTGCACTGAAACCTGCGCCTCCTCCTGTGCCTCCCACCGCACTGAGCCAAGCTCACCTGGGAGCCAAGCCCAAACACCCGGCTCTCCCTTTCCCCTCGTGCATTCCCCCACTTCTTTCTCCACTCTCTCCACCCTAACTCAGGTCACCACCATCCCCCGGAGGTCTGCCGCCCCGGCGTGGCTTCTCTGCTCCCCTCGTGCTCGCTCCACAAGTCAGCCAAAAGGATTTTCCTAGCTACCCAGGGCCTCTTCTTAAAGTCTAAACTCCTTTCCGTGCTCTCAAGACCCAGCAGGATTTGCCCTTTGCTACCTGTTGAGCCTCATGTTTCGCTAACCTCCAGCTGATACCCTTCCAGCTTCACCCGTCAATAGTGAAATGCATCCATTGCTAGGGAGCCATGCTCTCTCACCTGAAGCCTCTGAACATGCTGTTCTCTGTCTGAAGATAGAGCGCCCCTCCCCAAGCCTCCTAACCCCTGGCACACAAACTGCACTGCAGCCAGCCAGTTTTCTTCCCTGCCCCCACGCCCTCCGGTGGCTGTCACCGTCAGGAAGCCTTCCTAAAGCTACACACGAGGCACAGTTAGGTCCCTTCCCCTCCAGTCTTAACTATGACTGCCAATTCAAGCCTCCTGCAGCTTAAGCCCCAGGGCCTGGCACACTGCACGGTGCAGAGCAGGCCCTCAGCTGAAGCAATGAATGGATGGAGGACTTGAGAAGCTCCAATCCCACGTCTACTCCTTTCTGGCTCTGGGAAGGATGAAAGGACTTCCGAACAGGACGGAAGACTGAGCCTAATTCTATGCAAGTTCTCCTCCAGGTCGCGCAGGAGGGCCGGGAAGAGGGCACCTCCGGGAGGTCGTCCGGGGTCGAGGAAGGCCTGGAAGCGCGCCCGCTCCGGGCAAGCTCCACTTCCTGCCCTGAGGGGTGCGGGCCCTTCCTTCCCGCCGAGGAAGCACCGGGACTCCAAGCCCGCAGACGCTCGGCCCTCACGACCGCACCCAGGTGTCTGCCGACGGGCCGGGGCTGCCTCCACCACCCGCGCCGGCGCCCGCTCGCCCGCGGCGGCATAGGCGAGAATCAGGGGCCTCGCTGCCCGCCCCGGGGCCACGCCTCCCGTCACCCCGCAGCTCTCACCATCGCGCCAGGAAGCCGCCTGGCCTTTCTCCTCCCCGCGCGCCCGGTCAGCTGACGCGGCGGTCACGTGGTGTGGGCGGGGCCTCCACGGGCAGGGCGGGGCGGGGCGGGGCGGGAGCGATCGCCGATGGCGGTGCTGGGAGCCTACCGGGAAGAGAGATGAGCTTGCTGTCTCCCCAGAACCCCTTCCCGGAAGTGACCGGCGCCACCCCCGCTCCGAACGGTTTAGCTAGAAAAGAGGGAGTAGGAGCCATTGAATGTGTTCAGCTTAAGGGTGCAGGAGTCCGGGAGCCCTTTCTGGCACTTGGAATGATTCCCTAGCGAAGGGGGGTTCAGGTCGTTCCCTGTTTCCCGCCAGATAGCTATGGGCTGTGGCAAAAACCAAAATTTTAAAAATGTTACTGAATTATGATACACGTAGAGAAAATTGTACTATTGTAAGTATAAAGCTTAAATGAATTTTCATAAACTGTATAGCCCACGTCCCCAGCACCCAAATAAGGAAACATTACCAAGTAACCCGCATAGCTCCTCCGAGTACCTGAGTATTTTCTTTCATTCTGATGAACTCCCCTTAGTTTCCTTAGTTACAACTGGCTGTAACAATTTACATGCTCAGAACTCTCCCTGTGGCTTCACCAACATTAGATGTTTATCTTAGTTTTTCTCAGTCGAATGGGAGAAAAACAGGTTGTTTTAAGCTGCATTAGTCTGCTTACTGGTGAATTTGAGCAAAGGGTGGTCTAGGAAAACTAAGTTTCCAATATTCACTAAAAGAGGTAAAAACAAAAAACAAAACAGGAACAGCACCAAAAATATCCTGGAGAATACACTAATAACCAAAGAAGAAATTGAACAATTTGAGATCTCTTTTTGATTACAGATGCCACCCCCCATAAACCAGGCCCAGATGGTTTTATTGTTGCAGCCTTTCAAGCTTTCAAAGGACAGAACCCATCGCAATTAAACTGCTCCATAAATAGAAAAAGATGAAAAGCTTCCCAATTTGCACTATAATCGATCTCATTTATAAAGAGCTTTTTAAAAATCATAAACGTCAGCATGTTGAAGTCAACAATGTATTAAAATACGACACTATGTCAAAGAAAAATTTCATCTTAAGAATTATAAGACCCGTTCAACTTCTGTTTCATCGTATTAATAGGTTAAAGAAGAAAACAGTTGATCGGCTTGGAAAACCATTTTTGATTCAAAAGGAGAAAAAAGAAAAATTGGAAATAGGTGGAAACTGCCTTAAGCTGATAGAGTATTTGAAAAATGAAAGAGCAAATATGAGACTTAACATCAGACAAAGTATTTAAATCTGGAAACAAGGCAAAAAGGTGGGTGGTGTGTCCTTTTAATGTCATGCTGGAGCATTGTCTCACAGGTTTGTTTCACAAACAGAGATTGTTTGACTATGGAGAGCAGTGGTTCTCAGAGTTTACAGTGCATCAGAATCACCCGAGGGGTTTGGGGAGACGGAGGTGCTTCTCGTCCTCAAAGTTTCTAGTTAAATAGGCCTGGGACAGGAAACGAAAATGTGCAATTTCCTCACGTTCCCAGGCGATGCTGATGCTTCCGCTTTGAGGACTGTACTGTGAAAATCACTAATGTAGGAAAATGTACCTGAAAAGTTATATGTTAACTGATAGATTTCTGTCTAGTAGAAAAGATAACCCCAAAGATAACAGTTTTATCGCTCTGTAAGATCAACAGGTTTTCTAATTCCACACACACTAGAAATGCTTCTTCTCAAAATGTTATTTAAACTTGCCTTACCATCTTACTGATTCCCTCATTGATTAAATATTTGACACACATTCTTTCATTATTTGTATGACAGTCATTTTTTTACTTTTTGCAAATTAAACTTTTTTTTAAAGATTATTTATTTATTTATTTGACAGAGATAGAGACAGCGAGAGAGGGAACACAAGCAGGGGGAGTGGGAGAGGAAGCAGCAGGCTCCTAGCGGAGGAGCCTGATGTGGGACTCGATCCCATAACGCCGGGATCATGCCCTGAGCCGAAGGCAGACGCTTGACAACTGCGCCACCCAGGCGCCCCATTATAGTATTAAGTCTTTTAACCCATGATCATGGGACGTGTTGCCATTTATCTATGTCTTCTTTAGTTCTTTCTGCAATGTTTTGTAGTTTTCATTGTACAAATCTTTCATCTCCTTTGTTAAATCAATTCCTAATTATTTTATTCTTTTTGATATTATTTTAAATGAAATCACTTTTGTAATTTCCTTTTTAGATTGTTCATTGTGTATAGAAATACAGCTGACTTTCTGTGCTGATTTTGTGTCCTGCTATTTTGCTAAATATATTTATTCTAACAGGTCTTTTTTGTTCATGGAATCTTTAGGGCTTTTCAACCTTCCTTTTCAGTTTGGATGCCTTTTTCTTGTCTGATTGCTGTGGCTAGGACTTTCCGGTACTATGTTGAATAGAAGTGGTGACAGTGGAAATACTTGTCTTGTTCCTGATCTTAGGAAAAGCTGTTAGTCTCTCACCATTGAGTACTATGTTTGCTGTGGGTTTTTAATATATGGCTTTTATTATGTAGAGGTAATTTCCTTTAATTCCTATTTTGTTGAGTGTTTTTTATAATGAAAATGTGCTGCATTTTCTCAAATGCCTTTTCTGCATCAATTGAAACAATCATGTGTTTTTCCCCTTCATTTTGTCGATGTGGCATATTGATCCATTTTCACGTATGGAACCATGCTTGCAAATTCCAGGAATAAATCCCACTTGGTCTTGGGGGTATATCATTTTACCATGCTGCTGAATTCTTCTTGTTAGTATTTTGCTAAGGATTTTTGCATCAATGTTTGTAAGGGATGTTGGTCTGTAGTTTTCTTGCAGTGTCTTTGTCTGGCTTTAGTGCCAGGGTTATGCTGGCCTCATAGAATGAATTAGGAAGTATCTCTCCTTTTCAAATTTTTAGGAAATGTTTGAGAAGGATTGATATTAGTTCTTATTTAAGGTTTTGGTTGAATTCACCAGTGAAACCATCAGGTCTGGGACTTTTCTTCGATGTGAGATTTTTGACTCTTGATTCAATGTCCTTACTATTTAGAGGTCTGTTCAGATTTTCTATTTCTTCGGTAGTCTTGGCAAGTTTTGTGTTTCTAGGAATGCTTCCATTTCATCAAGGTTATCCAATTCGTTAGCATACAATTGTTCACCACACTCTTACAAACCCCTTTATTTCTGTAGAATTGGTAGTAATGTCCCCCATTTACATTTCTTTTTTTTTTTAAGATTATTTATTTATTTGAGCGAGAGGGGAGAGAGCACGAGTTGGGGGAGGAACGGGGAGAGGGAGAAGCAAACTCCCTGCTGAGCAGGGAGCCTGACATGGGGCTGGATCCCAAGACAATGAGATCATGACCTGAGCCAAAGGCAGATGCTTAACCCACTTAGCCACCCAGGCGTCTCCCTGACCATTTACATTTCTGATTTTAGTAACTTGAGTCTTATTTCTTTTTTCTTAGTGTATCAAGTTAAAGTTTGTCAACTTTTTAAAAAAGAACTGTTTATTTATTTGAGAGAGAGAGAGCGTGCGTACACACACATGTGAGTGGGGGGAGGAGCAGAGGGAGAGGGGGAGAAGCAGACTCCCTGCTGAGCATAGAGCCCAATGCAAGGCTCAGTCTCACAACCCTGAGATCACAACCTGAGCCAAAATCAAGAGTCAGACACTTAACCAACTGCGCAACCCAGGCGTCCTTCAACTTTCTTGATTTTTATGAAGAACCACCTTTTGGTTTCATTAATTTTTCTGTTTTCTATTCTCCATTTCATTTTTCTTAGCTATCTAATCTTTATTCCTTCTCCCTTGTACTAGTTTTGGGCTTAGTTCATTTGTTTATTATTAGGTTGTTGATTTGAGATCTTTCTTATTGTTGAGTGTAAGTATTTATAACTAAAAATTCCCCCTTAGCACCACTTTTGCTTCATCCGATAAGTTTGGGTATTCAGTTTAATTCACTTCTAAGTATCTTCTAATTTTCATTACGATTTCTTCTTTGATCTATTGGTTGTTTTAAAGTGTGTTGTTTAGAGATGCCTGGGTGGCTCAGTCAGTTGGGTGTTTGCCTTCGGCTCAGGTCATGATCCCAGGGTCCTGGGATTGAGCCCCGCATCGGGCTCCCTGCTCAGTGGGGAGCCTGCTTCTCCCTCTCCTGCTCCCCTTGCTAGCATGCTTTTTCTTTCTCTCTTTCTCTCTCTGTCAAATAAATGGATAAAATCTTTAAAAAAATAAAAATAAAAAAAATAGAAGTGTGTTGTTTAATTTCTGCAATTTTATGAATTTTCCAGTTTTCCTTTTGTTATTGATTTCTATACTTCATCCCATCGTGGTCGGAGAAGATACTTCATTTGATACCTATCTTTCAAAATCTATTAAGATTTAGTCTGTAGCTTAACACATGATCTATCCTGGAAAATGGGCCATGTGCTTTTGAGAAGAACGTGTACTCTGTTGTTGGATAGAGTGTTCTTTATCTCTGTTAGGTCTAGTTAGTATATTATGTTGTTTAAGTCCTCTATTTCCTAACTTACCTAGTTGTTCTATCCATTATGGTGAGCGCAGTACTGAAGCCTCCAACTGTTATTGTAGAACCGTCTGTTTTTCTCTTCAATTCTGTCCGTTTTTGATGATCTGCCATAGGTGTATAAATGTTTATAATTGTTCTATCTTCTTGCTGTGTTGAAACTTTAAAAAAAAAGATTTTATTTATTTATTTGGGAGAGAGGGAGGGAGAGAGCATGAGCAGGGGGAGGGGCAGAGGGAGAGGGTTACTCTTTGCTTGGAATATCTTTTCCTATCCCTTTACTTTCAACCTGTTTGTGTCTTTGGGTTAAAAGTGAGTCTCATAGACAGCATATAGTTAGATCATGTGTTCTTATCCATTCTGACAAAACCTGCTTTTTATTTATTTTTTTTTTATTTTTTTTTAAAGATTTTATTTATTTATTTGACAGAGATAGAGACAGCCAGTGAGAGAGGGAACACAAGCAGGGGGAGTGGGAGAGGAAGAAGCAGGCTCCTAGTGGAGGAGCCTGACGTGGGGCTCGATCCCATAACGCCGGGATCACGCCCTGAGCTGAAGGCAGACGCTTAACCACTGTGCCACCCAGGCGCCCCTAAACCTGCTTTTTAATTGAAGAGTCTAATCTGTTTACATCTGAACTAATAAGCAAGGACTTCGTCTGTCATTGTGCTATTTGTTTTCTGTGTGTCTTACAGCTTTCTTGTCCCCCATTTCCTGCGTTCATGTCTTGTTTTGTATTAAGTTTATTTTCCTTTTGTAGTGAAATGTTTAAATTCCTTTCTCATTTCCTTTTGTGTATATTGTATAGCTATTTTCTTTGTGGTTACTGTGGGAATTATATTTGACGTCTTCAAGTCAGAACCCTCTAATCTGAATTTACACCAGCCTAACTTTAATAACATACAAAAACTATCTGGCTGTCTCCTTGGCTCAGTGGGTAAAGCGTACAACTCCGAATCCCGAGGTTGTGAGTTTAAGCCCCATGTTGGGCTGGAGCCTACGTACAAACAAACAAACAAACAAACAAACAAACAAAAAAACCTCTGTTTCTTTACAGCTTCAGCCTCACCCTTTTTGGTTGTTGATGCCACAAAATTACAACTTTACACATTATGTGTCCAAAAAGACAAATTAATAATTCTTTTAAATGCATTAGTCTCGTAAATTATGTAGAAAAAAAGACTTGGAATTACACACCGAAGTTATAGTATACTAGCTCTTATGCTAATAATTGTGTTTTTTCATAAATGTCTCTTAAAGTGGGTAGAAAACAAACAGTACAGTTGCAAATCAAGATTTTTAAAATATCCTTTTATACAATAAAAGGATAGGCTGAGTAATATTCCATTGTATATATTTATACAGTAAAAGGATAGGCTGAGTAATATTCCATGGTATATATTTATAGAGTAAAAGGATCTCTTAAGAATCATGATTTGCATATTCATCTGGGGAAAAAAGAGACAAAAATTAGGAACTTTGAATGATGGACTTACTGGACATTTGATAATTTTTAGGAATCATTAATTTCACCTTTTAGCTCTAATAATAGTGATATGTTTTTGTTTAAAAAGAATCATTATCAGGGTACCTGGGAGTCTCGTCGGTTAAGTGTCTGCCTTAGGCTCAGGTCATGATCCCAGGGTCCTGGGATCGAGCCCCATGTCAGCTCTCTGCTCAGTGAGGAGCCTGCTTCCCTTCTCCCTCTGCCTGCAGCTCCCCCTGCTTGTGCTCTTTCTCTTAGTCAAACAAATAAATAAAATCTTAAAAAAAAAAAAAAGAATCATTATCTTGAAGATATACATACTGAAGAATTTATAGGTGATGTTATATGAAGCTTGAGATTTGCTTCAGATAATTCAGTATGGAGGGTATGGAGAATACAGAGGAAGCAAGATTATTTGTATTTGGTAATTATTGAAAATGAGTGATGAGATTGTTATTTTCTTAACCTCTGTATAGATAGAAAATTTCCATAAAAAGGAAAAGTAAAAATACTCATTTAGGTGGATGTATGTGTGTGTGGTTTTATATACGCATACAGCAGTTCTCCCCCCCCCCACCATCTGCAGTTTCGTTGTGTGTGTGTGTGTGTGTGTGTGTGTGTGTGTGTGTGTGTGTGTGTGTGTGTGTTGCTTCGGTGGTTTTACCTGTAGTCAAGCATAATCTGGAAGTAGATGATCCTGCCATATGTCAGAAGGTCACTAGTAGCTTCATGCTGCATCACAGTGCCTGTGTCATTCACCTCACTTCATGTCATCATACAGGCATTTTATCATCTCACATCATCACAAGAAGGGTGAGTTTAGTACAATATGATATTCTGAGAGACAGAGAGACCACAGTCACAGAACTTTTTTTAAAAAACTACAGTTGACACGCAATGTCACATTAGATTCAGGTGTATGACACAGCGGTTCAACAACTGTATGTTACGCTATGCCCATGGCAAATTTAGCCACCATCTGTCACCATACACTATTACAGTATCACTGACTATATTCGTTAGGCTGTACCTTTCATCCCCGGGACATATATTCCACCGCTGAAAGCCTGTATCTCCCGCTCTCCTGCACCCATTTTGCCTATCCCCCCCAACCCATCTGGCAACTACCAGTTTGTTCTCTGTATTTATGGGTCTGTTTCTGCTTTCTTTGTTTTTTAGATTTCACACATAAGTGAAATCATATGGTCTGGCTTTGTCTTTCTCTGACTTCTTTTGCTTAGTATAATGCCCTCTAGGTTCATCAATGTTGCAAATGGCATGATCTCATTCTTTTCATGGCTGAGTAACATTCCATTGTATATATATACCACACCTTTATCCATTCGCTTATCAATGGACACTTAGGCTGCTCCCATACCTTGGCTGTTGTAAATAATGCCGCAATAAACATAGGGGTGCGTGTATCTTTTCAAATTAGTGTTTTCATTCTTTCGAGATTTAATTGATTTATTTGAGAAAGCGTGTGTGTGTGAGAGAGAGAGAGCACAAGCAGGGGGAGGGGAAGAGGGACAGGGAGAAGTAGACTCCCCGCTGAGCAGGGAGCCCCACGCAGGGCTCGATCCCAGGACCCTGGGATCATGACCTGAGCTGAAGGCAGACACTTAACTGACTGAGCCACCCAGGTGCCCATGTTTTCATTTTCTTCGGGTCAATACCCAGTAGTGGAATTATGGGATCATGTGATATTTCTTTTTTTTTTTTTTTTTAACTTTTGAGGAACCTCCATACTATTTTCCACAGTGGCTGCACCAGTTGGCATTCCCACCAACAGTATACGATGCTTCCTTTTTCTCCACATGCTCAGCAACACTTGTTATTTCTTGTGGCTTGTTTGGGTGTTTTGTTTTGTTTTGTACTAGCCATTCTGACAGGTGTGAGGTGACATCTCATTGTGGTTTTGATTTGCATTTCCCTAGTCATTAGTGATGTTGAGTATTTTTTCATATGCCTGTTGTTATCTGTATGTCTTCTTTGGGAAAATGTCTATCAGGTCCTCTGCCTGTTTTTAAATTGAACTGGGTTTTTTGGTTTGTTTTGATTTGTGGAAGTTCTTTATATATCTTAGATATTAACTCCTTTTTAGGTTTATCATTTACAAATATATTCTCCCATTCAGTAGGTTGCCTTTTCGTTTTGTTAATGGTTTTCTTTGCCATGCAAGCTTTTTAGTCCCAAAAGTTTATTTTTGCTTTTGTTTCCCTTGCCTGAGGAAGCATATCTAGAAAAATGTTGCTAAGACCAATGGCAAATAGATTACTGCTAATGTTTTCTTCTACGAGTTTTCTTGTTTTCGGTCTCACATTTAGGTATTTATTTTTGTGTGTGGTGCAAGAAAGTGGTCCAGCTTCACTCTTTTGCAGGTAGCTGTCCAGTGTTCCCAGCACCTGTTATTAAAGAATTGTCTTTGCCCCACTGTATATTCTTGCCGTCTTTGTCATAGATTAATTGACCATATAATTGTGGGTTTATTTCTGGGCTCTCTATCCTACTTCATTGATCTATATGTCTGTTCTTATGCCAGTTCCGTACTGTTTTGATTGTTATAGCTTTGTAGTATATCTTACCATCTGGAATGGTGATACTACCCACTTTGTTCTTTCTCAAGATCGCTTTGGCTATTCAAGGTCTTTTATGGTTCCATACAAATGTTAGTATTACTTGTTCTAGTTCTGTGAAAAGTGATATTGGTATCTTGATAGGGATTGCATTGAATCTATAGATTGCTTTGGGAAGTATGGACATTTTAACAATATTATTCCAGTCACGAGCATGGTATCTTCCTATTTGTGTCATCTTCACTTTCTTTCATCAGTGTTTTATGGTTTTCAGAGTACAGGTCTTTCACCTCCTTGGTTAAGTTCATTCCCAGGTATTTTATTCTTTTTGGTGCAGTTATAAATGGGATTGTTTTCTTTTCTTTTTTTTTTTTTTAAAGATTTTATTTATTTATTTGACAGAGATAGAGACAGCCAGTGAGAGAGGGAACACAAGCAGGGGGAGTGGGAGAGGAAGAAGCAGGCTCCTAGTGGAGGAGCCTGATGTGGGGCTCGATCCCATAACGCCGGGATCACGCCCTGAGCCGAAGGCAGACGCTTAACCGCTGTGCCACCCAGGCGCCCCAAATGGGATTGTTTTCTTAATTTCTCTTTCTGCGACTTCATTATTAGTGTATAGAAATGAAGCAGATGTCCGTATATTAATTTTGTATCCTGCAACTTTATGGAATTCATTTATCCTAATAGTTTTTTGGTGGAGCCCTTATGTATAGCATCGTGTCATCTGCAGGCAGGTTTCGTGATCTCTGGGTGACATCCGGGTGGGAAAAGGCCTTGATTCACAGAAGTCCAACAGCTCCTGGGCCTATTGGGGCATGAGAGAGATTTGGCAGCATAGAGGAGATCGTCTTTGAACTCATGACCTGGAAGGAAAGGGGACTCGAATGTAGTCCTGCTTTAGGCTCCGCCACCTACAGAAGAGCCCCCAGGCCCCATGAGGTGCCCCAGCAGCCCAGAGCCCAGCCAAAGACGGCGACCAGCACCGAGCTGCCAGAGAGAGTAGCAAGAAGGTCACCACACAGGAACTGACTGGTGGCGTGTTCTTCTAGTTCGTGCATACCTCTGAGGGACCCCTGCCCCCAAGGTTCTACCCCAACAGCTCAAAGACCAGCCTGATACATGCACATACCCTGGTATATATGCACAGCCCTCACTTTCCAGGTACCCACAACTTCTGACTGAAGGGCCAGTGCGGGCCAGGGTGTCGAAGGGGTCCCTGGAGGATGTTCCCCCAACTGTTAGGATGTCTAAAACATCCACGTAAGAGTTTGTCTTAGGGAGGGAAGGTTATGCCAGCCTTGTTCTCTTGAGCCACCTCCATTACCATCGTCGTAGGTGACCTGGGAGCAAAGGAGTGGGATGAATAGGGACAGAGCCTGCGGGGGAGCTGACCCCTCCCCTCTTTGGGTTTTGATTTCCCGGCCCTCCACAGACCAGGCTGGGCCAAGTCTCATGTGAGGCCTTGCATGAAGATACAGTCCAGACGCATCCAGTGAGCACTGTAGGTTTGGGGGCTGTGGCACACACCCCAGGAGGGGGCAAAGGGAAGAGAACCCACGCACCTGGCAGGGCCTCTCTGGACGTGACATGATAGCGCCTGCAACATGTAAGGAGGAAGGGTCCACCTGGAGAGGGGAGTCAGCCAGAGGGCCATCAGGCGGGACAGCCACCACCAGGGTCAGCAGGATGGTGGAGGGGTCTGGTCTGGGGCTGGGAATGCCAGCTCCCCCATACAGACGAGGAGTCTTTCCTAAGTGGGTCTTCCCTGTGGACAGGATGGGGCTGCAGGATCACTTCCCATGGCCCACCGCCAGCAGCACACAGACCATTCTCGCAGCAACCCTGGCGCTGTGCAACCCATTCTCCAGATGAATAAGAGGCTCCATCACTCTGCCTGCCACCTCCTCCAGAACTCCGTTCCTGCCAACAGCCTGTGAAACAGGCACTACTGTCCCCATAGAATGGCGGAAGAGAGTCATAGGAATTAAGTGACTTGCCCAAGGTCACAAAGTGACAGGCGTGCGCTCAAACCCCAACTGTCTGAATGGCTCCAGAGCCTGTGTTCTTAATCACCACGTCCCCACGGCAGGGACTTTACTATGATCTGAACCTGGAAGGTAGGAACTCTGCCTCTTCCTTCTGCCACCCAGAGGACAAAGCATGCAGCCCGGGTATCGGGAGGTGACTGTGGGAAACAAGCTGGCCAAGGCTCTCTTGGGCCCAGAAGGTCAGGGGGAATGTGGAGGCTCAGCACCGCCCCCCCCACTTCTGACACTCACTGGGAACCTCAAAATGGAACCTACAGGAGGTCAGGGAGCAGGAGACAGGCAGGGATGGACACCTCACCTCCAAAGAATCTTAAACAGCAGAGGCAGGAACAGAGCTCTTGCCTAACCTTCCTCCCTACTCTCCTGCCCCTGCAAGGTGCCCTGCACTGGAGAAGGGGCAGCTGCCCATCAGGACATTGCTCGGATGGAGAAAGGTCTACAGGAGCCACTGGGGCTAGGTCCCAGAAGGAGAACATGACCTCTGGGTACCTCAAGCCTGGCCCCAGGCCTACTGAGTGGTCACATCTCTGGCAAGGGCCTGGTGGACAAAAGACATGATGTCTGAGTGACTCTATACGTTTCCTGTTGAGGATAGTCAAAGAAATAGGACAGTTGCATTCAGCTGAGAGCCTGGCAGGCAGAGGAAAGGCTAGAAGCAGACAAAGGCCAGGTGGGGCCACGCCTGGCCCCCAGAGGGACAGCAGGCTTGGGAAGGGCAGTGGGTGTCACTCACCAGCCACAGTGAGGAAGCTTGGACCCAGGGCTGGTTGGCTAGGGCCATCGGCACCTGGGGACCATTCACCAGGCCTGGTTCTGCCCTTGGGCTTCTGCCTGGAACCACAGGTGCCCTGACACTGGCCTGAGGTAGGGAGGGTGGTAGGGGAGGCTCTTGTGGCCATATGCAGGAACCTACACGTGATAAGGTGTCATGCCCAAAAGAGACCACAGGGGCCAAGAACTTAAGCAGATGTCATGGGACATCTTGTCCACTTACGTCAGATCCCAGCCCCACCCTCAGCTCAGAGTCTTCTGGATAGATCCGCTGCTGTGGGGAGGGGCCTAGCCCAGCCTAGGACATCCAGCAAAGCTGCGTCCAATCTGCCGAGATGGTTCATTCATCTGGGACAGAAGGACCCACAGGTCTGATCCAGGGCCCAGAAGCTGCAGGCCCAGTGTCCCTCCAGGGGCTGGAAGGTGGCAGGGCAATGGCCTGAGGCTCCAGAGAGAAACTGCGATGGCCAAAGCCTGTCTTGGTGTGGCAGCCACGGGGATGGCTTTGCCCTGGGATCCTCCAGGGCTGGGAGTGGAGAATGCCCTGGGGCTGGGGGCCTGAGGTCCTCTAGTGGGACAGCCTCAAGGTCCTGGACACCTGGATCAAGAAGCACGTGGAAACAAGGCCCGGTGATGAGCCTGGGGGAGGTCTTTTGTAGTCTAGCCACTTACGCTGCTGCCCAGACGACATCTGTCCTCCATAGGGAGAAGAGATGGCAAGGAAGGCAGAGCTGAGAGGCCCCCAGCCCCCTATTCCTTCCCAGGCCTTCCAGATGTAAATGAAGATGAAATCTTAGTGGACAGGCTGCCCAGGTTATCTGTTGCCTGGAGAGGGAGGGGACAGAAAGCTGTATCTGAGTGAGGAAGAGCCAATATTCCACTCTGCCCCCTGCAGGATGGCCTTGGAAAAGCACTCTCTCTTTGGAGCCAGGAGACTCAGGGGAAGGGCCGGGTTCGGACGTCCTGTCCCTGGAGCCCAGAGCTTCCCTTGGGGAGGACAGCCTATGGAGCGTTGGTGTTGCGATGCCCTGACCTCCCGAACTGCTCCCATTCCCTACGCCTCTAGGAACATCCTCCCAACTCAAAGGCCGTGGAAGGTAGAGGAGCTGCACCTGCTTTCAGGGCTCAGCAGGTTGGGCCTTCATCATGAGCAGGGCCTTGACCCCACGCTCACCAAGGTGATGGACAGCTTCTTGGGCTCCAGGTGCTCCAAATATGCCCTGCAGGGCACAAAACTAGAAGGGCGTTAGGACCTTGAACAGAGCCCCCCGGCCACCTTGTGCCAAGACCCAGGCCCTCCTGTGGTGACCCTGACCTGGTCAGAACCCTGTGGTGACCTGGGACAACCCCTGCTAAGCCAGTCTTCCCTTCCATCTCATGGCGATGTCAGTATTGCCTTGGAAGCCCAATCAAGCAAGGACAACCACAGCTCCCCGCAGGCCCAAGACCAAAGGAAGCGGGGCATTGGGCTGTCCGGGAAGGTGAGGCTGGGGCAGAGGAGGGCCCTGTGGGAATGACAGCTATCTGTGCCCTCCTCCAGACCCTTAGAGGCCCTATATCCAACCCTAATATGAAGCCCTACCAAAAGCTCTGAAGTGAGGCGGTGTACGGGTGGGGGATGACCCTTCAGGAAAATGTTCTTGTGGGCAGGGAAGGTTTGAGCTGGGCCTCAGGGCAGTCAGAGGGGTAGGAAACAGGCCTGCCAGGGAATCCAGGAGGTACACAGTGTGGTGGACATGTTCTAGAAGATAGCGAGCATCCTCCCACTCACCACTGGGGCTGAGTGGGGCCAGGTCCATGAGCTGGCACCTGCTGGCTGCCACAGGGCACAGGTATGAGCTGGCGGGCAGACTCTGCCCCTAGACCTCCACCCAGCTCTGCGCCTACCCGATGTCTGCCTGCAAGGAGCCGGTGGGGAGAGGAGGCAGCTATGTAGCAATGGAGGCCCAGGTCTCTCTCTTGTCTGAGAGGGGCTTGAGAGGCAGACAGGGCAGGGCCCTAACCCTAGGCCTAGAGCCCCATCCAGCCCCATGGAGCCAAGAACATGCTAAAAACAGACTCTGGCTTTTAGGAAGTTAGGCATTAGGACAGCACATGACTCCTGAGGAGGGAAGACTGCTAAGAGGGAGGCCCCTAAGCTTGGCACCCACTGACCACCAGAGAAGAGGGGAGGCCCCTAAGCTTGGCACCCACTGACCACCAGAGAAGAGGGGAGGCGTGGGGGAGCCATTCTACCTCTCCACCTCAGTTGACTCTCATGATGAGGAAAGCAGGGATAACCACATTTCACATGGACCCCAGGGCAAAACAAAGCTGTCAGTCCCACAAGGAAGTGGATGATCCATTCTAGGAAGGGAAAAACCAGGGGCGGTGGTGTGTGTGCTAGGGGACATGGAGAAAACGGCCTTCTTTGAGGGCCAGGGAGAAAGGAAGGTAAGCAGAGAGGAGCTCCCATTCTGCTTCAGGTCCTCCACTCACCCTCAAACCAGGCTTCTCCTTTCTTGACCAACAACTCAGATGGTACTTCCTTACTGTCAATGTGACTTTCCAGCTGAGCTGGTGGACGCTGACGGAGTCTGGCTTCATCAGGAGTGGTGCATGGGTGACATGCATGACATGGGCGTGGAGAGGAGCATGGGTGCCCTGGTGGGCAAGCCTGGGGCTTCACATGGTACCTGCCCTGGCCATAGCAGGCTGTCCTGGAACCTGCCAGATGTGGCCTCCAACTCAAAGGTATCCAAATTCTAGGCCACAACTGGAGCCAGACCCCTCTCAGGGGCAAGGGACACAGTGGGATGGGACACAGGCCGCCTAGACATCACTGGGCCTTTGGGTTGCTGACCAGCAGGAAAAACAAACGTGGAGGGATTCTGCTTGAGGGTGGGGCTGGGCCTGGATGCCTCAGATCTGCCTCTAGTGAAGGGGGTGGGGGTGGGGCAGTCCCATGCTCCGGGGCAGCCTTCTGAGCTGGGAGCCCACCCACCCAGGGGTTGGCAAATGAGGACCTGTCGTCTCCCCACAGAACCCCAAGCCCCTTCTGCCCAAGTGCGCACCATAAAAAGGGGGTGCAGAAACATTGGGTGCTCCTCCCAGTTGGCTGTGGCTTCCTGGCGTGGTCTCTCCATGACCTCTGGGTGAGTTGGGATGGGGATCCAGCAGCCAGGGTAAGAGAGCTGGGTCCTTGAGGTGGGTATCTGACAGGAACATGGCAGGAGTTGCTCAGGGCTGAGCCCCTCTTCCCCGGGTGGCCTCAGGGACACTTCCACTGCCCAGCTCAGCCCAGGGAGCCAGGACCTGATGCCAAACAGCTTCTCTGCTTGACAGGAACATACCGGGGATAATTAAACCTCTGCCCAGAGGCTCAGATGTCCAGGCTGAGGAAGGACCGGCAGTCAGAAGGGGGGCTGTGGGTCTGGGCTGGTCTGAAGCCTTCGTGTGGGTCCCTCAGCAGTCAGGGGCCTTGATGGGCACAGACCGCCCGATGGGTGAGGAGGAAGGGGGCCTGGGCTGTGCTGGGTCCCTGGCACGAGGCTCTAGAGGGTTCCCTGGGAAGGGGCCCCGCATGAGAGGAAGTGTAGCAGAAGCCTTAGCACCTCCTCTGGAGGGGTGGGCCCCAGGGCCCACGTGGCAGGGGTCTGGGGGCCCCAAGGGAATGAGGCTAGCTGCTGCGGCCGCGTGGAAAGCCAGCCTGGTGTACAGGGCATCGCATCGGCTGAGCTGGGAGAGGCCTCCTCACCGGTCCCGGCAGACCGGGTGCTTGGGGTCACAGGCGCCAGAGAGACCAGAAGGGTCTAAGCGAACTCCAGATGGAACAGCACTCATGGGTCCAGAAGGCGGCTCCGGGCTGGCACAACAGGAAAGGACTGGGCTACCAGAAGCTGGGGGCCTGGCACGCCCGCTGAGCTGCAGTTAGGGAAGCACCGGGCAGGTCTGGTGAGGGCCAGTCCTTCAGTGGCTGGGGACACTTGCCATTGAGGACCTGGTGATGCCAGGGAGGGAGGGTGGTAGCGGACAGGGCTGGGGAGACCTGGTGTGTCCTCAGTGCCAGCAGGTGGCGAGCTAGGGGGTGAAGGTGGACAGGGCGACCCAGGTTCTCCCACACCAGCGAGGCGCTGCGCCTCACAGTAAGGCAGGCAGGGCCTTTGAGTAGGGGCTTTCTCCAGAGATCTCTTGCCCACTCCAGGTGGAGGGGAGCCCAAGCCTAAGGACGCTTCAGGAAGAAGGGCGGAGGCTGACCTAAGCCCCTAGCGTCTGTGCTGAGGGGCCCCAGGCCAAAGCTCCCGTTCTTTGACAGGGTGCTCGGGCCTGGGAGGTTTCTAGGGTTTGAGGAGAAGCAGCTGCCAAGCCTGGAGTTCCAGGCTCTGAACCAGAGGTAGGAGAGTAGCGTCCTCTGTCCCCCCACCGCCTCTTGAAGCGTGCAGATGATTTTACCTGGTGGCTAGTGGAGAAAAGCAAGGGACCCCCTGCAGGGTCTAGTGACCGTAGGAGGGGCCTCTGAAGGTTCTTTCAAGGGACTAGGGGCTCAGAACCCTCTTCCCAGAGGCCCAGGCTCTCACTGCCCCAAGAAGACAGAGGCCCGGGGGTTGGGCCCCTCCAAGACCAAGGCAGAGGCACTGGGGGCACGGGAGGGGGCAGGCTGAGGTGGGGTGCGGTGGGAGTGTTGGGGGGTGGCTAGCTCTCCTGACGTAGCAGCCTCGGAGGGGGCAGCAGCTGGGACACCCAGGCTCTGGAGCCCCACGGAAGCAACAGTGTATCTAGAGCCCACCTGCCTGCCAGCCTCAGTCCAGTCCAGGGGCTTCTGTCCAGCTAGACTCGAGACAGGAGGGGGTCTGCAACACCCTCCCCTGCCCTGGGGCCTGGAAGGGCTGCACTAGGCCGGGCTGGGGGGCATACCCAGGAAAAGGGTCTGGAGAGCACACAGGGTAAGAGCCAGAGGCAGGGCTCAGTGCCCCCCGACTGGGGTGTCCCTGTGGCCTTTCTCAGTGGGGCTGGGGTGAAAGGAGCAGCAGGCTAGGCTGGGGGGTGGCCCAGGGGCTGGAAACATTACTCCCACCTCTAGCAGGAGGACTGTGGGGTCAGAAGAGGCACTTTTAGGCAGGTGCATTGGGCCCTGTTCCATTTCCCCTGTGGGAGTTTCGGGAGACCCAGCCCATTCACTCCAACCCCCTTAGTGAGAACTAGGCAGGGCAGGAAGCAACTGGAAGTTACCAAGGGGGGTCTTCATAATCCCCTGGTCAGGCAGAGCCCTGCGCTCTTCCTCCTCCCCGCTCCCCGTGACACAGGCTCAAGAGACAACGCTGTCCCCTGCCACTCACCTTGCAGGCCTGAGGCTTAACTCCTAGCCTTTGTTACTGGGTCAGAGTGCCAAGTAGGGCAGCCAGGAGGCAGGGCCTCATTCAGGCCGCAGGCTCCCCTGCGTGCCATCCTCCTTTGATCAACTTAGGCCAGAGACCCACATGTCGCCTAGTGAGGCCACCTGAGGTGGAAAGAAGCCTGGCAGGCAGGTCTAGGCTCAGCCACTGGGGCGAAGCAGCCACAGGTGCAGAGAGTTCTTGTCCTGCCGGGTGGCCCAGAACCCCCAGGACTGATCTGCATCTTGACACGGCCCCTGACTTGATGTGACCGGCAGCAAGTGCCAGGACCTGTCTCCTTATCTGTAACCTGAGGGGAGCCATCAGTGTTACTCAAAAGGATCCCCAAACACCTGACCCAGAATCACCTTGGGAGCTGGTTTCAAACCCAGCTTTCAGAGCTCTGCCGAGGGCCATTCTTGACTGGGCCTGGGCAAACATCTTCCAGATGATTCTGTGAGAAGTTACCTGGGCTCAGCCCAGCCCAGAAGCCTTGGACCGTCATGGAGAACTGGAGGGCTTGAAGAGCCACATTCAGCCTAGGCAGAGTGGGCCCGCTCTAGCTTCCCTGAGAGGCGGGGGTCGCCTGCACCCTCAGCTCTCAACACCCTGACTGAGGCATGGAACAGGCCTTGTGAAAAGCCCTGTGAGGGGCAGCAGCACTGCCTCCCTCAGACGGGAGTCCTGGGCACTTCCATCCCCGCCCCCCACCTGACAAGGGCTCCCAGGACAGAGTTGTCCCCTGGGAGCAGTCACCTCCCCCAGCAAGATCCAGGTCCAGGGCACTGAAATCCAGCCTCTGCACCACGGAGGCCGCGGCAGACAGAGAGATGCCCTCGGGTGCTGAGCAGCTCTGCCTACGCCGAGGCCTCGGAGCCCGCCTGGGACTGCTGGTGGGAAGTGTGCCTGCCAGGAATCAGGCGCACAGTAGGTGGGCAAGGACGTGTAGGAAGATGGTAGAGAGGGAGGAAGATAGTAGAGAGGGAGGAAGAAAGGAAAGGAAAAAGAGAAAAGAAGAACAGAGCCAAATCCAAAAGGTTCTAGCAATGAGGTGGATGAAGACACCATGGCAGAGGGCCCGGGGGTTCAGTGACTTCACCCATGTTGCCACCCCATCTGCGCCCCTGACTCAGGTACCCTCAAGTGAAGCAGACTGGCCGCACTTTGGTTCTCTGGGAACACACGCACCACAGCCTCTACCCTCCAGGCTGTGGGACCGAGGGGGCTGGTGGGCTAGAAGCTTGCTGCATTCCTACCTGTTTCCCAGCGCCAGTGCCTTCCGGGCTGGTTCCTGGCACTCCAGCCACACCCGAGCGTTTCCCCTTTCCAAATATTCCTCCAGGCCTCCTCACATGCTGTTCACCTGCTCCCAGTGCACTTAAGCCTTGCTTTTACCTTCCTCTCTGCCTTCGAGGCCCCCTTCCAGCAGCATCTCTTCTGGGAGCCAAGGACACCTCCTTGTCCCCAGGCTAGGACAGGCCTCCCCCGAGCTTCCACAGCACGCTGCCCCAGGTTCTGTCACTGTGGTGGCCACATGTTGGCGTCGCCTCCCTCCTGGCCTGTGCCCTTCACAGGTCAGGGAGCTCCTCAGGCCTGTTTGGCAGCAGCAGGAGCAATGGCGGCGACCGCTCCGCATCCTGGCCTGGTGCACAGCCAGGTTCCAGCTGTCGGGAGGCACAGGAGGGGTGCCGCAGCTGGGCTCAGGGAAGGCTCACGAAGGCTAGGGTTGACACTGGCAGGTCTGACCAGTCCTAGTGGACTGGCCCTTGGTTTAGATGGGAGTGGGAAACCAGGAAGCCACCCCAGCAGCCCTGAGAACGAACCTCTGCAGGAAGAGCCCAGCAGAGGCAGGTCTCTGGAGGGTGTGCCCAGCGTCTCCCCATACCAGCTAAGGTGTGAGGAGCTGTCCCTCCGTGGGATGGATTCACCAGCATGGGGACAGGATGACAGCACTGCCCTAGGTACACCTTGGTGGGCATGCCCTCGGTGCTGGGAGAGGGGCACGTGCCAGGGTGTGGGGACCAGCATTTCTCACTGGGGCAGTGCGCTACAGACCCGACCACCACCAGGACCCACAAGGCTCTTGGCAGGGAGGGGCTTTCCCTGAGCAGGGAAGTGGCTGCCCAGTGGGTGTGCGACCAGGACCGGTGTAGCCAGAGCTAGCCAGCACAATGGAGCCAGAGAGCCTCGGCGCCTTCTGGCCTGGGAGGAGGGAGAACTGCTAGGGATTAGGTGATGGCCTATTAAACCTGTGACCAACCCCCCAAACACACAGCCAGGCCTCAGGTCCAGAAACAACCCAAATGCTTTAATGTTTAATGGCCTGCCTCCAGGGCCCACAGCCTTACAAACCTTAGCTAGGTCAAGGGCCCAGCTTGCCAGCCTCTGGCTCAGTTTAGCACTCTGCAAGGAGGTAACTCAGAGCAGGCATGACTGATGGGGCTCTGGCTTGGGGAGTGCCAGGGTCCCCAGTCCGTATCTTCGGAGACCTCCCAGGATTACGCTGTCATTCAGCCTGTCTCGTCTAGTCCCTGAGTCCCTGCAGCTGCTCGGTTTCTAGCAAACATACAGCCTTCTCGGGAAGATGCACCGGGCGGAGGCAGCAGCTCAGGGAAGTCACTGGCGTCAATTCAGGACAGGCCTGGGGCCTCCCAGAGGTGACAGCAGCGGGCCCAGCACAAGGATACCAGCCCCAGGCTGTATCCGGGCACCCCCTGTACTGAAGGAGGGAAGGGGCAGGCTCCCCCAGGGAGCTCCAGGTTAGGGGATGGGGCCCAACCGCAGGCACTGGGGCATAGCCCCAGCCTTTCCTGGGAAATGCCTCTAGAAAATGTAGTCACACACACTGTACACCGTACCACCCTAATAACCAAGTCCTATGACACACGAAGACTTTCTAGAAGGTTCTGCTTGCCTTAGCCTCTTATTCCAGGCCCTGGGGAGGGAGCAGAGAGCAAACCGTAATGGGTGTGTGTCAGGCATCACCCCCACAACAACCCTGTGAGGTAGGCTGCGTTGTCCTATCTTACAAACGGGGAACTGAGGGCTCAAGGGAGGAAGTGACTTGCCTGGTTACACAGCAGGGAACACAGGAGCTAGGATTCAAGCTCAAGTCTGTTGAGCTCCAAAGCCCACGTGTTTTCTCTAAGGAAGAAACAATAAGTAGTCCTTTCTAGTAATAAAGGCCCTCAAATTAAAAGTTCAGGGACTCTCAGCCCAGCAGGGGGTGAGGGGGGCAGCAAGAGCAGGAGAAGCTCCAAGGTCATGTCCACTCCTGGCCCTGGGCAGCTGACCTTACAAAAGGTAGGGGTGCAGAGAATGACCCCCGCACAGCAGCTGTCCGAACAGCCACCAACGCTACAGGTGATGGCTCTGGCCACCCAGCACCTGTGGGTGGGGCACAGGCCGGTCCGGCCCTGAGGCCTTGTGGCCCCAAGTGGGCAGCGCTAGGCCATTGAGCCAGGCAGTTTCCAGCAGGCTGCGGAAGCGGGCCCTCAGTGTGGGGCCAGGGGGGCTGGTGCTGGCCACAGGGGTAGGTGAGGTACCGTGGGACCCTTCCCCAGCGGCTGCCTCCACTTTCTCCTGGCCAGGGGCTGGTGGCTTCCTCCCTGGCTTCCTGGCCTTGGGGGCAGGTGACTTCCAAGCCAGGGCTAGGCTCTCCGGCTCATCTCTGGCCATGGTGGGTTCTGAGGAGGGCACAGATCCAGCCTCAGTGTCAAAGTCACCTGGAAAACGAACACATAGTCAGGCCGCAGACCCCAATACCCTCAGGTCCCATCTCCTGGCCTCCATAGCCACCTAGACCAGTGGTTCCGCTCTGCCTCAGGCCAGGATGGCCCCAGCAGGGTCACGGCCATCATGACCTTTCCCCACGTGTGCCGGAGGCCAGACCATCAAGCCAAAGGGTGTGCTTTTCCCCAGGTGACACCAGAGCTCTATCAGATGACAGTACCACTCAGGCGAAGTGTCTCATGCAAGAACAAAAGGAAAGGGACCAACAGGCCAGGAACCATTGGCCTGTACAGGCAGGGAAACTGAGGCATGGAGAGAGAAGGTCCTGCTACACCTAAATGTAGCTTCCTTCTGCCAGACCACGCCCAGAGCCCAGGAGTGGAGGAAGCAGCGGAGGGGACAGGAGGGGGCTTCTGACCAAGAGCACACCTACTGGCAAGGGACGCTGTCAGGGAGAACACGAAGGATACCCACAGAAGGGTGGGCCCCCCAGCCCAGGATCAGGGGAGGACTCACAGCTCAGGGAGGGAGTGGGGACTGGAGCGCCAAATCCAGCCAGCAGCAGAAGCTGGGTCCCTATCGGTTCTGCACTAGGCCCCAGACTCTTCCAGGCTCAGTCAGGGCAGGAGGGGACTGTGGAGCGCCCAGGCCCCAGCACCCAGCAGGCAGCCTGGGAAATATGGCCCTGTCCTCTCTAGGCCCAAGAGCCCAACTGCCCAGGGAGAAGACGGGGCTGGAGCCTCTGAGCCACGCATGATCCCCCCCAACTGCTCAACAACACTCCCACTTGCGTTTTCCTTGCACCCAGGAGGGCAAACGCCCCAACTTCTTAAGTGCTCAGGGGTCAGCAATGGTTGTCACCCGGACCCCAAGCTCCGCATCTGTGCCTCACTGCCTCGGGCGCCTTCCCCACCCTGACGTGGAGCCAGGACGATGTAAGGGCCCAGGGAAAGGCTGCCAGGATGGTGAGGGGACGAAAAACCGCTTCCGTGGGGACAGCCCGGACAGAGGTTTGGTGGCAGGATGGCAGAGTAGCGAGGAAAGGCTACAGAGCGGGTCACAGGCCTCAGGCCTCAATGTGCCGGTGTCCTGATGCAGGCAAGGCCACGATGGGCACCATCACCAAAGCCCAGGCTGAAGAAGTGGGTGTACACGCCACGCGACACCGCAGCAGCCGCCCAGAGCAGGCCAAGCGGCCCGAACCCACGCACGTGATGCTCCAGGACACAGACAGCAAGCGGGAGGACAATACGCACGAGACGTCATTTAGTAGGGGAAAGGCCAACCACAAAACATCGCTCCGACTTCTGGGTGTGCTTCCGTGAATATAAATACTGGGAGGACTGAAACACTGCACATTCAAAAGGCAACCGTGTTTGGGGGGAGAAGGGGATCCCTACCTGCTTTCGGGAATCGGGAGCAATTTACTGAGGTGGAGAAGGCATGGGGGCAGGGAGCAGAGGGCTTAGGGGAAAGCTAAGGAGTGTGGGTCTGGGAGGAGTTAAGGGTCGGAGAGACACCAGGTGCGAAAGGCCAGCATGCATTCGATAATTTGAGGCTCAAGCTCAGAAGGGAAGCTGGGTGGGACACAGACACAGGGG
Source organism: Ursus americanus (assembly GCF_024610735.1). NCBI lineage: Eukaryota > Metazoa > Chordata > Mammalia > Carnivora > Ursidae > Ursus > Ursus americanus. The sequence continues at coordinate 28,699,554 of NC_142154.1, forward strand.
GAAAAAGACCTCAGATAGAGAACAGGGCCTCGTCAGAGCCCCAGAACTCAAAGGAGAAGTCTGCACTGAGGCCGGAGAAGGCACAGCAGAGGAAGAGGGAAGCTGGGAAGCTGGGGAAGGTCAAGAGCGGTTTCCATAGGGACAGAGCAGCGGGCCTGGTCAGAGGCTTCCAGAAGAGGCTGGGAAGGCCCTCAGTGGTGCTGGGGTGAGGAGGGATGGGGGGGGGGGGAGGTCCATAGAGCCTCCCCGGGATGGCCAGCCCCCTCCCCACACGAGTTCTCGGGCCTCCCTGCCCTTTCCGAGGCCCAGGCCCCCCTCAGGCCCTGGCTGTGACCATGCACACAGCCCACACACCTGTCACTCGTTCACACAGCTCCGGTGGCTACTGGGGCTGCCCCATGCTCACCCAGCTGGCGGCGGACACAGTCTCGCCACTGCAGGCCCAGCAGGTCGGGGTAGATGTCGGGCAGCTGGCGCAGTGCCAGCAGCTTGAGCATGCGCGAGGTGCAGCCGTGCAGGGCCCGCTCGCGCAGCGCCCGCTCCTCCGACAGTGTGGTGGGCCGCAGCTCCACGCGGTGCTCCTGCAGCACGTGGTCCACGGAGGCGGGAGGCAGCCGTGGGAAGAGCCGTTCCTTCACCAGGTGGATGGGCACGAAGATGGCCCCGGCGCGCACCACGTGGGGGAAGGGGCACTGCTGTGTGCACACGAAGCTCTGCAGCTGCGATAGCAGTTTGCCCAGCAGCCCCTGCACGGCCTGGCAGTCCTGCCACGCCGCCCGGCCCCAAGGCCCAGCCGTCTCGAGCCACTCACGCAGCTTCTCGGGCGGGGAGTGGGCCACTGAGCCCGAGATGGCATCGCACAGGGACGCGTGCAGTCCTGTGAAGTGTTGCTCTGGAGAGTCCGCCGTCACGGGGGTAGAAGCTTGAGTCGGAGCCTGGGCCGGGGCAGGCGACGGCGACGGGGCCGGGGCCGGGGTGGGGGAGGCCATGGCTACAGCTGGAGGACTGGGCAGCGCCAGGTTGAAGCAGGCCACTGGCAAGGGCTGCGTGAGAATCTGGAGACCGAGGGGCACGGAGGTGGGGGTGGGTACAGGCTGGGCGGACGCAGGGGCCGGGGTGGGCGCCGAAGGGGCCGCGGCTGCAGGCAAGGGTGCCGGCCGGAGGATCTTGAATTTTCGGAACATGAAGGCCACGGAACTGTGGAAGTTGGTCCTCGGGGTGGCCTCGGTGGTTGCCGGCACCCCGGGCAACCCCGGTGCCTCCGTGACTAGCTTTTCCAGGTCTGGTAGATCCGAGACTGTGTTCCCCACACCCGGCACATCCAGGGCTGCCGTGGGCTTGGCACACACTGCAGGACTGGGAACCCTGACGGGAGCCTCTGCCACGGGCTTCTTCACACTCAAGTCCAGTGCCACCTCCTCTCTAAGCGAGCAGCGTGCCTTCGAAGGGGCGTCCCGGGCAGGCAGGGGCCCCCCGCAGTCTTTGGCAGGGCTCTCACTGGGGGCTGGGGCCGGGTCAGGCTCCGCCGTGTCCTCAGGCGCCTGCACATCCAGATAGTCACGGTAGGGGGCCAGGCTGAAGACATTGTCGATGATGGGCATGGGTGGAGAGCTGGGCGGCAGCGCGCCCTCGTTCTGTGGAAGAGACTGGCGCTCCTGGGCGCAGGGTGGGAGCGTGGGAGGGGTGCGCGGAACCGGGCTATCTCCAATGACAATGGGTGCTCCGGGGTGCTCATTGAGCTGGGGCTGGGGCTGGAGCTGCTCTTTCCTGCAGCTGGGCAGCCACATCTTCTCCTCTACTTCCCGGACTGGCTTCTCTGCAGGCCTCATGGGCTCTGGGCAGGGCTGGCTGGCAGGCAGGGGCTGGCACGCTCGCTGGAAGGCACTGGACTGCGGCACAGCCTGTACACCGTTTTGGGAAGGTGGCGTCCCTCCAAGCCCCGGGGATGCTCCATAGAGGGAGAGGTCATCCCGGGCATAAGGAAAGCCCAGTGTCTGGGGGGCAAAGTCCAGCGGGCACCGGGAAGCAAGAGGGGGCTCGAGCTTGAGGCCTGGTGAGGGTGCTGGGAGTGGGGCAGACGGGTAGGAAAAAGTGTCCAGGCCCACTGGGGGCATATAGGGTGCCTGGACGGCCTGCTGCCTCAGGTAGGGGCTGCTCAGCCCACCAGCCGGGTACCCAGAGCCCTTGTGGGTTCCCAGAGGCTGCAGCGGGAGCACTGAGCTGTAGCTGCCCTGCTTCTCCGGGTGGCGACAGGCTGGTGGGCAAGGCAGGGCCTGTGGAGGGTGAGGGAGCGGGTAGTGGGCAGGCGCTGTATCCTGGCAGGCTGGCCCCAGGGGTTGGGCCAGCTGGGTCCACGGACTGGGGGGTCCCTCGGACAATGCCTGCTTGGGGTCCCCAGGGTAAGGACCTGCATACTTGGAGGCCAGGAAGCCTGTGCTGTGCATGGTCCGATACTTCTCCAGAAATGCCTGGCACGGGGAGAAGCTTACTGAGTTTTTGCCAGATCCCCCGGCTGGCACCCCACGCAAGAAGGTGCCATCCAGGGACTGGCCCTTGCCAGGAGTTGGGGTCAGAGAACAAGATGGGTCAGCCGGCGGTAAGAGGGGTCCAGTCACCATCGTCCAGTCAACATCCAGTGGCCTCTTCGCTGCCCCATCCCCCAGGCAAGTCGAGAGCCCGTAACACAGAGGGCTGCGGTAGACAGGTTTGGGTGCCGCCAACGGTGGGCCTGGGTAGGAATGAGACTGGGGACCGAAGGGCAGGAGGTCAACAGGGCCAGGGTCCTGCACCTTCTCAGAGCTTTCCGCTGGTGGGCGGTAGAGCAGGCAGCTGGTCAACAGGTTGTCTGTCCGAAGATGGGGTCCTGCCACGCTGGTAGGGTACAACGGTGGATATGGCGTCCAAGACGCCAACCGCTCAGACCCTGCTTTGGGAGCACTCCCCATAGGGCAGGAGAAGTAGGCACCCTTGTAGCTGCAGGGGTCCTGGTTACCAGCAGAGGGGGGCAGGCTGTGCCCAGGTCCGGAGTCTGCCTCTAGGCGGGGCAGCTTGCCATACATCACAGGCCCCAGGGTCCCCAGTGGCCGCTTCTCTGCCATCACTGTGAAGGCTTCAAGCCCTCAGGGGCCCCAGCTACTCAACTGCTGACCTGGGAGAGACAGCAAGAAAGGCAGGGGCTGTCAGAATAGGCTACAGGCAAGCAATTGAGGGCTGCTGTTCACTGGCTCATCGCCACACCTAAGAACTTGACACTCAGTAGATTCTTGATAAAGACTATGAATGAATGAATGAATGAATGAATGCATGAGCCATACAACACAGAGGTTTCCAACTTATTCCCCCCTCCACCCCCATTCCAGGAGCCCCTTCTGTTCAGCTTCTCTCCACACATGACTCTCAAGAACCCTTTCCTGGGTTTTCGGACTTTGCAGGGCACAGTCTGAGGATCCGTTCACTTGGCTACCCCTGTTCCCCAGATACACAAAAGGAGACCCATTCATCCCAAAGTCACTGGTAAAGGAGACGGGACAAGAGGCAGGCTTCCCACCTCCCACTACAGCTCTTATTCCAGAGGCCATAGGGATCTCAAGATGCCTGCTGCAGCCAAGATGTGGAACTGGACAGTCTATGAATTCAGGTTTCCCGAGACACTCTTTAGGTCTCACTCTCTGACTTGCCAATCTTATCAAAAGTGGCAGAGCCAAGCCTGGAACCCAGGTCCCTAGGCCCAGGGCAACACAGATAGTGGGCCTGGTTCCATAGGGTAGGGCTATCCACCCAGAAGTGGTGGGCGGCATAGCTTCGTAGGGGCCAGCCCCCAGCAGGAGAGCCAATGCTGTCCAGTAGATGGTGCTGTGGCACCAGTAGGAAGGTCCCAAAGTGTCCAGGAAGAGAGCCTGTGTGCATCCCAGGCCCTCAGCGGCAGCGGGCTATTCCAAGGCACACGAGGACAGCACGGCCCCAGGGACAAGCAGGTGGGGAAGTGGGAGGATGTGAATGTCCAGGGAGGGAGTCCCCAGGGGCCACAGAGCGCTAGCTGGCTACTACCCCCACTGCGCTGACAGAAACACTGAATGCCACAGCAAGACTAAGTCCCTGAAGCAAGGGAAAGCAAGGATTGGGACCCAGGCCCAGAGAAGTCAAGCATGGGTTTCCTCAAGGCAGCAGGTACCCAGTGACCCATGAAGGGTCATATGAGGCCAATCTTCTCGGGCCACATCACCCTGCCTCTACCTCCTCTAGCACCCTGTTCCCTGAAACCCTCAGGTGGCTTAGAAAGGATGAATCAGTTCCCTCTTGCTATGATTAGCCACGGGTCAGGTGCAAGCCATGACCAGCCCCCTCTCCCAGCCCTCTCCTCCCTTCTGGCTTGTGGCCAATGACAACCACAGGCTCAGAAGGAGACCAATACATCTTGGGGACAAGAAAAGCCAAGGGTAGTATGAAGGCCAATGCCCACACCCATCCCAGCCTAACTGCACCGTGGAAGCCAGGCGGGACTCTGAAAAAGTTGGCTCATCTCCTGGCCAGAATCCAACACCTCAGGCCAGCCTAGAGAAGGGATGTTCCCTAGAAGACCGGAAGGGGCATCGGGGGCATTGATAGCAATGCTCTCTGACAGAGATCTGCATCCCAGATGGAAAGCTCCATCCTGTCGCACAGCAACCTTGCAAGAAGGAGTTGCATGATTTTCGAGGTGCTAAGCCTGCCCCCCACCACCATGGGGAGCTCTGGATTAATTAAGTGCTGGCTCTGGTCTCCCCTCCCCCACATGCCCCTTGGAGCCTGCTCCACACCCACCCTAGGCCCCAGGAGTCTTTCTCTCCTGGGCTCTGCCCATTGCGAGCCCTTTGCCCTGGAGACTTCCTGAGACAGCCTCCCCCCTCCACCCTGGGACCCAGCCAATAGGGGTGAAGCCACTCGGGGCCCTCAGGAGTCTTTGGGGAGAGACAGGACTCAAGGGAGTCAGTACAGGGCTATGAAGGGTACAGGGCTGACCTTACCTCCTGCCAGGAGAAAGAGCCCAGTGTACAGTCCCTTGCGGGAGGCCCCTCCCCACTCAAGACAGTAGCCAAAATGTAGGTGCCTCCTTCCCTGACACACACACAGACGGAGGCGGCAAGCAACTGCTTGGAGAAGGGCGGGACCCCAGGGAGCAGGGTCACATCACCCTGTGGGTCACCAAGCTGCTTGCTGGCTGAGGCTGGAGCTGGGCTGGGAGGACCAAACTCAGCGAGGGCCCAGGGCAGGGTTCGGGAAAAGAGCCCACCGCCACTGTGCCATCCCGGCCCTAAGCCTCAGGGGAAGCAAACAGCTCTTCCATCTCCTAGCGGCTCTCCGGAAGGCCGATGGACGTTGGGAATTGGGAAAGACCAGGAAGAAGAAAGCGATCCTGCCGGGCTGGGGCCGGCATCTGGCCTCCCGTAGAGGCTAAATCAGGGCCCCTCCCGGGGTCCTCACACCTCCCCCAGCTGAGGTTCTGGGCAGTACAGAGCCTGGCGCAGCCTAGGCTCCACTGGAGGGGGAAGGGTCGCAGGATCGGCCTCCACCACCTTTCCTCTACCTGCCCCGCCCATAACCGTGGTGCCTGGGGCCCTCAGCCAACCTGGCTTTGGGGCTGCCGCCGCGCCTGACCCCGCGGGCTTCCGGGTGTCCACATGCTCTGCCCGCTGGCTCTGGGGCGCACGTGCACCCCAGCAGACTGATACATAGGCCGCAGCCACGCATGCAAACCCGTGCCTGTAAGTACGGGTTTGTGTGCATGGCCCACATCTGCACGCGCGCCCCTCCAGAACTGCGTTCTCCCCTCGCTCGGGCCCCGCACACGTGTGCACACAGGAAGGCCCGCGCACCCAGCCCCGAGGGCCGACACCCAAAGACTGGAAGGCGGACGGGAGCAGGGGGCGGCCTGGCCGCAGTGTCCGGGCAGCCACCGCCTCGGGGCGATCCCGCCAGCCTGGGCTGCGGCCAGAGGGTGAGTCAAGCCGTAGCAAGGAAACCGCAGGGCCGTCCCGTCCCAGTAGGGCGCGTCCAGGGCCCCGCGGCGCCTCAGCGCTCGCCGCCCCCCCAGGCCCAGCCCCCCGCCGCCCCCTCATCTCCGCCCGGGCAGTCCACGTGAGCGGGGCCCCGCGAGAGGCCGGAGGGCTCAAGCGCGAGCTCCTCCTCGCCGGATCCGGCGCCAGAGACTCGCCAGCGCTGCGGGGCGCTCCCAGGCCCCGGGAGCCTCGAAGTCCCGGGAAAGTCGGAGCAGCCGCGCGCCCCCTGCGCCGCAGCCCGCCCGCCCGGGGCCAGCCGCAGCCCGGAGCGGCAGCACCTCGGCCCAGGCCCGGCGCGCTCCATGCCCCGGCCGGCCGGTAGGGGCGCCCTGGGGCAGCGCCACCCGCCCCTTCTCCACGCGCCGCCCGCAAACTCGGCCCAACTTTCCGCGCCCGAGCGGGCGAGCTCCTACCTGCAGGGCGCCAGGCTTCCCGCGGCTGCTGCCGGGGGCCGCGGCCGCATCCTCCAGCCCCGCGGAGGCCGCGGGTCCTTGTCGGGCCGGGCCCTGCGCGGGAAGTCGCGGTGAGCACCGAGCCCGGAGCCACCCTCCTCGCGGCCGTTCGCGCCGCCGCTGGGCGCCGTCTGCGGTCCCGGGCGGGGCGGGCTGGGGGCGGAGCGGGGGCGGGGCGGCCCGCGCGGTGGAGGCTGTGTCGGGCCGCGCCTCTGGGAGCCCGCGATCCCCTGGGCCCGGGGGTGCGGAGGGCCTGCGGCGGCCAGCTTTACTAGGACACGGCCGCCCGTGCTGTGCATGGTCTTGTATCCACCGCGCTCCCCGAGCCGCTGCTCAGCGCGCCCAGCACACGCCTTCATTCAGTCACTCCGTTAGATCATTCATTCGTTGCCACTTTTTAGCTACGTGGCCTCGTGCATGCCTCTTGACCTTGTTGGGCTTCAGTTTCCTTATTTTAGTAAGAGTGGAATTACAGTGGTGGTGGTCTAAAGACTTAGAAGAGGCTGTATTGAGATGTCTGGCACACAGTAGATGTCCGGCTCCCTTGGCCAGTACTAGCTGCATTAGGGAGCTGGAGAAGGTCTCCTGAGTCCGTCCCCACATCTCGGTGCAGCCACTGAGGGCAAATTCCAGACGAATGTATTTCAATCCCTGTTAGGGCACCACATGTATCTGAGGAAGGAGTGATTTCTCCATCACTATAGCGGGACAGGAATGAGGGTGCTGGCCATTGCTAAGTGGCTTCAGTGGGTACCTCAACCTTTTTGGCAAACCTCCCTCACTAAGACAGGCCTGAACTTGTGAAGTCTGGGAGGTGGGATGGGGTGGAGCGTTCCTAGCCGGGAATGGTATGTTGCAGAGAGAGGGGCTGGAGGGGTGGACAGGCTGTCTCCATTTGCCCCGACTCCCGGGGCCATCTAATTTTGGATGTGAAGCCCCTCGACGCTGCTACATTCTCTAAAGAAACCTGGTCTCTCACAGTTTCTGGGCAGCCCAAGGACTAGGGACAGGTGTGTGCAGTGAAGGAGCTGGGAGGCAGGTGGACATGCTAAAGGTTAGAGCAAGTTCATGGGACAAAACCACCCAGGCCACCTGCTCAGATCCCAAAGGTCAGGGCTGCTTGAGTCACAGGGCAGAGCAGGCCTGAGTCCATAGGTTCCGAGAGTCAGGAAGCAGTTGGAGCTGAGGAGGAGGGGCCAGACACTGCAGGTAAGAAAAGGAAGAGGAAGTGGAGGTCCCCTGGGGGGAGGGGAGAGAGTATCAGTTGAGAGCTGAAGGGTCCTGAGGGTCTGGAGAGATCTGAGGAACAGAGACTCAGAGAGGTGTGGGGCTTTCTCAAGGTTGCACAGCAGGCTGGGATGAAAACTCAGATCTCCTGGCTCTCTCCACACCTTCGCATCGGGAGAGCACACCTGTGCGTGACAACTGGGGGTCATGGCCAAGACTCAGATCACAAGCTCTTCGTCCCTACTCTTGCTCCTCACCACTCTGCTCTCCCCACCACCACCCCCGTCGGTTCTTCAGCACAAAACTTGTTCTCCCACCTTTGCCCTGCTGGGGGGGGCGGGGGTGAGGGCACTATTCTCAATTCTTAGGGCCTGGGACTCTCAGCTTGTGTGCTCACATCACGTGATGTTCTCTCCACTCTCTCTGAGCCTGAGTGGGACCCACGCAGGCCAGGACGAGCCTGGGGAGACCCTAGGGGCCAGTTAAGATTCTGCGGCCCCACTCTGAGTCTTGCCTTAATTCAGGAACACTTCACAAAGACAGCAGCCCCCTTAAGCAGCGTCTTGCCCATTCCTTCTCCGCATCACCTAAATACCTTGCACTATAAGGAAAAGGGAACTTGGAAGCCACTGTGTAACTTTCTGAGCCTCCATTGCCTCATCGGCAGAGTGGAAACCATGCGACCTGCCTCGCAGACTGAGGGGAGTGTTGTGCAAAACTGTGCGGGGAATGGCTTGTAAATGATAAAAAGCTCTGTCGGGTGTCAGCTGTGAGCTCCTGAAGGCCCTGACCTTGCCCCTTTCTTCTCTACCCTGAGGGTCATGTATGTGTGGAGGCTGTGAGGAAAGTGGCTCTCAGGTGTCTGTCAGATGAAGGAAGGTAATCGATACAAGATGACTGCCTTGGCAGCCCCCGAGGGCTTATTAGGCTGTGCTCTTGGAGAGGAGAAAGGGTATCGTGGCTGCAAGGGACAGTGGTAACAAAGGCAGAGAAGGGAGCAGTCTGTCCTTCTGCGGGCTTCCTGGGTGGGGTTAACAAAGAAAAGCAGCATAGAAAAGGCTAGAAGGGAGGTTTCACACTCCCCCCACCTCCCACCCTGCCACACCAAGTCTGCAGTCCTCCACCCCACCCCAGACACTGATGAGTCCCCCTGACTCCCTGGAAAGGTGAGGGGTAAAAGGTCAGCTCCCTGAACCTCAGCTGGACCTACAGTTATTAATAATGTCGTTCCCTCTAATGAGGCCACACTCGCTATTTACCAATCTCTTTCCTTCCTCCCAGGAGCTTCTTCCCCCAGAGGAGGGAGATGCGGCGCTGGCAGCCACGGTATAGGCAGAGAAACAGAGAAGCGTGGCACCTTTCCTTGAGACACACAGCAATGCTCTCTCCAATCCTTCCAGACCCAACTATACACATTGTGTCCTCCAGGGAGGCCCTCGGACCACTGTTGAGACACTCTGCCCTTTCTGCTTCCTCCTCCCTTCTCTACTCCCACTCAGCAGAGGAATAGCTCAGTGTGGGTGGGTGGGCCAGGCAAGGAGCTCCTACTTGGAGTGTGGCCCTGAGCTGGTCACTTAATAGACAGCTCACTTAATTCTTACAACAATCATATGAGGCCAGGGTTTGAAAAACAGGCAAACTGAGGTTTGACTTACTGAGCTGTGTGACCTTGAGGTAGACCTTTAACCTCTCAGTTTGCTCATCAGTCAAATGGGCATAAGGAGAGCCTATCACAGGTCTCATGCAGATCCAGTGGGTTCACAGCTTGCTTTATAGTAAGGCCTTAACTGGTGGTAGCTCTAGAGGACGAGGGGGGAAGTGGCTCGCCCACAGAACCAAGAAATGGGGATGCTGGGACTCCCCCAAAGAACCGTGTGACCCCAAACTGTTCGGAGAGAAGGCTCAGGTACAGCTGATGGTCAGGAACTCTCTACCACACAAGCACGCGAAGCCTGAGGGCTGGGCTGAACCGGAGGCCCTCAGCTGGGTCTCACCGTATCTTTAGAGAGCCTGGGTTGGATAGGACCCGGGCTGAGGGGCAGGGTCATGAGATCTCATCAGAGTGAGGTCAGCCACCTCCCAAAGCTGTGCCGGCAAACCAGAGCTGCCTTCTGCGGGGAGGGCCGGGGAGGCGGTAACCTGCTGTTCTGCCAGGTGAGCAGGGAGTGGAAAGCCCCCAGACTCTGGAGGAGCCCGCTCTATCTCCAGAGGAAATCAGAGTCTCTCAGAGGGGGATCCCCAAGACCAAGAAAGGGAGATGGGCTTTCACTGGGCTCCTCTGGAGGCAGGTGCCTGCCAGCCTACTGGCTAGAAAGAAAAAGCCCACACACAATAATTTGGGGACCTTAGTGCAGGGGAGTGGGGAACACTCTAACAGCCAGGGTGGATTAACCGTCCTTCCCATCTTTCCTTCTAATGCTGTTTCCCAGTGCAGTGAAAGAGACAGGTGTGAAGCAGACCATGGCATTTCAGGGTGACGTGTGCTTGTGTAGGGATGGGCTGCCCAAGAGAGGCCTGAGGAATCGGGTACTGAGCCTTGAGTCAGGGTAGGTAGGGTCCCCCATTCTGGCTATGCCAGAGCCCAGCCACTGGCTTGGTCTGGCTCAGTACTGGAAGTAGTGGGAAACATTAGCTTCCTCCCTCCAGAGAGGTCTTTTGAATGCCCATATCTGACCCTGTAACCCCCCAGCTGGGAGCCTCCCATGGCTCCTCAGTACCCTCAGGATCCAGTTTCCCACTCAGGCTTCTGTCTTCCTCCTGACTGGCCTTCTCCAGCCACCGGCCACTACAGCCCCCCGAGCCAGTTTGAGGTCGTCGCTGGGGCACTGCCTCTATGCTTTGGAATATGCTCTCCTTGGCTGAGAGCACTGGCCTCTGCTGCTGCCCCCTGCACTCCCCGCTCTCAGCCTCTCACGATCCGTGACACCAAACCTCGGACCAGCAGCGGCCTGCTGCCAGCGCCCATTTCAACACGGAAACAGAGGCCCAGAGCAACCTGGGGCAGGCGGGCCTTGAACCCAGGTCTCCCGAAGGCCTGTCCAGTCTGCACACCAGCTGGCTTCTTGTTTTGACACTGCATCTCCCTCTCCCTCTCCTTCTCCATCCCCGGACCCAGGATGGAAAAACACCTGGCTGAAGTCCACCTGAGCTTCCAGCTGCCTGCAGCCCCCTCCTTGGAGGCCCCTAGCCTGGGGTTGGGGGTGTGAGGAGAGGAGGAGGGGGAGCTCAGTGAGAAGAGGAGAGGCTGATGCATTTCCCCCTCGTTGTTGCAGGAGACTGCTCCCCCTAGCCTGAGCCTGGACTTCTGCCAGCCTCCCTAATCACCTCCTTTCCTTTCCCCATCCAGGGCCTCTCTCTGGGGATCCCCTCCCCCCACCTCTGTGCCCTGGGCAGAGCAGCACAGCTGTTTCCAGGATGGTGGTTTGGGTCTGGGCGGGCTGTACCCACAGCCCTGATTCCTGCCCAGTGCCCGCCTCGCTTTGGCCTCCATCGGGAGTTACCTTCCTGCAGCTCCCCAGTTCAAAGGTCTTGAGGGGCTGCCAACACAGCTCCTCCTGGCCCTGCCCAGGCCCCCTCCCCCAGTGCCAGAGCACATCCCCTCCTACCGTGGGCAGGCCGGGCGGACTGTCCATCGAACCCTTCCTAAGGCCGCTGGGGCAGTGGGGTCTGGGCCAGGTGGTTGGCGCTGCCCCCTCGTTAGTGGCCTGCTGGGGTTTCCGTCACTTAGGGCCGGTTACCAGGCAACCGCGTCGGGAGGGCTGGCTCTGGCTGGGGCTGGCACGGCTGCTGCTGCTGACGGGGAGGTGTGCGGCCTGGCCGGCTGAGGCCAGGGTCACGGTTGGGGAGGCCTCATGCTCCTGGGAGGGGTGGGGGGTGGTGCCTCAGCTCTGCAAACTCAGAGCTCCTTGTCATGACCGCAGCTTAGACTCACAGCCCAGCCGCAGGAAAGGGGCCTTCAGCTGCCCTCCATGGCCCTCCACAGCTCTCCCCACCAACGCCCATACTCAGAGCCCTCGGGTTTGGGGCGGTTGGGGGAAGCTGAGCGGGAGCAGAGAGGCGCAGCCTTCCCTCTTTAGGGACTAAGGGTGTGGCCTGTTGACCTTCTTGACCACCACCCTGTGGCATCATGTGGGGGACATGAGGAGTCAGATTTCCCAGTGTACAGGGTCTAAATCCCTGGGTCTACACCGGGTCTAAATCCTGCCCTGCCTCTCAGTGGTTGTGTGGCTTTGGACATGTTAATTGCTTATCTGAGCCTCGGTTGCCTCATCTATAGAATGGGATGCTAGCCCCTGTCTCATAAGGCAGTGTACAGTATCTAAGATGCTCGGAGCAGCGCCTGGCCTCCTTTCCATACCTGTTCATTCCCGTCCTCCAAGCCCCAAGCTTCCCACATTACAGTGGGGCAAGTATTACATGCTGACAGCCCACACACTGGCCACCCAGCATTGCCAGGTGACCCAGGAACATGTCATCTTCATGTCCAAGAATAGCCTTGCACCCCACCCTGCCCCTCGATCCCCCCATCCCTGCTGCCTTGTATTTTCAACTTAATACTCTGACAGTGCTTTGCTAGGTAGCAGGCACCGGTCTAAGTGCTTTACAAATATTAGTGCATTTAATTTATTTAATCCATTTAATGGATTAGGTCACTTAATCCATTTATTAATCCATTTAATGGATTAAATGAGGTGATGCTGAGGTGCACCAGGTGAGCTGTGGTGGGACAGGGGCCCAAGCACGCCCCCTCGCCATGCTGGGGTGGCTTCACACTGCCCCTGGGTTGGATGCCAGGCCCACCTCCTGCCGCAAAGCCAGGCAGGTGTAGCCATGGGCAGGTCAGAGTTTCAGGAAGAGCAGTGATGGCTAATTAAAACTTTGACTCAGGGAGGCCCCCTTGGGGCAGGGATTGCCTCAGTCAGCTCCCTTGGGGAAGCCCCCTAATTGGACCCGGGGGCCCTAGTAATGATGCAAACTCACCAGGTAGAGGATAACAGGCAGGGAGGAAGGGAGGGAGGGGGAAGGGGGAAGGAAACCGGTTGACAAAAAAATAATGACAACCCCCCTCTCATTGTGAGGGGGATGACTTGGGAGTTGCCAGACTGTCACTTAGTTGCTGTGTGACTTCGGATAGATTGTTTGGCCTCTCTGGGCCTCTGTTTCCCCCCTGGAAAGTGAAGACAAGAAAAGCTCCTGGAGGGCTGCCGTAAGAAGGAATGTACAGAAAGTACCAAGCACAATGAGTGGCCCAGAAATAGGGACTTATAAAATTGGAGCAAGTGTTACCATGTTAGTAATACTGCCTTTCACATCCATCATCTCTTTTGGTTTTGGGAGCATTAGCCTCCCAGCTCTCTCTCCCGATTACGTGAGTGTGGGTCCTGGGCCCGGTGAGGGGTGTGGGGGAACAGGAGGAGCAGGGGCTGGGGTGTAGTTCAAGCCGGAGGTCAAGGAGCCGGCAGAGTGGAGAGGACCTAACTAGGCAGCAAGGAGCAGAGGGGGGAGGCTTGGTGGGGAGAACAGCCTTAATAAAGGCCTGGAGACCAGAGAGAATGCAGCGAGCATGTGGTCAGGAGCCATGGGGAGCCTGGGCTAGACTTGGGTCTGCTGAGATTTATAGGCCGATGTGAGTAACAGCCGCACACTGCCCTGCTGAGGCCAGGGTCTGGCCCTAAGTGACCAGAGTGCCCCCTAGCTCCAGGGCGCTGAGAACCACTGTGGCTGTGCAGGGGGGCCCTGAAGCAGGGAATCTGCAGGAGGGGGGAGGGTGCTACTTGTTTGCCTTTCTGGCTGCAGCAAAATGGTCCTGCTGACTCCCTTCCCCTCTCTCTGGGGGTCAATCTCATCCCTGATCTGTGAGGTTTCTGTGGTTGTGGGGTACAAGTCCATCTCCCCAGGCTCTCCGGCCCTCAGGAGGCCATACGAGCCTATTCTGGGGACAGGGCCCAGGCCAAGGTCCAGAAAGAGTCAGGGCCAGCATGGGATGAGACCCAGACCCCTCTGGGATGACCCAACTCAGTGATGTCCCCTCTGTGCTCACAAGCAGCCTCTAACGGCACCCAACCTCATGTCTGCCTGGGTTTCGGCAGGCCTGGAGGCCCCGGGACAGGGTCGTGGGCCTCCCTTCTCCTTGAGGGCTCCCCAGAGCAGAGCACTCTGCCCCTGCAAAGTGCTCCATGAAGAGTGCTTCCAACAAATAGGGCCTCAGAACACGAGCCCTTCTGTGGAGGGAAAGCCAGGGCCAAGGTATGGAGGGGACCGGGCTACATTTCAAAGCAGCTGGTCAGCACTAGTGAGTCAACAATTCCTGAACAAACACAGCCCGCTGGGCTCCGGACCTGGGCCTCTCTCCTTGCCCTCGCCGGCAGCCCCCTCCCCTCTTGCAGGCCCCACCTCCTGTCAGCCAGGCCATCTGTAGCTCACAGGGCTCCAATTAGCTCAGTAATTAGCACCTCATCAGGCCTGTCTGCCTTTGAACAGCTCCCCTGGGAAGGGGTTTCAGGAGGTCTCTGTGACCTCAGGGACCCAGGGCCAGGGCAAGTCCAGGCAGGCCGAGGGGCCAGACCACAAGGCCCCTGGGAGTCTCCCTGCATCTACAGATGTCCCCTAGCACCCACTGGTATGGTCCCCCCCGCCCCCCCCCCCCCCACTTAGGGCAGTGGACCCAACTGAAGAATCCCTCAGAGATTGGAGTAGGGCGGCTGGGAGGCAGCGGAGCCCCAGGTGGGACAGGGCTTCTCCCAGCAAGCCCTGGGGCCATGTATCTGTACCCACATCCACCTCCTCTCCAGCTCTGCTTATGCAGGGACCCCTGGCTGGCTAGGATATCGGGGACAGGGGCAGGCAGCAGGGCAAGGTAGAAGGACAGTCAAGTCCCCAAGTTCCCCTAGGGAAGGAGGCAAAACCAGTTGGGGTCAGTCAGGGAGCTGAGGGTGGGGTGGCCTGTGGCTGATGGGGTCAGAGAAGGCCTCCTGCAAGACAAAAGGAGGTGGTAAGTCATGAGGTGCTGTCAGAGTGTGTGGGGTCACAGCACAGTAGAGGGGCTCCAGGGCCAGGCGCGGGCGGAGATGTCCCCGATGGAGCTCAGTTTCCCCATCTCTAACACAGGGACAATAAGAGTGACAATGACCTGCCCCTGCCCTCGGCAGTGAGCCTTTGCAGGGTCTCTGCCTGTCTTGCTGCTGGGGGAGAGGTTCATGACTGACCACAGGCAGCGGAAGCCCCAGGGGCCATAGAGGATTACAAGAGGCAGGGGGTGGGGTGAGCAATAGCGCAATGGGGGCAGGAGGCAGGTGGCAGTGGCACCCAGGCCTCTGTGCAGGGGGTGAGCGACAAGGGAAGCCACAGCTCGTCTCCCTCCCCCAGACTCAGAGCAGCCCGGGCCAAGGGAGTGGGCGTTCCTTTGCTCAGGCTTGGGGGAAGGAGTGCATGTCGGGCCTGAGTAACCAGTGTGAAAGGCACAGGGGACCCAGTCAGGCAGGAAGTCAGCCCCACCCCAAGCTGAGGCCTGGAGACCGAGGCCACCTGGGGCTTTGGCTGGCTGTGGTCGGTCGTGAACCTCTCTGCCAGCAGCAGGAGAGGCAGAGACCCTGCAAAGGCTCCCTGCTGGAGGGCAGGGAGCAGGTGAGTCCTTCTGATAAAGCCTCCTGCTTTCAAGCCTCTGGCTCCCAGCCCCAAGGGCCCCCAGCCCTGCCCGCCCATCTTCACCTCATCTGGTTCCCAGTCCCAACTCAGTCGCTATTCCCATCCCAGTTCTGAGACAACAACCAGTAAACACACCAGGACAGCCCTACTAGGGATAAAAGTCCTTGAGATGGGAAACGCCCACGTTTCTGTGTCTCTTGTGGGCAGCTGGAGGGGCACCTCTGCCCCCGGCAGGGCCCTCCTACCCACAACCACCTTCGGAGTGGCCCCGTCCAGGAGTCACGGGGGCTTCCTGCGACCTGACCTGCACCATGGGCGCTATCTGCTGCCACACTAGCTGCAGCCCAAGCCCTGCCTGTGACCCTGGTCCCTGTTTGTACCCAGAAGTGGCGGCATGAAGCTCTCAAAGGCAAAGAGTTCAGAAAGCCATCTGGGGGAACTGGAGAGACTGTGCCCACTGCTCCGCGGGGCTTTGGGGACTGTGGCAGGTGGTAGGGAACTCTGATGAACCCAAGAAGTGAGTTTGGGCTTGGACATGAGAGGCCGGCCCACCCGGGGAGACCCACCCCACCGTGGCATTCCCCACGGACAGGACAGCACTCTTGCCTCCCCGGCCGCTGCCCAGAATTAGACCTCTTCCTGCAGCGCCTCCTGCAGCCCCTCAGGTGGCCAGCGCCCTTGTGGACTTTGAAGGGCTCCCCGGTGGCCTGGGGTAGAGTGCTACCCACCCCCCAGGAGCCAAGCCCTGGGGAGCCAGGACTGTCACTGTGGCCTGATGTGCTTCCCCTGGGATGCCAGGCTCCCCACCCCATGACAAGTCAAGACAGGCCTCACAGAGCAGGATGAGGGCCCTCCCTGGTCTCAGGAATGTGCTTCTGGGGCAAGGGGACCGGAGGGAAGGGGGCGCACGCTGTGCGCTGGAGTGGCCGGGGAAGATTGGGGCCTTTCCCTGGCTCAGATCCTGCCTCTGCTACTTCTTAGCTGTGTTGCTTTAGGCAAGTCACTCCACCTTCCTGAAGCACAGTTCATACAGGTATAAAATTAGGATAACTGTCACCCATGTCATAGGACAATCAGACAGACTAAGTGAGGCTGTGAACATGGGGGGGAGGTGGGACCCGGCAATGCTCAGTGCTTCCTGGAGGAGGTGAACCCAAGGGATCAGGGGACCCGAGCCGGGCTGTGCAGCCAGGGGCGCTCATGCCTATGGGGGACTGTCGGGCCTGGGACGAGCAAAAGCTTCCAGTACAGGCCTGCCCAGGGTGTGCGCTGCTCTCCAGCCCTTGCTCAGCCTTCCCTCCTCTACCTGCCCCACTTCCTGTCCTCCCTCCACCCCGCCTGTGGACTCTGTCCAGGGCCGCTGACTCTTCTCATAAGAAGGATACCAGTGCAGAGACTGACAACTCACGCAGCTGAGTGGACTGTCTTGCACAGCCACCTCCTGATCTCCGGCTTCGTAGGCCTGCTGTGCAGGGGAGGAAGCCGAGGTGAAGGGACTTGCTCGGGGTCTCCCCACCAGGACGCCACAGATCCAGGAGACAGGGGAGCCTAGGGTTCCTCACTCCCAACACTGGGCTCCTGCCAGCTCCCTCTGAATGGAGGCCTCCTGGCCAGGCAGGACTCCCAGGAGCTGAGAGGACCCAGGACAAGGCTGTCACGTCCATGCAGGAGCACCCCTGGGCACAGACAGACCTCCAGACCCAGCTTTTCATGCCCTCATCCGTTCATCTGCTTTCTCAGGGTGCCACCCGAGGCTGAAGTGTGCATGATCTCTGAGTGTGCCCGCAGGGACCCCTAGTCACCTGAGGCAGGAGGGCCCTGAAAGGCCCTGACGCAGAGTAAAGAGGTGCTGGGAGGGTGGGTGGTGGGGTGGGGATGTTCAATCGCCCCCTCTCCCCTCTCCAGGGTTGCCCCCCTCCCCACGCACCATTCCTGGTCACTGCCTTGGGCTTCGCGCCAAGTTCCTCCACCAGACCAGCAAAGGCAAGTTTGCCTCCTGGCTGTACCCCAGCCTAGCTCTGTGACCTCAAGCACATCGCTGGACACGGGTGGGGTGACGGGCAGAGGGAAAAGCAGACTCCCGCTGAGCAGGGAGCCAATTGCGGGACTCGATCCCAGGAGGCTGGGATCACGACTTGAGCGGAAGGCAGATGCTTAACTGACTGAGCCACCCAGCGTCCCTGCTTACGCCTTTCTTCTGTGCTTATTGTGGAAGGGAGGAAGGTAGAAGATCGTGAATGAAAAGCACCATGGGAGACGCTCACTTGCTCATCCACTCCCACCTGCCAGGGACAGAGGTGGTCCCCATCCAGACAAGAACCCTGGACAGTACCTAGGGATGGGGGAAGGCCCAGCTCACCCAGGTGGAGTCCCTCCATCCTGCTCAGCTCAGTGGGGAAAACATGGGCAACCCACCCCACCCTCCAGATAGTCTCATCCCTTTATGCCAGGGGACCTCTGCAGGGCGGTTCCCACCAGCCTTTCATCCCTCTAGCTTCTGTCTGCTTCCATGAGGCCCTGAGAGCACCCCGTCCCCTCCCTCCCTGTTTCCCATCTTTGTGCGAGCTCCAGCTGCCTTCTCTTTCACACGCCCCTCTTTGCCCCCTATGGCTCTTCTGTGGGTCTATGGCCCGTAGGTGCTCCCAGCTTCCCTCATCCCCGCATTCAGTTCAAGGTCAAAGCCCAGGCTGCCCCAGCCCCACCCCCGCTGAGCGGGAAGACCAGTACAATCCAGACAGGGGCTGAGTACCACCTATCCCTTGCCTTTCAATTTCCTCATTGGTAATTTGGGGGAAAAAATACCTAAAGATATGGGGGCACCTGGATGGTTCAGAGTGCCCGAATCTTGATTTCAGCTCAGGTCTTGATCTCAGGGTCGGGAGATCAGACGCTACGTTGGGCTCTACGCTGGGCGTGGAGCCTACTTTAAAAAACAAACAGAGAGCTATGTTGTGACACTAAATTAGAAAAACAACGTATCTGGTGTACAGGTCAATATAAACGATGGGAACAAATGGATAAATAAATAAACAATCTTGAATTGGCTCTAACTTCTTCTTTTTTTTTTTTTTAAGATTTTATTTATTTATTTGACAGAGAGACAGCCAGCCAGTGAGAGAGGGCACACAAGCAGGGGAGTGGGAGAGGAAGAAGCAGACTTCCCAGTGGAGCAGGGAGCCGGATGTGGGGCTCGATCCCAGGACTCTTGGATCACGCCTGAGCCGAAGGCAGACGCTTAATGACTGAGCCACCCAAGCGCCCCTTGAATTAGCTCTAATTTCTTAAAACAATACCAAAACCCTAATTAGCCAACTCAGGTGCTCTGTTGCTCATAGTGTATTGCTGGGCACTCCTGACGTGGGCCCCATCTCTGTGTCTTTGAGGCCCCACAGACAGGATACACTCCCAGAGGCATGCCGTCCAGAGGAGGTTGCTTAGGGAGGCCTCAGAAAAAAGTGGGAGGCTAAGCCAGGAGTCAGGATAAGGAAGGCCTGGAAAGTCCCCATGGGGCTTTCCCTACTTTGGAGGGTCTAGAGCAGAAGCCCAGGACCCACACTGTGTGCGGGACCCAAGAGACTGCTGCCTGAGGGGCCTCAATCCTTCCGCTTTCAACAGGGCCTCCCCACAGGGCCACTGCCGGGCCGCTGCCAGCCCACACGCACCGGGCAAAGGAACCTCTCTGGGCAGACAGAGCCCTGCGCCAGGACGCCTGACTTGGGAGCAGAGCATATACTGGATTTTAGGGGCTAGATACCATTTCGGCTGGACACCCTTGTGCATTGCCCAACTTGCAACTGGCAGGGACAGGGACACCCCCCCACCCCCGCGCCATAACTCTGATGTTGGCGGAACAGCTCACGTTTCTCCAGGCAGACTTCCCACCCAGCAGCTCCCCGTGTGCCCATGGCCTCCAGCTCCCCAAGCTGGACCCCCTCTCCCCAGCCCCTCAGCCCCTCAGCACTGACTGGCACGAAGCAGAGTCGGTGTTAGACTTTGACCAAGGGTCAGGTGGATGAGGAAGATCGACATCCCAACTCAGAACAAGCAAGGCAGACAGGCGGTGGCCATCTTGTTTTCAAACCCCTCAGCTATTTCCTGTCTGGCCACACCCCACTCAGGTCACAGCTTGCTGGCATCTTCTTTTTGGGTCCTCCCTTCCCCCTTCGGAAACGCTTGTCCTCCTGTCCTCAGCAGTTTAGCCCTCCACCCCCACCCATCTGTGCAAACCAGATATGGCTCCAGGTTTCTGAGCCCCGCCAGGCATTTTGCTAAGCTGGGGGCACCTAGCCACCCCGGCCACAGCACCCTTCAGCTGTGGCTTACCTTCTCACAGCTTCCCCCATTCTTAGGGCACCCTTGCTACCCACATTAGAGAAATGCACAAAGAATGATAGAAAGTTTTTTTTCTTTCCCCACAAGTCTGATCCGTTTCCCATCTCATCATTTTTCATCTGTTAAAGCCAATCTCAGACACTTTTAGGACATGAGCACGTGTCATGAGTTTATCATAAACCAGTTAGCAGAGGAACCAGTCGAGGAGAACAAAACACAATAGATTCCTCCAGCATCCTGGAAGACACTCTGTAAGGAAGTGATCTGGAGCACAAACACTGAAGCCAGACTGCCTGGTTTCAGTCCCATTTTTGCACCTTTCTAGCTGTGTGACCTTCCTTAATTCTCTGTGCCTCAGTTTCTTCACCCATAAACGATGGAGGATAATAGTACTTTCCTCACAGGGTTGTTGTCGAATTAATTAAATTTAAATTTAATGAATTAAATGAATTAAGCTTTGAAGCTCCTAGCACAGTGCCTGAGTGTTCGCTATTATTATTATGAGCAACTTTATATAGGGGAAGAAACAGGAAAGTGAGATAAGGCGGTTCAATTATGGACGGGTCTGGGTAGCTTTGCAGGACTGCAAAGCTACCGCATGTGTATCAGCTGCATGGGTTAAACCTGACTCACACCAAGCAGGACCGTCCCTCCAAATCGCTAGGTGTGGGCTGCTAATCAGGAACGCCAGCTGCAGTTTTGGTGTTGGGTGGTTTTTGGTTTTCGGTTTTTGTGGTTTTTGTTTTGTTTTGTTTTTTGAGTCTGGGGTATCTTTTGCCCCAAAACTGCAGCCTGTACCCTTGAATAATTATCAGAAACATCTTTTAATCAAGCAGAGCCCCGGGGGAAGAGGAGGTGGCAGAGAGAATGAGTGAGCCGAGGAGCCTCTCCCATCACAGCCAGGTGGTGCTGGCAGGGCCGGTGGAGGGCTCCGTTGCCACAAGGAGACGGCCAGGAGGTGCTGGGCAGTGAGGACAGGGACTGGGCAGCTGAACAGCTTGTCTGTGGTCCTGGCCATGGGAACAGCTCTCAAGGGCCAGCCATGGTTCCTGGCCACTGGCCACACTGTCTTCTGAACCCTTGGCCTGTGGGAAGCTCCTTGCCTAAGTTCCCAGAGCCCTGGCAGGCCCTAGAACCCTCTGCCCAGCCTTGCGCTGGCCTGAGTGTCCTGTGGAGGAGGGGAGGCAGGACGGCAGGAGGACCCAGCCAGGCTGCGCTGAGAGCCAAGAGGGGCTTGGCAGCACCCCCGAGGGCTGGCACAGTGCCTCCTCCTTCTCCACCCCCCACTGCCGAAGCGGCTCGGACCTGACCCAGAGCATTCAGTTAATAAAGCCTTGTGAGGTTGCCTGGTAAAAGGAAACCCAAAGACCCAAGGTTACCTGACATTTAGTAGTTCTTTCCAATAGAAATATAACACCAACCACATATGTCTTTTTTAAGTTTTTCTAGCAGACATGAAAAAAGTAAAAAGAAACAGGTGAAACTAAGTTTAATAATATATTTTATTGAACCCAATTTATCCAAAATATGATTTCACATGTAATCAATAAATGGAGTTATTGATGATATATTTTACATTCTTTTTTTCCCCAAAGTTTTATTTATGTAAGTAATCTCTATACCCAACGTGGGGCTCAAACTCATGACCCTGAGATTGAGTGTCATGCTCTTCCCCCTGAGGCGGCCAGGTGCCCCTATATTTTACCTTCTTTTGTTTCCTGCTGTCTATGAAATCCTGTGTGTATTTTGCACTTCTTGCACTTATCCATGTGGACTAGCCACTGTAGGGGAGGAAAAAAACATCTCCTCTACCCTCAGAGGTGCAGTTGCGGGGGCCTACCAGAGAACAAACGGGATTTCCTTATGCACACAGGAGCCACCCAAGGAAGCAGCAGTCTCCTTGAACAATTGCAGTTAGAGGTTTACATACCTTAGCAGGGAAAAGGGAGTGGGGAGAAATAGTTCAATGAGAAAAACAAATTGATTTCTTTAGGAAACACAAATGGGTTTGTAGGAGAACATAAGAAAGTTTGTGATAATATTTGTCTATACAGGTATGAACGGTCTCTCATCTTCTTCCAGGCTGCAAAACTCTCTTCAAGAGGGGATTTTTGTAGTCTCACTTCCCAGAAGTTGATACTTTTAGCCAGATAAGGGAAGCTCTGAGGGAGGACGCTTTTCTCTGCATTGGTTGAATCTCAAATGTCTTAAAATAATCATGCCAACTCTAGGGGTCTGAGAGTGGGTCCTCACCCCATATTTCAAGTCCTCAGTAGCTACATGTGGCTAGGGGTTTCCTTATTGGACAGCGAAGCTGCCGAATCTCCAGATCGTGGAGCCCCAGGACTGGGCAGCCCCTGGAGATCCCAGCAAGCACCCTTTCCGCTGGCTCCCTGACCAGCTCTGGCCCACATTCTGCTTGTGCGTCTCCCAGCGCGAGGTGCCCCTGCCTCCTTAGGCAGCCTGTTCCTTTCGGGCTTCAAGGGGGAAGCTGTTGATGTTGCGCGGAAAACTCCCTCCTGTTTGTGCAACCCAGTGTCTTTTCCAAAGCGCTGGCACGAACCCGCTGGGAGGGTGGCATGCTGCGACTATGTTTTTCATTTTACCCAGAGGGTCTGTGTCCGCAGCAAGTGGGGAGAGGGGGATGCTAGGATACTACAAAGTCATCTGTCCTCTGCGCGGCTGAGTGCTGTCTAAGACCTTGGGGGGGGGGGGGGGCGCGCGACTGCGTTCTGGGTCACGTGGCATTGCGAGCACCCAGCTAAAGTGGAAAGCCCGTCCAGAGTCACAGTCCATCCCAGGGGCCGCCCCTCGCCCGGATTCAGGGAGCATCTCTCCGTCCCCTCGGCTGGGAGGCACACAGTTCTAACTCAGCCCCCTGATTTCAGATGAGGAAACTGAGGCGCAGTTTCTGCGCGGCCGAGGGCCAGCCCCCACCCTCGAGCCGAACCCGATTTCCACCAAGTCCGAGGGGCCTCCGGAGAAAGCGCGGAGGCCTCCCTGCCCTGCAGTCCCAGGCAGCCGGGCGCCTCGCCACCCTCTGCTCCTTGGACACCGGCGGCGGGCGGGCGGGCGAGCGGGCGAGGGCCGCGGGGACCTGGCCGCCAGGGCAGGAAGCTCCCGGGAACCGTGATGTAACTCGGCGCCTGGCTTGCAGGAGAAGCCCCCAGGCGCCTTGGCCGCCTGTTTACCCGAGCGCGCACGGGGCGGGGGCGGAGTCACGGCCGCCCGCCCCGCCCCGTAGCCCCGCCCTCCGAGCCCGCCCCCCTCGCTCTGGGAAAGCTGCCAAGTCCTGGGATATCCGAAAGTCCGGAGTTCCAGGAGGTCGCTTGGCGCCCCGGGGACTGGTCCTCTTTCCGCCTGAGACGTCCTAAGACCCGGAGCAGTGGCGGCGGCGACTCCGAAAGGGCCTGAGTCCCCAAAGCCACTCAAAAAAACATTCAAACTAAATAAAAAGCCGGAGCTTGTTAGGCCCACGCAGCCTCAAGACAAGCACCCTCCATCTGAACACGCTATCATCTGCACTGCGGTGGTGGCAAGTCCCCTTATCTCTTTGGGTCTCAGTTTTCCCAATACAGTGCACTGCTGTGACAGTCTCTGGTTCTAGGCATTGTGGGGAGCACTTCTTTGGGCCCTCCAAGAGTCTGCCTAGGGGAAAAGAAGACTCCAGCATTTCCCAGGGGCCCTTTCTAATTTTGCTGGGGTGGATAGGGAGTTTGCTCTTGGCAGGGAAAAGTTGTTGACACCCTGGAGGGTTGAAGGGCAGAACCCTCGGGGCTGGGACTCAAGGTGGCCTCCAAATTCTCTTGCTGCATCACCTGGTCCCCATCCCCCATCCCCCAGCCCCCAGCCCCCAGCCCCATGCCCAGGTCTGTCTCACTGGGGCCAGTGCAGGAGACCAGGCGCCCACCCCAGCCGAACTCTCAGGCCAGACACAGCCTTTCCCTTTGCCCCCGCAACCCTCCCCTCCAACCCCCCCCTCCCCAAGAGGCAGAAGTCAATAACAAGGTGTGGCTGGATGACAATGGATCTGGATGGAGCCCAAAGTTGGGAAAATGTGGATGCCAACAAGAACCCCAGCAACTGTGGCCAGTATCCGTTGCCAGGATTCTCCCACCCAGACTCTCAGTTCCCTGGTGAGGCAGGAGAGCTGAGTCCAGATGAGGAAACTGATTGAGCCTCAGACAAATCAGGGTAGCCCCAGGTCACCTGGCGAGTTAGTGACAGAGCTGCAACTAGGATCCAGACTTTTGTTTCCCAGTCCTTCACTGTCCCACTCCTGAGAGGGCAAGAGCCCTGTGATAGGAGCAGTGCCAGACAGCTTCCCGGACTGGACATCGAGGCAAGGCAGGAGGGTCAAGACTAGGAGAGGGTGTGGGGCTGGAAGGGCTCCCTGAGCTGGGAGGTAAGAAGAGAAGAGAGGTTCCTCTGGAGAGGGAGCAGCCCAGAGGAGCTGTAAGAGGCGAGGTTGCGGGGGTGGGGGTGGAGGGTGGTGTCTGACCAGAGAAGATGGTCTGGGGGTCGGTCAGTGACTAGCAATTAGTCCAAGCCCACAAGGCTCAAGGGAAGTTCCTGAGTAGGGGTTGGCAGAGTGGAGACTATTGGCGTTGGGTGTCAGCTATCTGGTTCTGTCTCCACTTCAGGCTCTCCCATTTCCCAGCCCTTTTGCATATTTTCTTCCCTCTGTGGGCCTCAGTTTCCTCATCTGTAAAATGGGGGTCAGCTCTCTGTTCTGCTCATGGCTGAGAACGTGCTTTGTGATAGGACTTTACATACTTATGGGTGTGAGAAACTCATATACAAATATGACAAACAGAATGGGGTCAGGGGAAGCTCCTTCAAGGGGCTTCTCCCTTCTCTGGATTCCCTGGCCCCAGAGGGAGAGGCTCCATACACTTGCTTTCCCCAATCCTGCCAGCATGTCTGGGAGGCCCCTGGGCTTAGCAAATATTTGTGCCTCTGATGTAGTCAGTGGCTATTGGAACGTTCTGTCCTGCTGCTCATTTGTCCAGGCCTCTGCCTCAGGCTGTGAAGATCCTGGAAGAGGACAAAACTGCAGGGTTGGGACTTCCGGGTCCTTCCCCCAGCTCCCCTCCTCCTTCTGAGCACCCTCGTCCCAGGTTGCTCCTGAAACTCAGAACCCTGTGCTAGGCACTGAGCAGGGACGGGCGCCGTGTGGCTCTAATGAGCCTCTCCCAACAGCTAGGACTTTGGGTCCAAACTTGGGCTCAGGAGCTATCCTGCTGTGTGGTCATGGGTGAGTCCCATTACTTCTCTGAGCTTGTTTCCTCATCCCCATGACAGTGGTGAAGCGGTTTGGGTTAGTGCCTGGCACTGAGTAAGCCATTTTCTCCCTTAGCCTTCCTTCCATGGCTCTGCACTGTCCCCATAGAAGTTTGGTCAGAAAAAAAAACAAGAGTAAGAAGTTTCCAGTGTTATTTAATGCTCTGTGCAATGGCGTGCTAGTAAATGTTTAACAACCAGCTCTAAAAAAAAAAAAAAAAAAAAAAAAAAATTCCTGTTTTGCAGCATTTGCCTGATTTCTGTATTGTTAATATTATCACCATGGCTCTTTCAAGCTTCTAACATGACGTCACCGATCATGGCGCTGGGAGCCAGCGAGAGCTGGCCCCAGCACAACACTGCGTACAGGATGGGCTCTGTAATTTGCCAGGCCAAGTGCAAGATGAAATTACAGCGTCCCTTGCTCAAAAAGCAGAAGGAAAGCTTTTTCCTTCTTTCTGCGATTTCTCTCTCAACCCCATTTAACGTTCTTTTTACTTATCGAACGGTGCAATCCTTCCCGTGCGGGGATGCTCACAGGGCCAGCGCGGACCTCCCAGGAGGGGGTGGAGATGGCGGAGCCCCAAGACCGCGCGCTCACATGGGGCCCACCGACGGCTAGGTTGCGCCTCCTGCCCGCCACCGGACAGATGCCCCAGGAAGTCATGTCGGGCATCTTCCGTTTCCACTGGCCTGGGGTCCGCACCCAGGTCCCAGTCTCCAGGACAGGATGTGCTTTGGCAGCCGGATGGGAGTGGGAGGGAGGCTCGCCCTGTCCAGGAGCTACGCCGGGCGCACCGGAGCGCTGCGTGTCCGGGGCAGGACGGCCGGCGGCCCGGGGCGCCAGAGGGTGAGTGAGCGGCAGCCAACTACTCCGTCCAGGGAGGCAGGGAGGCGGCGGGACGTGTGAGCAGGAGACTCTAAGCCCCCGGCCCAGGCTCCATCACCGCCACTGGCCTTCGTTTACACGAATTCAAGGATAAAATGGTGAGAATTCCGAAATGCCCATCGACCCCAGTGCTTTGAACCCTGGGCCCTCGGCTCGGACCCTGAGTGTTTGTGTCCGCCAAGCGATGGGACGATGCCCCCGCAGGGTCCCTGAGGAACTGCAGTGTTACTTAATGCTCTCTGCATTGGGAGATATTTGGGGAGACCCTGGGGGGAGGAGAGGCCAAAGAGCTTCCCAAGCCCTCCCTGCTCAGCGAGAAAGCTCCCTCACTTGCGAAGGCACTCGCACGGCATTGCAAGTGGACAAGAACTTGTTAAACAAAGATACAGTTTTGTTATGGAACGCTGACCGCCAACTATTGGGCTCATCTCTTCCATTTGCATTGTGCTGCTTTGCTCTTTTTGAAAATACTTTCTAAAAATGTGCCTTTTGCTTCTAAACAAATGAGAGATAACATTTCAAACACCCTATTCACTGCCCATCTGGACAACATGTAATTGGTTGCATTCACCGGTCTATGGAGTATCCACACTATAAAACTTTTCTCTATACTGGTATTTGTCCTGGGGATTGAAGCCAAATATTGACCCAGTTTTAGCAAATTTAGAGCAGCAGTTTCTTGGCTTAAAAAGTATTTCCATGTATCAAGAATGGTCATTTGTTCCCTTGAGGGGAATGACCGTGGTGTCCCAGGCGGCTACTTCCTGATAGAGAGGATTTGGAAGAGGCACTCTTCATACCACACCAGCCCCAGACCAGGGTGGTTTGGGTTCAATGTCACAGGCGTGGCCGGAGGCTCCAGGCCAGCTGCTGGAGGGGCGTCTCCCCAGGGAGGAGGGCCACACAGTGTGGGCAAAGCCTGACGACCCAAGTTCAGCCTGCGAGCTGTGTGCCCCTGAACTCTGTCTGGATGCTGACCCACAATGGGGGCCCGAGCTCAGGCCTCTAGCTATCAGGCTGTGCAGCACTGAAGAGGGGAAAGGGCTCGACTGTTCCAGCTGGGCACTCACACACACACACACACACACACACACACACACACACACACACACAACTATCCAGACAGGAAGCCGCCCAGGACTTTAGCCTGAAGTGTGTGCAGGGACCCTGGCCACAAACCAGTTTATAGCATATGGAGAAAACCTGTCTGATTAAGGGAAAATGGGCACCCCTCTGACATGTTCTTCAATAGGCTTTCCCATAGAAATTCAAACGATAGAGTGTTTTGAGTCTACCCCAGGCCCCTCTTACTCCTTGGTGATCTTGGGCAAATCCCAGAGCATTATCCAAGCCTTAGTTTCTCCATCTGTAAGATGGGAAAGTGATGCCTACTGTCAAGGTTGTGGTCAGGATTAAACAGGATGCATGTGTGTATATTCACGTTTATATGCCAGACACAGAGCTGTTGCTACAATCACAGATGGTAATAAGGGTGCCTGTTAAGATTATTAGCAATCAAATGGCAGAGACAGGGTCTGGTTCACCTCTGGGTCCCTGGTGTACAGAAGGTGATACTGGGGAACGTGAATCCCGTTACTGGGCCTTGGCTGGGCTGGGCAAGGGCTCGTGGGGGTGTGGTCATAGGCAGCAGAAGGAGGAGGTGTGGGTGAGCTGTGCTGGGCCCCTGGTCGCCTTGCTCCCCAAGAAACGGTCAAAATTGGAATAGGGGGACACGAAGGTCAGCCTCGGTCATTTTACAGATGGAGAAACACGGGTCAGCCTGCGGTGGGCACAGTGCACTCGTTCTACTGCTTCTCAGGAACTCGGGAAGCCGAATAGCGTCTGCAGATGCAGGCCTCGGGCTTGCTGCGACTCCCTCAGCAATCGGCTTTACTCCTCTTGTCTGGCTCTCCACCAGCACCGGGCCACTCCCCACGTAGAGAATTGGGTAAAACGCCTCATCCCAGGCATGGATCTCACCACTGAGGAACTTGGTGATGAGCCGCTAAGTACGGGGCCGGGCGATTTCATTCCAACTGAGGTGAGACTTGACCAATGGGAAATAGGGGATGGGAAGCAGCCGGGCAGATACATTCTCCCTCCCTTGTCCCTCCCTGGACTGCTTCAAGGTGCCATTCCTCCTTGCGCCCCTCCGGCCACATCCCCACGCAGAGCACCCAGCCTGCTTGTCGCGAAGCTGCAGGCGGCACCAGCCACAGCTCCCGTGTTGCAGCCCACGCTTCTGGCCCCCTTCTCTTCCCTTCCCTTCCCTTCCCTTCCCTTCCCTTCCCTTCCCTTCCCTTCCCTTCCCTTCCCTTCCCTTCCCCTCCCCTCCCCTCCCCTCCCCTCCCCTTCCCTTCATCTCCTCAATAAAGTATTAGCACCTTAGGCCTTGCATCAAACTCTGGTTTTCAGAGGCCCCAGGATGAGATGGGTAGCATTTCTACATTATTCACATTTATGATACAATTATTCGACATAAAAGATTACCTAAAGTAGAATTATTCCATCTACTTAGATAAAAGTCTCTATGAATACATCTGCCACACATACACATTGCTTTAGGGCAGAAGGAAAAGGACCACAGGCTCTAGGTGGATGCCCGTGGTGGTCTGCTTTGCTGGTATAGATGCTCTCCCTTACTAACTGTGGTGCTGCCTAGAATGTTCTTCTGCATCGGCTCTGGTGTGAAGCTCTTCATAGCAACACACAGAGTCTCCTGATGTCTCATCCCAGCATGGGGGTGAGAAAGCTCAGGGTTCTTACACTGGGCAGTGGAGAACTCCCCCTTCCCTTTTAAAAAGATCTTATTTATTTGGAGGGGGAGGGGCAGAGGGAGAGAGAGAATCTCAAGCAGACTCCCTGCTAATGTAGAGCCCAACACATAGGGCTCACGGCTCCATCTCATGACCCTGAGATCATGACCTGAGCAGTAATCAAGAGTCGGACACTTAACCGACTGAGCCACTCAGGTGCCCTGAGAACTCCCTTTTTGTCATTTTTTCCCGTGTGGAGTTTTTTCCACACCAACAACCAATCTTCCAACTGGGTATCCAACAAGTCGACCCAGTTCTGACACTGTCTACCTAGAGTTAGTGTCAGATCTTTCAAGTTAAAGGGCTCAGTCCCACAAGACTACCCCCACCTCAGATACCAGTTGCAATTGGTGTGTCTGGGCTCCCCACACTTCTGCTGGACTGACTACAAACTCAGGAGTTCCCACAATCGCCCCCACCCCCCAGGTTCAAGAACTTGCTAGAATAACTCACAGAACTCAGGAAAACACTTGACTTACATTTACTGGCTCATTTCAAGAACTTGCTAGAATAACTCACAGAACTCAGGAAAACACTTGACTTACATTTACTGGCTCATTATAAAGGATACAAAGAAATAGTCAAGGGACACCTGGGTGGCTCAGTCGTTAAGCGTCTGCCTTCGGCTCAGGTCATGATCCCAGGGTCCTGGGATCAAGTCCCACATTGAGCCCCACATTGGGCTCCCATGTTCAGCAGGGAGCCTGCTTCTCTCTCTCCCACTTCCCCTGCTTGTGTTCCCTCTCTCGCTGTCTCTCTCTCTCTGTCAAATAAATAAATAAATAAAATCTTAAAAAAACAAAAGTTTTTATAATTCAGTAGCCAACCCCACCCCACTCCTCCCAGGTGAGGGTGGGGGTGGGGCTGAAAATTCCCACTCTTTAATCACGTATTTGGTGTTTCTGGTGATCAGCCCCCATCTTGAACTATCTGGGGACCCCTGCCACCCTAAGTCACCTCATTAGCATAAATTCAGGGATAGTCCAAGAGCTTGTTATGAATAACAAAAAACACTCCTATCTGGAAGTTCCAAGGGATTTAGGAGCTTTGTGCCAGGAATATATATAGTGTAGATATTTATTACATACATTATATCACATAGAAAATGTATTATATATAATTACTTATATAATATTTTTTTAATCTTCCCACAGTTCCCCTAAAGAAGTTCCCATTCATTTCTTCACTGTGATTGGCAGTATGCAAATTAGCTAAACTTGAGGTGTTGACACATATACAGGCTCCACAACCCCCTCAAATCTGCCTATAGGTCTGATAAATATGCAAATTAGGCAATCATCCTAAGTTGATGCTAAGATGTGGTCAAACGTCACTGGGACTCAATTTATGTGCTGATACACTCCACATTTTGAGTATATTGTATATGGTTTACACCCTCTCTTCAGATCTTCAAGACTGAAGACCAGATAGATGAGAGATGAGAGATGAGGCACTGAGACTCGGAGAGGATAAGCAAGTGGTCCAAAGGTCCACTTGGCAGTGGCGGAGACGGGTGGCACACCCAAGTCTTAGGGCTTCAGCCCAGAGTCCCTCCCCCTGCAGCCAAGGGCTTCCTCCTGTAGTATGACATTGCCTCTGTCAACCGTGTAGACAGATCACACTCAAGCTGGTGTCTTCCTTGACAGCCCCAGTGTCTTGGGCCTGAGGACCATCAGAGCTAGGAGGGAACTACTACCCCACTGTGAAGACAAGGAAACTGAGGCCCCAAGTTACAGAGCCAGTGGCAGCAGAGCCAGAAGCTGGACTCACACCCCCTGTGGCCCAGCCGCAGCTCCATAGCCTTGAGCTCTGGGTATGACTAAGTTCAAATTCCAGCTCCACCACTTATTCTCCATGTCTTGCGCAAGTGAACCTCTTTATGCCTTAATTTTTGTTTTTATTAAGTGGGGCTAGCAATGGCATCCACCTCAAAGGGGTATTGGGAGGACTAAATTAGATAATGCATACAAAGGCTTAGGATAGGGCCTGGCATAAAGTATATGATCAACGAATTTTATCTAGTACTCTTTTTATTATAATCCTGTTGGGGAGAACAAACTTTTCCCCCACCTACTTAGATTCAGCGACTGAGGACCCATGAGTTAAACTGACAGGATACGAGATTACCAGGAGAAAAGATAAAGTTTATTCATGTACTAATGCTCATGGAAATGTGGCTCAAAGAAGCAGTTAGAATTTGAGGCTCATATATCACCTTATTTTTTTTCCAGCTTTATTGAGATATAATTGACATATAACGTTGTGCAAGGCTAACTGGTACAATGTGTTGATGTAATACAATTATGTATTGCACAATGGTGACCACCACAGGCTAGCTAACACCTCCAATCACGCTGTATAATTACCATTTCTTTTCTGTGGTGATAACAGTTAAAATTTACTCTCTTAGCAAATTTCAAGTATATAATACAGTATTATTAACTATAATTACCATGCTGTACATTAGATCCCCGAAACTTACTCATCTTATAATTCAAAGTCTGTACTCTTTGACCAACATCTGCCCATTTCCCCCATCCTCCCAGCCCCCAGCCATCACCACCCTATTCTCTGTTTCTATGAGTTCCACTTTTTTAGATTCCCCATAAAGTGATATCATACGGTATCTGTCTTTCTCTGCCTGACATTTTACTTAGCATAATGCCCTCAATGTCCACCCATGTTGTGGCAAATGGCAGGATTTTCTTCTTTCTCATGGCCGAATCGTACTCCGTTGCATGTATATACCACATCTTTATCTATTCACCTATCGACGGACACTTAGGTTGTTTCCATGTCTTGGCTATTCTGAATTATGCTGCAGTGAACATAGCAGTACAGGCTTCTCTTGGAGATCCTGTTTTCATGTCCTTTGGATCTATGCCTGGAAGTGGGGTTGCTGAATCATATGGTAGTTCTATTTTTTTTAAGTAGGCTCCACGCCCAACGTGGAGCCCAACCCGGAGCTTGAACTCATGACCCTGAGATCAAGACCTGAGCTAAGATCAAGAGTTGGATGCTTAACCAACTGAGCCCCCAGGCGCCCCGGTAGTTCCATTTTTAATTTCTTGAGGAACCTCCATACTGTCTGTCATGGTGACTTCACCCATTTACATTCCCACCAACAGTGCACAAGGGCTCCCTTTCTCCACATCCTCACCCACGATCGTTATTTGTCTTTTTGACGACAGCCGTTCTGACAGGTGTCAGGTGACATCTCATTGTGGTTTCAATTTGCGTTTCCCTGATCATGAGTCTGTTGGCCGCCTGGATGTCTTCTTTGGACAAATTCTATTCAGGTCTTTTATCCATTTTTAGTTGGATTGCTTGTGTCTTTTTGCTATTGAGTTTCATGAGTTCTTTATATATTCAGATACTTGCCCCTTGTCAGATATTAGATACCATCTCGATAGGGGAAGGGGGAAGGGAGTAATGACATTTATGGGAAAACAAATGACTTTCAGGGAAGATAAATGGGTCTCTAGAATAGATGGGCGATGGGGCGCCTGGGTGGCACAGCGGTTAAGCGTCTGCCTTGGGCTCAGGGCGTGATCCCGGCATTGTGGGATCGAGCCCCGCATCAGGCTCCTCCACTGGGAGCCTGCTTCTTCCTCTCCCACTCCCCCTGCTTGTGTTCCCTCTCTCGCTGGCTGTCTCTATCTCTGTCGGATAAATAAATAAAATCTTTTAAAAAAAATAGAATAGATGGGCGATATGGTCATTTTATGATAATATCCGTCTAGGTGATTTCTTATCCTGGTCTCAGGTGACAGGAGTCAACCTTCTGTGGTTGTGAGACTCCTGGGCAGGGGATTTATGATGCTTGAATTCTTTGGGGAGGCTCTGATTTTAGGCACATAAGGGGAAGTTCAGAAAAAAAGCCTCTCCCTGTATGTGTTGATTCTCAAATATCTTCAGCTCAAAATAATCCTATGACACAGTGGCATATTTTATACCCCTCCAATCATGCACAAGAGAAGGTGGGGAAGGATGGGTGGGAGATGCAGGCCAAAGCTGGAGGGCACCTTTCGGTTTTCTAGACGCCTCCCAGCCTGCCCTCCCTGGCTGAGGTTGGGCCACTTGGGGCCTTTGCTCCTTATCAGAGCTTGCTCACGGCTAAGCTGGAGCCATTCCATTCCCTGTCCCTCTGACCTGGTGCAATGGGATGGCTTCAGGCTACTCTAGGGAGTCTCACCCACACCTGAAGCTGGAAGGGGGGTGGGTGCCTACTGCTGGGCTGGGAAGGGCAGCAGAGGCCATTTCTCTGTCCAGGGAGACTGACTGCTTTCCCTGCCCTCCCCATGGGATCAGGGTCCCCCAGGTGGAGAAGCAGCCGGGTCCCCCTCTGCAGAGCTGCTCAAGCCAATGGCATCTCAAGCACATTTGACTCTCATGGTGGACCATTCTTTAATACTTCCCTCCTTGACATGATTGTTCCGTAAAGATGATAAATTGGAACAAATATATTTCATATGAACTAACTTTGCATTTATCAGACAAAAATTATTATACCTCTTAGCAAGGCACCTGGGTGGCTCAGTCGGTTAAGCATCTGCCTTCGGCTCAGGTCATGATCTCAGGGTCCTGGGACCGAGCCCCACATCAATCTCCCTGCTCAGTGGGAAGCCTGCTTCTCCCTCTCCCTCTGCCCCTCTCCCCTGCTAACGTATTCCCTCTCTCTCAAATAAATAAAATCTTTAAAAAAATTATTACACCTCTTACTTTGCACAATTTGACTAGTTTAAATTATTTTTTTAAAGATTTTATTTATTTATTCGACAGAGATAGAGACGGCCAGCGAGAGAGGGAACACAAGCAGGGGGAGTGGGAGAGGAAGAAGCAGGCTCATAGCGGAGGAGCCTGATGTGGGGCTCGATCCCACAACGCCGGGATCATGCCCTGAGCCCAAGGCAGATGCTTAACCGCTGTGCCACCCAGGCGCCCTGACTAGTTTAAATTTTAAACAGAAATAAAACCTCCAAGCTGTCCCAGAGTGGCGGAATTGAAGGCACTCGAGTTCTGTCCTTTCATCTTTGCAATCGCTGGGCTCCCCTTGCTTCTGTAGCTTCCACTGTTTACACCCAGCGCCCTGTCCCGTGGGGGCGGGAGACAGGAGTGGCACGGGAAGGGTGGTGGGGACCTCTAGGAACTGCAGATGCGCGCTGGCAGCTCTGTCTGCGTGTGTATAACAGGCAATTCTCTGAGGGAACTTGGATGTGCCACACCATATGCATGAATAAGCAACAAAGTTGCTAATTTGAAGCTTATTTGATTTATTGTAAAAATTCAATAGTAATTGTAGCAATTGTTTAGAACTTTGGCCAATCTTTATTGACTTTATTTGACTTCCAGAGAGGAGTGTTTGTTTTATCACTGACGTGGTTGAAAACTAACACAGGGTGAAAATAAAGACAGATAGACTTTATTATTGTTTTTCAATTCTCTGCATAGGATGCCCCCCTTGCTGCTGCCCTCGGGGCGTACAGCTCCCACCATCCTGAGTTTTGTACACCACTAGCACAGTCGTCCCCACCTCTTGCCCGCCCCCAGGCCCACCGGCTTTCACCTTTGAGCTAGAGGCCGACTGGCCACATTGTTGGGATGTCAGGCCCTAGGGCCCAGACTGCTTCCGGCTTTCTCTGGCCTCCAAGACCTCCCCACCCTCCAAGCCACCTCACCCCAAGGCCTGGCTGGAAAGCCTCAGTTCACTTGAGACAAGCTCTCTTAGAGATGGGTTCACGTGGGGAAACTGAGGCTTTGGGAGGGAAGGAAACTCTCCTGAGGGTGAGGCTGAGGGGAAGAGCCTGACCCAGCTCTGAGCCTCGGCGGTGGCTGCTCAGACCCACTGTGGCTTCCAGGGACAGGAGGAAGAGGAAAGGGGCACTGTGGGGTGATTTGCACCTCATTTGAATGGGTCCCTGATGCCTCACACCCAGAGCAGGCCTACCTATAGGATTCTCGGACTCAGGGGGATCCCCTGTGGCCCCCACAACCTCCGGTGTGCATTCCCTACCAGTCAGTGCCTGTCGGTG
Source organism: Ursus americanus (assembly GCF_024610735.1). Classification (NCBI taxonomy): domain Eukaryota; kingdom Metazoa; phylum Chordata; class Mammalia; order Carnivora; family Ursidae; genus Ursus; species Ursus americanus. The sequence continues at coordinate 28,734,264 of NC_142154.1, forward strand.
TGGCAGCCAGGCCCTCCCAGAGCCTGGCTGTGAAGGAGTTGCCCCTGGGAGAGGCCAGGCTGGCAGCATGGAGGGGCAAGATCTGTCGATCAGACCCCAGACACCTCACTGGTGCAGCAGGTCTGGGCCCTGAGGAGGGAGGCCCCTCACTCAGCTGGGTCCAAGAGGTACTAGAGGGAGCCTGAGGCCCTCCCGAAGAGTCTGAGGGCCCTACAGTGCTCTGGTCTGTGCTGGGCAATAGGGGTTTCCCTAGCAATCCTGCCTTCACCTGGCTGGGAGAATGTGCTGAGTCGTGACACGAGCTGGGATAGAAGGAGACCTGGGAGGAAGCCAAAGGCCAACTACTGATGGCCAGGGGGAGAGGCCTGTCTTGACAGCAGGCTCTGCAGGCAATGCCCACGCCTCCACCGCTCCAGCCCTCCAGCCTCTCTCAGACAGGTGGGCTGGGATCAGGGGAGGAGAGAGCCTTCCTGGCCATCTTCCCAGAGTAGTAACATAGAGAAACTGAAGGGACTCCATTTTAGCAAGCTCCACTTCTGCTGTTTCTGTCCTAAGTCCCATTTACTCACACTCTGTATTTTGCATCTGAGTAAACCAAAGAAGCTATGACCCCACTCCAAGGGGAGACAAGAAAGTTAGCCATTGTCTGAGTTTCATCCTAGGCCCCAAACACCTGATAACATCTAAAAGGAACTGGATCCCGAATACGTTCTAGGAGAGTAGCTTCGAGCAAACCTCAGGCAACACTGGCGTCAACACCCCCTTGGAAAAACACCTGTTGTTCACCTGACACTCACCTGGATCAGACCCTACCCCGAATTCCTGAAGGAACACGTACACTTGACCCCTTTCCAATATAAACTCCTAATCGCAAACTGTGGGGAGACTCGCTTCTCCTTTTCGGAGTCTCCCAGACACTCCATCTGCTGCACTCTATCACTTACATGGTTCAGTGAACTCTGCTCTCACCTCCTCCTGGCTCGCGTTTGATTTCCATCCTGCGCTAAGACAAGGACCTTCTTGGGGCGCCTGGGTGGCACAGCGGTTAAGCGACTGCCTTCGGCTCAGGGCGTGATCCCGGCGTTCTGGGATCGAGCCCCACATCAGGCTCCTCCGCTATGAGCCCGCTTCTTCCTCTCCCACTCCCCCTGCTTGTGTTCCCTCTCTCGCTGGCTGTCTCTATCCCTGTCGAATAAACAAATAAAATCTTAAAAAAAAAAAAAAAAGACAAGGACATTCTTGGCCAGTCTCACTGGATCCCCTTTGGGTCATCGGACCCAGCTAGCCTCTGTCAGTAGGGTCCTGTCCCATCAGGAAGGGCCCTTCTGGAAGCCCTCACAGTGCTGCCTATGGGCTACTCTCTACCTTACTCCTCCAGTGACAGAAAACTCATGAATCCCCCAGATCACTGGCCTCCAGTTCTGCTGAGAGAAGGTCTTTCTTCTTTTTGAGCTGGACCCCTCCTCCCTGGGACTTGCCTCATTGGCCAGTGGGCCCCAGACACTGTTGTAGGGGCAGACAAGTTTCTCCTTCTACCTTTCTAGGTTCTTTGGCTGGCCTAATAATTAAATTGACGTAACACAGATTAACACGAGAAAAACACATTTCATAAATACAGGAACCCCATAAAAATAGGAGTCTCCCAATGGTAGTCAGATAATTGAGGCTTATATGCTATCCTGAGCTGAGAAGTGAGTAGGGGTCTGGGACTTCAAAGTGGAGGAAGACAATTCACAGGAAGGGAAGAGTAAACAAATGTTGGCCATGCCCTGCAGATAATTCTTTTTTTTTTTTTCTTAAGAGGAAATTATTTATTTTATTTTTTTAAAGATTTTATTTATTTATTTGAGAGAGAGAGTGAAAGCGAGCATGAGGAGAGGAGGGTCAGAGGGAGAAGCAGACTCCCCGCTGAGCAGGGAGCCTGATGCGGGACTCGACCCTGAGATTCCAGGATCATAACCTGAGCCTAAGGCAGTTGCCCAACCAACTGAGCCACCCAGACGCCCCAGATAATTCTTTCTGATGTAAAAGGTTATCTCTAGTAAGAGTTCTCTTCTTGGTACAGGCCCCATATCTAAATTCTTTTAGGCAGTTAAGGAGGGGGTAAAAAGCCCTTCCTGAGTCTGCTGGCCCCAAAATGTACAGCTTCAAATACTCCACACACCGAAGCACGTTCTAAGGTGGCATATTCTGTTCCCCTTTGCTGTTGAAGCTGCCGGGCCAGTGTTGCGGGGTCTACCTCACCAGTTCCACCTTATAAGCATGTCCCTCCAGCCTGCCCAGGCCACCACCTCAGCCTATTTCCCAAGTCTGTTCTGTTTTTTTACCCCCTCATACTCTCTGGGCACAGTGAGCTCCCCGTCACTGGAGGGTTGCAAGCCAAAGCGAGGCACACGCCCACCGATCAGAGGTCTCCTAAGTGTCAGGGGGGCAGCTTGGGTCCAGACGGTCCTGGCGGTTCCCCAGCCCCAAGAGAGCTGGGAGGAGAAGTAGGGGAGGCAGGGAGTTTGGGATCGCGTCACACTGTGGCCGATGAGGCTCAGACTCCGCAGCCTTGTTGTGTTCGTTTTTACCTTGTCCAAACTAAGTGAGGAAGCACCTCCTGGAAACGATACCCTGCAGGCCAGCTGCCAGGGTGCTGTTTGTCTAGGGAGCTCAGGCCTCCCAGACATGCAGAGAATGCAGAAGGCCTGGCCTGGAATAATCCAGAAGCACCTCCACACACACACACACACACACACACACACACACACACACACACACACACAGCCCAGCTCGGGCTCAGCACCTTCCCGGACAGAGAAGGATGCTCACCCCTGTTCCAACTGCACGGGCCTATAGACCCCTGCCTTCTGATCACTGGAAGGGGCCGGGGAGCAGGGCCATGCTCTCCTTCAACTAGACTCAAGAAGAAACTTTCTGAGACCACAAATAGCGACCCAGGCACAGAGGGGGTTTCGGGCTCTGGACACACTTTGAAAGTACGGGGGAGACCTAAGGGGTCGGGAATGGTAAAGCTACCTGCAGAGCGAAGAACAGGCAGGGCCAAGAGACGGGGAAGGGCGCCCCAGTGCCCGGTAGAGGTACCGAGGCCTAGGTGTGCGGCCTGGGACACACACCCTCACCGGGCCCACACAGTCAGTCGGGGACCTTTACTGCCTTGTCTCTCCTGGTCTCACAGTAGCCCCCCTTTCACAGCTAAGTCCTATCAGAGACCTGGGATTTAAACTCTGGCCTTTCCCAGAGCCAGCCTGGCCTTTCCCGAGCCCTTCAGACCCTTCTGGGGTCAAGTTCAACTCAGAGTTCTGGGTTTCACATCAGCACTGGTCCCAATCACAGCCTGCCCAGCTTGGTTCTTTCTGCAGGCAGGTCACTTCGAGATCCCTTCAACAGGGTTTTCAGTTTCTGGGGTGTGGTGGGGGCTCCCCTCCCATCCTTGATTCTCATAGTCAACTCACAGTCCTACCCACTTCAAACCTTCTTCCTACCTGTTCCAGCTTCCCCTCCAAGAGGGGCCAGGGGCCAGGGAAAGGGTGCCTAGGCCAGCTCAAGGACAGACTCTGGACTAACAGCTTTTAGGGCATATTTGATGAAATTTGATTTCCGACCCCAGAGGCCAGAACACTCCCAGCAGGGTCTCAGGAGAGGCAGACAGGAATCGAGGGGGCGAGATTTCAGGAAGCGCTCACCCTCAGAGTCTTACAAGTGCAGGCTTGGCATCGAAGACAGACAGCCTCGTTACATGTTTTTTGTTTTTTTTTTCACTGTAGGCACCTTGCTGGCCTTACCCTGGTCCCTGCCTGGACTCCAGGAAGAAGGGTTGAGGGGCCCTGTCCTTCTGAGGCAGATAGGCACTAAGTAGAGCTCTGTGGAGCCAGAACCTAGGAGTCCCTGGCTGGCTCCAAAAGAAGCCACCAGGCAAACGGAGGCAAAATGCTATGCAAATCAGCCTCTTGGAGGTTTGCATGGGGTGGGAGTTGGGAGGCCAGCTGACAGGGCACCAGTAGGCCAGCCGCAGGAAGGGGACAGACTGGGTGCTGCGCCCACTGCACAAAGGGAAGACTGAGGCTCTGATGTGAAGGGGAGCTGCAGAGATAGGCACCTGTGTGGAGGGGAAGAAAGGGGCAAACAGGGCAAGAGGATACAGAAGCTTCACAGCAGGCTAATTCTGCTTGTTGCCACTTCAAATGCCCCATCCTGCCCTCCTCCGTCCTCTACCCTGAGGCCCACAAAAGCTCCCTTCTGCAAGGATCTCCCGCTCTGGGCTCACCCCACCAGAGACTTAGCCTGCAGGATGCTGGGGACAGGAATGGGAGAAGACAGAAAGTGGTGAGCTGTGTTGTCCTCTTCTTTCCCCTGACCCAAAGTGCCAGCTAGGGTCAGCCCCACATCCCCCTCAGCCTCACTTCCCATGGGAAGCCTTTCTTGACTTACCCTCACTTCGTGACTTACCTCAACACTTAGTGCAGGTCCAGGGAAGAGGGGTCTGGGTATGGCCTGGGAGCTCTAGAGCTGGGCAGTGCTTCTGTGGAGCCTCTGTCCAGGGCAGGGAGCCAGATGGGCACCAATGGCTTGTTCCCCCCTATTGTTTATAGGCACTGCCTTATTCCAAAGAGGATTGGAACCTAAGCATCAAAGGGGTTGGAACCTGTCAGTCTTCCTCACTAGCACATCCATTGCATGGACGGACAAATAAATGGAAGGATGGATGAATGGGCGGACGGAGGGTAGGATGAAAGGCTGTCAGGGCATTGTGCGGTGACTGGGCAGACCTGGTGTAAGCCATAGCCTTCTCTTCCTCCTGCTGTAAAATCCAGTCGCAGCACTGGCACTCCTCCTGCCGCACACATTCAAGAGTGTGGACCGCCCGGACCTCACCAGTTCCTCATGCCTGGGACCCAGTGTGAGTCCCTCATGACCCAGCAGGGCCCCCCATCCTCCTTGGGTGGTATTTTGGTCCTCACCTCAACTCCACCCCACCCAGTCCTGGATAGCTGAGGATGTTCTGATGTTCTGGATTAGCTGATGTTAACTGCTTTAGAAAATGGTAGAGTGCCTTTGGGAAAAACAAAATACATTAATTTGTGTCCCAGGTCAGAAAAACAAATTTATATTTGGCTTTAGTCTGGGTTGGTTTTGGCCTTCAGCCACTGGTCAGGAGAGCAAGAGGGCAGGGAGGATTGTCTTGGCCCCAAAGCAAGAGAAGTGGGTTGAAGCCCAGCTCCAGCCAGAATCATATAGGGAAGTGGGCCAGGCCTTCAACCATCTGGACTGTTCACTTCAACACGCATTTACTGAGCGCCTGCTCTGCACTGAATGCATGTGGGGTACATGTAAACTCTGCCCCGCCCTCCGGGGGTTCTGAGTCTAGCAGGGAGACAAATAAGTGAGTAGGGGCTCTCAGTGTAGGGTGATTGGGCTCTGAGGCAGGGAGTGAGCTGAGGGGTTGTGCGAGCCCAGGGGAGGCACCGGACTTAACTCAGGGTGGAGAGGTGACATCAGAAAGGTGTCATTGGGGGCAGGACCCCTATGTCATTCGTACAGCCCAGGGCAAAATGAAAATGCAAGGCCCCTTGTTCAGATTTCAAGATGGCAAAAAGCAGAGCACTCGACCCAGCACAGGGCCCTTCTCAGGACCCGGCCCTGTGTGGACCGCACCGAGCTCACACCCTGCATCTGGCCTTGCCTGAAGGAGGACACCCCCGAGCTGAGTCTGAAGGATGAGCGTCCGCGTGCCAGGGGAAGCATCGTGAGCGACGGTGGGGGCCATGAAAGAGCTCAATGTGTGCGAGGACCTGGCAGCCCTGCGAAATTCCCAGAGCTTTGTGTCCTCAGAGCTGGGCCTTAACACCCGCGCAGGGGTCAATGCAGCCGGACAAGGTTTTCCCAGGCCTCAGGGGTCATGTGAGGATGCCAGCTGTCCTTTCTAGGCAGGGGGTGGGGCTGGAAGTGGGGGGACACAATCATTTTAATCTGACATAATAGCCTTCCCACTGAATGGGAATTAAAATGCCCCTTCTTTCTTAAGAAATAAAAGAAGCTGCTTTTTGTGATGTATTTGGCAAACAAACATACATACAAAAGTGAAGTGAGAAGCCTATGTTGGTTTCCCTAATTAAAAAAAATAGTGGGTGCTCTGTGAACTCCCCAAATTAAGACTCCGACTGGTCGTAAAATTCCCTGGAGAAGCCACAGCTGACACCCAGCCAGCCTTGGTGAGAGCCCAGGCAGGCAAGGGACAGGCAAGTCCCAGGAGCTGGGACTCCGTGCTCAGGAGGCTTGCCGGCCTCTGTAGGGTAAGGATCCAGCTCAGGCCAGGAGCTGCTGGGAGGGCAGCTTTGAAACACAGCAGGGAGATACCAGGACACAGAGAAACCAAAGCCTCCCCTGATAACCCTCCAGGAAGCCAGCACAGAACAAAACAGAGATAAGGAGTAGACCGCCTCTCTCAAGGCCAAACGGTTTTAAAAGACACTCTTTGGGGGAGGACATCGGGTTGAAAGGCTGGGCAGGCGATAAAGAGATCCCTTGGTGGGGAGCTAAAGAGATAAATGAGTGTCTGCCCGCTTGTTTGATGACCTCCAGCAGGACCAGGCTCCTGGCTGGATGGCAGCTGGACACCTCCAGCCCTCAGTTCTGGAATCAGCCTCCATGGTCAAGGCTGGGTCCTCCTATTTCAGGCTCCCTGGGCCTCCCCTTTCAGTCTAAAGCTGTTACAGTCTTGTTTTGTTTTAAAGCAAAGATAAGTAGACTCTAAGAAATGCTCCATCAAGTGATTTTGCGCCAGGGAGAGCCTTGGAAGCGGCGTGCTATAATGGAGAGGGCCTGGCCTTGGTTGCAGCTGGCGCGCCCGAGCCCTGTGCCTCACTCTCTGTAAACCTCAGTGTTCTCGAATGCACGATGAGAACAATGAACCCGGAAGTGCAGGGCTGGGGGAAGATTAAGAGATGATGCAGGGGTGCCTGGGTGGCTCAGTTGGTTAAGCAGCTGCCTTCAGTTCAGGTCATGATCTCAGGGTCCCGGGATGGAGCCCTGCTTCTGGCTCCCTGCTCAACAAGGAGTCTGCTTCCCCCTCTGCCCCTCACCCCTCTTGTTCTCTCTCTCAAATAAATAAATAAACAAAATCTTTAAAAAATAATAATAAAAGGAGATGATGCAGACGAAGTAGTTGGTCAGTACTGCCTTAACCTGGCAGCGGGCCTCTGCCTGGGCCTTGTGATTTGGAGGGCCTCATGCTGGTCCTTCCCTGACTGCTCCCCACCCCGCTGGGACCAACGGTAGAACCCAGCTGGAGCCCACACCCCTCTTCGTGACTACACTCTGAGTTCCCTGCCCAAGCCCGCTTCCCAGACCTGAGCTGGCCTCTGCCCCACCTTGTCTTCCCGAGGGCAGAAAGACCAGCACATCTAGGCCCGAGGGGTGCCCAATTGTGGCTGTTTGTACAGGAGGACATGGGGAGAGTATGGACAGGAGTTCTGGGGTGCCCACGCACTTGAACCCAAGGCTACTCATGATACTGGATGGAGCCTGGATGGAATATGTTCCAGTCATTACTGTGTAAACCGTCCCCCCAAAAACTTAGGGGCATAGAATAAGAACAATCATTTTGCTGTCATCGCTCATGGTTCTGGGATTTGACTGAGCGCAGCTAGGCTATTCTCTTCTGGGGACTCTCTCTCTCTTCTAAAGTTAGTTAGTTAGTTAACTTATTTATTTATTATTTTTAAAAGATTTTATTTATTCACTTGAGAGGAGGGGGGCAGAGGAAGAGGGAGAAGCAGACTCCCCTGGGATCATGACCTAAGCCCAAGGCAGACGCTTAACGGACTGAGCCACCCAGGCGCCCAATTTTACTTATTATTTTTAAGTAATCTCTACACCCAACATGCAGCTCAAACTCCCAACCCCAAGATCAAGAGTCGCACGTTCTTCCAACTGAAACAGCCAGGTGCCCCGGGTCTCTCTCTTTTTTAAATTGACATGTAATTGACATGCAATGTCCTATTAGTTTCAGGTGTACATCATAGTGATTCGATATTTTTCGAATCATTTCCGAATTTGATACATTATGAAATGATCCCCACAATAAGTATAGTTACCATCTGTCACCATACAAAGTTATTACAATATCAATGACTATATTCCCTATGCTGTACTTTTCATCCCCGTGAGTTATTTCTTTCATAACCGGAAGTGTGTCCCTCTTGATCCCCTTCACCTATTTCGTCCCTTCACACCCCTTTCCCTCTGGCAACTGTCAGTTTGTTTCCTGTATCTATGAGTCTGTTTCTGTTTTGTTTTGTTTGTTCATTGTTTTGTGTTTTTAGATTCCATATATAAATGAAATCATATGGTATTTGTCTTTCTCTGACTGACTTTTTTCACCGAGCATCATACCCTCTAGGTCCACCCGTGTTGTCACAAATGGCAGGATCTCAGTCTTTTTTAAGGCTAAGTAATATTTATATCTATCACATTTTCTTTATCCATTTATATATCAGTGGATACTTGGGCTGCTTCCATATCTTGGCTATAGTGAATAAGGCTGCAGTGACATAGGGTGCATATATCTCTTCAAATTAGTGTTTTCCTTTTCTTCAGATAAATACCCAGGAGCTGAATTGCTGGATCTTATGGTAGTTCTACTTATAATTTTTTAAGGCACCTCAAAAAATGCACCAGTTTGCATTTCCAGCAATAGTGCATGAGGGTCCCCTTTTCTCCACATTCTTGCCAAAACTTGTTATTTTTTATCTTTGTGATTCTAGCCATTCTGACAGGTGTGAGGTGATATCTCATTGTGGTTTTGATTTGCATTGTTTTGGGGATGAGTGATGTGAAGCATCTTTTCATGCGTTTTTTGGCCATCTGGATGTCTTCTTTGGAAAAGTGTACCGTGAAAACTATAAGACGTTGATGAAAGAAATTGATGACAACACAAATAAATGGAAAGATACACCGGGCTCATGAGTTGGAAGAATTAATATTGTTTAAATGTCCACACTACCCAAAGCAATCTACAGAGTCAATGCAATCTCCATCAAAACACTAATGGCATTTCACAGAACTACAGCAAAGAACCCTAAAATTTGTATGGAACCATAAAAAGATGCAAATAGCCAAAATATTATTAAGAAAGAAGAACAAAGCTGGACGTATCACACTCTGCTTTCAAACTACACTACAAAGCTGTAGAAATCAAAACAGTATGATACTGCATGAAAACAGGAACATAGATCAATGGGATAGAATAGAAAACCCAGAAATAAACCCGTGCATGATCAATTGATCTATGACAGAGGAGGCAAGAATACACCGTGGGGAAAAGACAGGCTTTTCAACAAATGATGCTGGGAAAACTGGACAGCACAGGCAGGAGAATGAAATAGGACTACTCTCTTACACCAGACACAAAAATAAACTCAAAGTGGATGAACGACCTGAATGAAAGACTGGAAGAAACCAGAGCTGGTCAGTTCTCTGACATCAGTTTTGACAATATTTTTGGGACCAGTCTCCTCAGGTAAGGGCAACAAAAGCTAAAATAAGCAAATGGGATTATATCAAACTAAAAAGCTTTTACACCAGGAAGGAAATCTTTGACGGACTGAAAAGGCAACCTACTGAATGGGAGAAGATATTTGCAAATCATACATCCGGTAAGGAGTTACTATCCAAAACATATAAAGAACAAACACAATGTAATACGAAAAAACCAAACAGCCTGATTTAAAAACGGGCAGAGGATTTGAACAGACATTTTGGGGTCTCATGTGGTAGCAGAGAGATGGTGGCTGGGCTGAAAGTTAGCCTAACAGTTTCTCCCTCGGATGCCGGCTGTGGTCAGAGCACTTCCACCTCCACCGGCATAGGCCTGGGCTCGCTCTCAGCGTGGCAGCTGGGGTCCAAAAGCAAGAGTCTCAAAAAGAATCAGGTGGAAGCGGAATTGCCCTTTGTGACCCAGTCGCAGAAGTCACATAACATCAGTAGTGCTGCCCAAGTAAGAGAAGGGAGGGCGTATAGACTGCCTCTCAATGTGACAAGTGTCAAAGTACATTGTGAGAAGAGTCTAAGGACTGGGGTATACTGTGGTGGCCACCTTCGAATACACGACATGCCACAGAGGAGAAAGGAAGCCAGCCATGGGTAGGAACCTCTATATGGCCTCTTGCCCCGGGCCTGCAAAGTATAAGGGTGGTGGCAGTCTGGTGGCAGCCAGTCCGCTCTGATCTAGACATCTACACCTGTATGAACTGTTCTGCTTAAACCAGAAGGCATCTAGCCGGGACCCCAGAGCCAGCCCCTGAGCACTGACTTCGTGAATCCAAGAGTAGCAGCTAGGTTTGGGGCCTTGGAGGAGAGGAAGGTTTGAATTAGCCCTGAGGGTTCTTTCTGGCATAAGACTCACCAGGAAGCCCCAATCTTTCCCCTCCAGGAGCGGAGGGAGAATCTGCACATGGCCATGCACCTCCTGTCCTGATAGAGGGCCGGAGTCCTGGGTTCTAGACCTGACTCAGTCACTGTGATAGGGAACAGAAGGCAAGCTGAAGACAAAGCATAAGCTGACGCCCTGCAACCTCCCCCCACACCCCACTCCTGGGTGGGACATGTGTGACATTTCTCCAGGAAGCTCCCAACTATCTTCATGTTAATGCCTTGCTAGAGGGGAAACAACCTTAACTTGACAATGGCAAGGCCTCTGGGATCTTGAGGTCCTCTTTAGCATGTGAAAGTTCTTTTGAAACCTCCTTTTTTCCTTACCTCCCCCAACCCCATAGTATACAATCAGCCCCCCCCCTGCCCATGGGTCCTGTCCCCGTGCTTTAATAAAGCACCATTTTGCACCAAAGATGCCTCAAGAATTCTTTCTTGGTTGTCAGCTCCAGATCTCACCCCCACTGAACCTCATCTGTATTCCAAAACCCCATCATTTGGTGTCCAACGTGGGGCTTTGAGTCTTTATATCTGGACTCTGAGCTTCCGTGCAAAATTGGTAAGTACTTTCTCTTCTTTCTTTACTCTCCTTTCTGGGGCCCTTCAAGGAATACAGTCTTAGTGGAACACTTTCATGCCGATTGCTCAGGCTGCAATCCTCTAGCCCGTGGCTACTCTATGGGGAGGAGAAAGCCTGCCTTTTGGCTGGAAGTTAGTACCCTGGCCAGGATGGTAATAAGACCCGGAAACTTGATGCCCTCTCTTTATTCCTGTTCTTATGCAAAGTTGTCTGTCTTGGGCACAGGACAGCCACCTAAGTGACTAGCACGGCTGCCAATCTTAAGATTCCCACTCCCGTGTGAGGTTTTCTCCCAACTGATCTAATGTGATCCCCCCCCAAGTCTGGTCTAGAAGCCCGTGGCTGCAGGAGCTGACCGAAACCAGTATCCAACGGAATTAAAACCCAACCAGGGACCGTTTCCCGGGAAGTTGGCTGTAAAGACCATATGTGTTGGAATGTTGCTTAGATCATGATGGATTTCCATCTTTACTGCTTTCCCTCAATATCCTGTACTAACTACTTAAATTACAAAATTGGGTAATTCCCCCTTATAAAGCTTTTCTAGTGTTTTCCATGTGTTTAAAATGGTGGGCTCTGGGGCGCCTGGATGCCTCAGTCGGTTAAGCGTCTGCCTTCGGCTCAGGTCATAATCCCAGGGTGCTGGGATCGAGCCCCACATCAGGCTCCCTGCTCAGGGGGGAGCCTGCTTCTCCCTCTCCCTCTACCTGCTGCTCCCCCTGCTTGTGTGCTCGCTTTCTCTCTCTCTGTGTCAAACAAACAAATAAGATCTTTAAAAAAAAAACAAAACAGTGGGTTCTTCAAGGCAAGGTAAGGCATGAACTTCTATGGCTTGACCTTCAAGGCAAGGTAAAATACCTTCAAGGCAGGTAAAATAAGGTGTGACCTTCATGGCACAACCTGTAAGGCACAGTATTTCGGTCCACGTGCCAGGCACCCATCTGCAGTGTCGGATGCAATGGGGAAGCTGGGGGACGCTGACATCCCTCCTACAGGGGCCTTTATCAGCAGCTGTGGTCATAGCGATTTTGTTCAGCAGACACCTTGGGTCACTTTGACACTGGAAACCTCTGACATATCCTGCGTGGGACGCCACCCGGGAATCAGGGGAGATTTTCTAGGTAATGATCTTCTCTTTTCTTCAGTTCCCAAGGACTCTCCCTTGGGGTGCCCTTTAACACACAGGAAATAATTCGGATTGCAAAACTTAGGAAAAGACTGAGCTCCTATAACACTGCATGGCCTCAGTGGGATCTGTCCATAGGTCTCCTCTGCAGGAAACAGGGCAGAATGTGTTTGCCTGAATGTGTCTGGCTAGTAAAATTGGATGGTAATCATCTAAATAGGCCTCCTCCGAGTAAACCCACTTGCTGGAGGAAACACAGGCCATCCCTACCAAAGGGGACTCTGACTCACTCACTGTTCCTCCTAATAGATGTGGGGGCTTCTTCCTCACTCATTTCCCGGGTTAATGGCTATAACTGGAGCCAACTGTGGTTAGTCTCCCTTGGGACGGGGACGCTAAGGAATATTCCCAAGCAGCTGCCGAAACTCCCTTTGTTTCGGGGAAATTCCCTGTCTTCTCCGGCCCGACATGGACTGCCCATCCCCCTTGTTGGCGGGGAAACATGGCGTCTGCTCCTCTGTTGGAGCTGCTGAGCTCTAGAACCGGGAACCCTTTCTCTGCCCTCTGGCAGCGCTTTGGCTCTGCTGTCTCCCCCTCCCCCTTCTCCCGTTTCTGCACCACCTTGAATGCGGGCTGCGTAACTGGCTTCTAGACCATGCTGGGTGCCTCAGGCACCGTGGCTCCTTCTCCCTTCACTGTCAAGGAGCAAGAAGAGCACCCCCTGGACCTAACATCCCCTACTCCAGGTTTCCCCACCAGTGTCTCAGGTAAAAACTGACAATGGGAGGATCCAGGTGGAACAGAATTCAGTATTTAAACTAAGTTAAGTTTGTTGGTTTAATTAAGATAGACATGTTTTTCAAGTTATCAGCACTAAACGTGGAACTTATTCTATCAAGGTTTACTGAAGGTCAAGCTCATGTTATCTCTGTTGCAAGTTGTTAGTATAAAGATGACTAAAATGATGGTTAATTGTCTCATCAAAGTTTTTGTGGGTAATTGTTAAAATAGCTTTCGAAGTCTTTGATAACCCGCAACTTTAAAGTTTTGCTTGGTTGATAAATGGAATTGAATTCATTGGACTTCTAGGTCTTTTCCAAATAGGATAAAGTGCTAAAGCATTGAGTACCGGACGTAGGTGTGTGCTTTTGACTTCTTATTGCAAAAAACTAAGGATATTTGAGTCTGTTGGTAAACATGCTTTGTGCTTAACTGATTTCACAAATTTGCCCTCTAAAAGTTTTGGTGTAACGGTTCACAATTTGTTACTCCTTAGTTTTCACTGGAGACTAAGGTTTCTAAGGAACGCAAAATTCTGCTAAATGTAATTAAGACTGATGGGAATAAGGGAAGCAATGCTATATGTAAGAAAGATACAAGGAATGGGCATACATTTTTGTTGAGGATAATTTTGTCCTAAATGGGGTTGGTTGTTTGGAAGGAAATGGCTTGGGACAATCTGAATGCAAAAAAAAGCCGTAGAAGGTTTGTGAAGGGAAATCTCTGGAAAGGAATTTTAGGTGTGGTCAGAAGGGCCTAAGATTGAAATGAATGGACTTTAAAAGTACATCGGTGTAATATTGAAAGTCTGCTTTCTTACTGTTCAAAAAGATAAGCTTTCTTGAATTATTGGTCTGCTCTGGATAAGAAATATTAGAGGAGTTAAGTTTTGCAAACAACTATATAACCCTGCATATTTGCCTTTGGAATCTCTTATTGTCACCTTGGTTAAATAAAAATAATTGTTTTGTAATGATCTGTAATCCTATTCAGGCATGTGCTATAACTTTAAGGTCTTAACAAACTTTCCCAAGATTTAAATTGTAAATGAAGTCTCTTTGACTCATTAGGCCTTTCTATTTGGTATATTAAGTTACTCCAGAAACACTGGTAAACAAATGATAAGCCTTGGTTACATTTGGGTAAATGCTATAACTATTCTAGAGGTGGTATGTAATTCCTAAAGTTTTAATATAAGACCATCACTTAATATTTTGATTATTAAAGTGTTACGTGTCCCAGAAATAACCTGATATCCTTGCCAGCTATATTGTAACCTCTCACCAGATGTTTAACCATGTCCATTCTGAGTTTCTCTTTATAACTCTCTTGTAAAATAAGTTCCCTCTTTAAGGAGATTCATAAAAAGACTTTAGGACAAATACAGGTATTTGATATCTTTAAGATTAAAACTAAAATGGGTAAGAATTTCCAGAGCTAACTAAAACCGCATTCAAACTAAACAAGAAATAGTAACATGGGACTAAGTGAATTGGGAAAAATAATTATATAGTTTTTTTGGTAACTCTTGATTGAAACATTGCTAGTTCTCTTCTATTTACTCTTCCAGACTAAGGAAACTTTTTCTTAAGATATCTATGACTTACAGAAATGTGATAAAGTATTCATTTGTAAGCAAATTAAAGCAGTTAACTTTTCTCTCTACCTGAACCCTCATTCAAAAGGTCTCAGCAAGTATTTGTTCTTCCATAGCAATCAGAATCATTTGCATAAGTTCAATAAGAATCTTCTTGTAACAGGACACCATTGGAAACATTGGTTATTTTACCAAGGTTTTGACTGGAATGTCATATTTGAGAGAGACATGCATAGACTCAGATATGACCAAACAGCTTTAAGGAACGAAGGTTGACTTGATGAAACCTGGAGCCATAAAGCCCCTTGGAACTGTTGGCCTGATACCTTGCTTACAGAGTTCCCAGCAGTCTCAGCAGGTGAGTAAAGAATGTCACTTCCTGGCAGGTGCAGGAACCTCAGGATACTTTGGGGACTTCAGTGAAGAGGAATTCGCCCGAATCTACAGGGATTGCAGGCATGTCTGATGGCAAATATTTGGCTTCTGGCCTGGAGAGCCTACTAAAAGTTCATCCTAGAGACTCCTTATAAAAGTTCCAGCAAAGCAGATTCTAAAAGATCTCTGTGATCAGTCACTATTCTTGCTGAGCTTATATAAATAATTAGGCCAAGTTTGTTAAAACTGGACTTGTTTTTCAAATAAATTAGTCCTAATTTGGCTATCTGTGGAAATGAGGGTTACTTTAGAGAGAAAAATTATGTTTCACTAACACACCTTTGTGGATGTTAAATTCTAGATCTGATTGTCTGTAAATGTTTCTTGTTTACCTAAGCTAGACAGCCTGAGGTAAACTTCAGAGAAATTGCACAATGGTTCATGTAGACAATCTTCGTGCTTTTTATTCTGTGGGGATAACAGGACCCCATGGGCACATGATTATTTAAACAGCTGGAAAATGGGGTTGATTCCCCAACAACTGTATAACTCAACTAGCACCTTGACCAGTTCTCTGTGGCTGGGATGACAAAATCGCTCCTTAAAAGCCAGAGCTTACCCCACTCCATAGGGTTAACTATGGGCTTGTGGAGATAATGGATGACCCCACTTTCCTCGTGATTGGACTGGTTGACGACTTGGGGATGTCCTTATCTCCTGAGACAAGTCTTCCCCCCTTGCCAGTGATTCCTCATAATTAGGATATTAAGGCTAGACCTCAAACAAAGAGGGCTTCTCGATGGTTTTATTCCTTAAGTCATATTTGTCCCAGGAACTACCTCTATTAATGTAAAATTACAAGTAGAGAGGCTTTAGCCAAGCATACAACAGCCCTCCTGGTAAAAAGAGCCTCAGAGCTCACTATGGGACGGTCCCTGACTGTAATGACTTCGCATCAGGTCCAGAGTGTCTTAGAGACCAAAGGCCACCGATAGATGATAGGAAGCCGACTTATTAAATACCAGGCTATACTTATAGAGACGCCTGAAATAATACTTGAAACCCGTCAGACTTTAAACCCAGCTCCCCTTATGCCTGGACCTGACCATCGTACCTCTATGGAGCATAACTATTCAGAGGTTATTGGTCTTGTTTATGCCGTCAACCAGATTTAAAAGATGCCCGTATTGGAAATACAGATGACAGTTGGTTTACTGATGACAATAGTTTCATGGACAAAAGAAAAAGAAAAGCTGGGTATCCTAGAGTGATAACTTGGCAATTGCTTGGCAATTGCCAAAGACTTAAAAATTAATATTTATATTGACTCCAAATATGCTTCCCTAGTCCTACATGCTCATGGAGCAGTTTGGAAGAAAAGGATTATTATCAAGCCATAATTCCCCAATCAAATATGGGCCTGAAATTATTACACAAAGAATGGCCCTCCCAAACCGAGTAGCCCCTTGAAATCCTGACTGCACTTCAGAGAGGCCCAGTATTATATGACTGGCTCCTGGCTGGGACACAGTGGCTATATGGCTCTAACTTGTGGCCATGGCTTCCCCCAGGCTGGATAGGCCACTGTACTCTGGGTTTTGCCTGTCCGCGCAGACCCATTATTGAAACGGTTACCAACCCAGCCAACCTTTCAAATTTAAAACCGTGGTGGACACGTTTTGTGCTACATTGGTACGACCACCTAGCATCCATCTTTGTTCCCTCTTTGAGACCAGAGGGTGTTTGGCACATGGAAGCTCTTACTAAGTACACGGTCAAAGCCCTAAGTGGCACTTGAAAGTAGCATTTCTCTATTAAATGCCAAAGTAATACAAATGCATGATGCAGCTTGACAAAACAGAATGGCATCAGATGTTTTAACTGCTACACAAGATGAAACACAGCATAAAAACAGAATGCTGTGTCTACAGTCCAGATTACCACAATATAGT
This sequence comes from Ursus americanus, assembly GCF_024610735.1. Classification (NCBI taxonomy): domain Eukaryota; kingdom Metazoa; phylum Chordata; class Mammalia; order Carnivora; family Ursidae; genus Ursus; species Ursus americanus. The sequence continues at coordinate 28,751,108 of NC_142154.1, forward strand.
TCTGGGTTTCTACCTGACATGATTGTTCAAATTGGTGCTTTAAATAATCGCTTTCCTTTAGTGATTGCTTTAAACTCCTGGACCGGAGGAAAACTATCGAAGGTCAACTACCAGAGATCTTCTGTTCAGATTTCTCTTTCTCATTAAAATATTAACCTTATTTTGTTGTTGTTTCCGGTGTTTCCTTGCCTAGTGCCAAGACTCCTTCGGTGCCATAACTTCCAGCTAACAGATGATCCTTTCTACTTAAGGAGGTTGACCCCATTGGATTCAGCTGCCTCCCCCTTTTATAACTCCCCTATACATTTCCCAGCTGACCAATATTGACCCACAGGTAGGGACATCTCTATGCCCCTATTCAGCAGGAAGAAGTTACAGAAGATGAGACCTTCCACCTTCAACAACCCTAAAGGTCAAAATTGTTAAGGGGGGGAATGACGAGGGAACAGCAGGCCAGCTGAAGACAAAGCATAAGCTGACACCCTGCAACTTCCCCCCATCCTCACTCCTGGGTGGGTTATGTGTGACACTCTTCCAGGAAGCCCCCAACTATCTTCATGTTAATGCCTCACTAGAGGGGAAACAACCTTAACTTGACAATGGCAAGGCCTCTGGAATCTTGAGGTCCTCTTTAGCATATGAAAGTTCTTTTGAAACCTCCTTTTTTCCTTACCTCCCCTCACCTCATAATATATAACCAGCCACCCCTCTGCCCATGGGTCCTGGCCCCGTGCTTTAATAAAGCACCATTTTGCACCAAAGACACCTCAAGAATTCTTTCTTGGTCATTGGCTCCAGACCTCACCCCACCAAACCTCACCCATATTTCAAAACCCCACCAACTGTGCAATCCTGGGCCACTTGCCTCTCTTCTCACTCTTCAGCTGTGAGCGGGGAGGGCAGGGCTGGAAGGCAGGCCCTAAAAATGCTGCCCAGCGCTCCACAACTAGACCCAGGGACCACAGGGCCTCACATGAGTCTTAGCATTCCTGTTACCTTCACTAGGAGAACACATCACCCTTTCAGAATACACCCACCGCTACCTCCAGGAGGGCAAGCCTGGGCTCATTTGATGGCCACTATTTCCCCCAGTCAGTGGGGGAGATGGTCACTGTTCTGGATGTCACAGCCTGGGGCAATTTCATAGCATCTCCTGGGGACTGGGGCAGCCCCTCCCACACCTCTCCCCCTGCCTCCTTATTCTCAGAGGGAACCCTGGGCTGGAGGAGAGGACAATCAGATGGTTGGCAGGAGGCAGTTTCAGTTTCTGTGGGGACACTGAGCCGGCCTGGAAGGAGAGAAGGCACCTTCACCATAATATGGTGGGGGCTGTTCTCTCCACAGAGAAGAGGGTCAAGGTCATCTTAATCAGAGGAAAATTAGGGCCTCAAGCAAGCTGGAGGGTATACTCCCACTCTGGGATCTTTGGAAGGAAAAAGTCCTCCCAGCAGGAAGGAGAGTTTGCTCTCAGGTCCTTAAAAGGAGAAAACTGGAGGCAGCTGTGGCTGGTGAGAGCAACTGGCTGGGAGGGAGGACCCATCTCTGTCCCCAACCTCTGCCCAGAGCCGACCCCACCGGGGGAATCCCAGACAGCCAGGGGTCCCTCAGGGAGGCCAGAACTGCGTTTCAGTGCTCTGTGGGGAGTGGTGGCCAGTCCTTCGGGGGGAGAGTTTGCAGAGACACCAGGCCTGGACAGTTAGCAAGACAACCAGGGCCGAGGGCCGGGGGCCGGGGGGGGGGGGATGAGGATGGAGATGGGGAGAAGAAGTGGAGTAAGAAAGGAGGTTGTGTCCCCATAGGTACCGCAAGAAGGTTCAAGCTGTAAGGGAGAGCTCCCTTCTTTAGGAAGAGAGAGTTATCCAAAGTCATGGCCTTACACTTAGTATCCATCCAAGCCCCCAGTTTGCCTCTGCTCCCCCCTGCCTGTTACAGGCAGCTTTGGGCCTGAAAAGGCACATTTCACTAAGGTGTACAAGCTTCCCATTGGGGCAGCAAGGACTAGGTTCAGGAAAGACCATGGCAACATGGTATGTGAAAAGGGGCTCACCTTGCTTGGGGCACGGAATAGTAATGGTCTGGCCTAGGATTGCCAGATTTAGCAAATAAACATACAGGACTCCCAGTGAAATTTGAACTACAGATAAACACTGAATTATTTTTTTAGTGTAAGTATGTCCCATGTAGTATTTGGGATATCCTTATACTAAAAAAATGGATTGTTTATCTGAAATTCAATTTTAACCGGGCTGTCTGTATTGATCTGGCAGCCCTAGGCCTGTCCCACTAGGATCCCCGATAGCCCCTCAGGCGGACCATCCCCCAACACCCAATCCCTAAAGCATGGAGAGAGCCAGGACCCTGGCAATAGAAAGGAGTGGCCTTCCTCCAGGGTGCCCTCCTGAGTTCCTGGCAGGCCTCCCTCTCCCCAGCACCTGCCCCTACTGTCCTGCCTAGATTTTCAGATCTGACACCAGAGATCCTATGGCAGCCTAGGCCCCAGGAAGATGTTTGGCTGTTTGCACTGTATCCTACTCTACTGGGCATCCACAGCCATTCACTGAGCACGGTGGCACTAGCCTTATCTTGAGAGAGTCAGGGGAGATGACTGGGACTGGGGCTTAAAGAATGCTTGAGAGAAAATGGAGCCAGACAGGAGGAAAGCAGCACCCGCTGATACATTCTGGGAATTCCGAATCACTCCCTTAGCGCGGCCGCTGTTCTGATACTGGGTGAAGATCCGCAGGAGGCTGCGAGGCAAGGCTCTTATGCCAAAGCATTTGTACTTTATCCTTGGCGGTGGAGAGCCATGGAGGGGTACTTGACCATTTATTTGTTAGTAAAGGTAAACAAAGAATACAGTACAGAGGGCAGCACTCTCAAAGTGCGGTCCATGGGCCCTGGAGGTCTCTAAGGTCCTTTTGGGAGATCTACAAGGTCAAGATTATTTTTGAACTAATACTGAGATATTATTTGCCCTTTTCACTAAGTTACCATTTGACTAATCACTCAAAAGAATGGTGGGTATGAGTACCTGAGTGGTGGAGTCGGTTGGGCATCTGACTTGGTTTCAGCTCAGGTTGTGATCTCAGGGTTGTGAGATCCAGCCCTGCATCAGTCTCCACGCTCAGCGTGGAGTCTGCTTGGGATTCTCTCTCTCCCTCTCCCTCTGGCCTGCCCCCCAAAAGAAATAAATACATCTTAAAAAAAAAAAAGAATGTTCAGTAAAACTGAACACTGAATTAAGGCAGTGGCACCTAAAGGATGAGTATATACCACCCCCAAATAGGCCGCTTCAGCATAAGGATTATTTAGACCTGAAGGCAACAGAGAATCAGCAGATACAGGAAGAATCCTTTGTCCTCCCTTTGTCTGACTACGGCAGGGCATCAGCTTTTCTTTGTGGAAGTGTTTTCCCCCACCCCAGAAAGGGAAGAGCCACCCTCAACACTGAAGACAGACCACAGACACCAAGATGAGTCTGTATAGACAGACCTTCCTGAAATAAGCCTTATCTTTCATTAATTCCCTCATATAAGTCCCAGATACTTTCCCACAGTCCATTGTCCCTTGAAGACCAGGTCTCCTTCCTTTATTAGAATGGAATATAAGCCCTCACATCCAACTGCTTCTTTGAGTTCACTCTTTGGTGAACTCTCATGCATGTAAATATTAATGAAAATTCCATGTCTTGCTCCTACTAATCTGTCTTGTTAGTTTAATTCACAGGCTCCCAGACTCCAAATGTAAGAGGGTAGAGGAAGCGGTGTCTCAGTCTGTTAAGCATCTGCCTTCAGCTCAGGTCATGATCCTAGGGTCCTGGGATCAAGCCCCATGGTGGGCTCCCTGCTCAGTGGGGGGTCTGCTTCTCCCTCTCCCTCTGCAGCTCCCCCTTGCTCATGTTCTCCCTCTCACATGCTCTCTCTCTCTCTCTGTCTCAAATAAATTTTAAAAATCTTTAAAAAAATTTTTTTTAAAGAGGGTAGAGGAAAATTGTTTTCTCCCCAACATATCAAATTTTACTAGCAGTCATTATAGATCTTCATTATTTGCAATTAAGAAATGTTCATTTGTGAATGTCCATGATGAAGCAGTAAAATATACTAATTTTATTAAATCTCAATCTGTGAGTAGTGCACATCTTTGTCTTTTTAACATTCTGTGCAAAAAGGGGAAAGTATACATAAAGTACTTCTGCTGCTTACCAAAAGATGTTGGGTGTCTTAAGGAAAAGCACGTGTGTGATTCTCTGAGTTGCCAGCCCAACTAGCTTTTTTCATGGAATACCATTTTTACTTGAAAGACTGACAAACAACGGAGATTCAGACTCTGATAATTGGCAGACTCTGTCTCAAAAATGATGTGAAGTCGGGCGCCTGGGTGGCACAGTCGTTAAGTGTCTGCCTTCGGCTCAGGGCGTGATCCCAGTGTTCTGAGATCGAGCCCCACATCAGGCTCCTCCGCTAGGAGTCTGCTTCTTCCTCTCCCACTCTCCCCGCTTGTGTTCCCTCTCTCGCTGGCTGTCTCTCTCTGTCAAATCAATAAATAAAATCTTTAAAAAAAAAATGATGTGAAGTAAGGCTCTCAGTCAACAAGAAACAACTGATAGTATTTGTTGCTTATGATAAAATTTGAGCTTCCAAGCATAAGTTAGAATTTTGGAAAATTTGTATCAACCACTGTGAGCTTGACAGCTTCCTAGTTGTGATATTGTAATATAATAAGTAATGTGTGTTTGGTCTTCCTCCCTGTTCAGGGCACAGAGCTCCTAAAATCCTTGGAAATTCTCAAGAGACTGGTTGAGTGGAGGGTCTTTTGTTATTCATAATAAGTCCCTTTCTATGGTACCTGAGTTTATGCTAATGAGGTGACTCTTGCTGGATGGGGGCTGGTTGCAAGAGGAATCAGGCATGTGATTAGAGGGTTGGAACTTTTGGTTCCATCCCCTTACTCCAGGGAGGGGAGTGGAACTGGAGATTGGTTTAATCACCAATGGCCAATGATTCAATCAATCATACCTACATAATGAAGCCTCCATAAAAACCCTAACCAAAGGAGTTCAGAGAGCTTCTGGGTTGGTAAAAACATCCATGAGCTGGAAGGTGGCATACCACCACTCCATGGGGACAGACGCTCCTGCACTGAGGGCCGTTCCAGACCTTGCCCTCTCCCACTCCCCCTGCTTGTGCTCTCTCTCTCTGTCAAATAAATAAATAAAATCTTTTAAAAAATAAAATAAAATAGGGGTGCCTGGGTGGCACAGCGGTTAAGCGTCTGCCTTCGGCTCAGGGAGTGATCCCGGCGTTATGGGATCAAGCCCCACATCAGGCTCCTCTGCTGTGAGCCTGCTTCTTCCTCTCCCACTCCCCCTGCTTGTGTTCCCTCTCTCACTGGCTGTCTATCTCTGTCGAATAAATAAATAAAATCTTAAAAAAAAAAAAGAATTGTTTAATAAAACAAAATAAAATAAAATACTCCTCCCTTTTCTAACTGCGTATCTTTGTGACACTGAGTTTTCTTCATATACTTCAACTAAAACAATACACTGCAACAGAATGCAGAAGCAGATATGAGAATCAAGCTGTTTTCTATTAAGCCAGACATTGAAGAGATTTTCAAAAATGCAAAACAAAGCCATTCTTTTCACTGAAATTTTTTGCTATGGAAAAAAATAGTTACTTTTCACATACACAAAAAACTGTTCTTTACATTAACATATAATTGGTTTATCATAGTTATTTTTAAATTAATACATAAGTTTTAAAAAAAAGTTCTTGGCTTTCTTTTCAAAAAGATTTATTTATTTATTTTGGGGGGGAGGGGTAGCGGGAGAGAGAATCTTAAGTAGACTCCATGCTTAGTGGGAAGCCTCACTTGGGGCTCCATCCCACGACCTGAGATCACCGCCTGAGAGGAAACCAAGAGTTGGACGCTTAACCAACTGCACCATCCAGGCACTTCGAGCTTTAATTTCTAATAGGCCTCATTAACAAAAGTGCTTTGGGATCCTCAGTGATTTTGGGGAGTATAAAGGAGTTCTGAAACCAAAAGTTTGGGAGCCACTGCAAAACAGGTACAAGTGAAAAAGTCTTCCTCTCACTCCTGAATCTCAGTCTACAGTTTGTTTCTGTCCAAAGACAAATGTCTTACACATCCTCTTCTACATTCTTTCTTTATACACAAAGGTACGCACTATTCTGCACCTGGCTCTTTTCAGGACGAGAAGAATAGGCCATAGGAACCAGCCCACATCAGCACATATAAGCTGCTACATTGTTTTTAATGGCTGCACTGTATGCCTATGATACGAATGTAATGCAATCTATTAAGCCCTCCCTCTGTTGTTGAACATTTGGGTTGCTTCTTTCCTTTTCTTTTCTTTTTTCTTTTTTCTCTTTTTTCTTTTCAAGATTTTATTTATTTATTTGAGAGAGAGAGAGTGCTCACGTGAGCAGGGGAAGGGGCAGAAGGAGAGGGTCAGGGACAAGCAGATTCTGCACTGAGCATGGATCCCAACTTGGGGTTCGATATCATGACCCTGAGATCATGACCTGAGCTGAAACCAAGAGTCGGACACTTAACTGACCGAGCTACCCAGGCACCCCTCTTAATTTTTAAAAACTGACTTAAACAATGATGCAATGAACACCCTTGGAAAGATTTAAAGCAGGTCAGTGATGATCAGATTTGCTTGTTAAAAAAAGATCACCCTGAACATGTAAACTGCTGAAATCTGAACAAATTTGGTGGATTGGTATCAGTGTCAGCTTCCTGGTTGTGAATATTGTGCTGTCGCCAGATGTTATCATTGGGGAAAACTGGGCCGTGGGAACCAAGTGAAGGGAACCTCTCATTCATTCATTCTTTTTTTTTTTTTAAGATTTTATTTATTTATTTGAGAGAGTGAGCAAGTGAGAGAGAGACCATGAGTAGGGGGAGGAGCAGAGGGAGAGGGAGAAGCAGACTCCCCACTGAGCAGGGAGCCCCGATGCAGGGCTGGATCCCTGGACTCCAGGATCAATACCTGAGCTGAAGGCAGATGCTTAACCGACTGAGCCACCCAGGCGCCCCTCTATTATTTCTTATAACTGCATATGAATCTACAATCATCTCAAAATAAAAAGTTTAATTAAACAAAAACCTGACACCATCAGGATGACTATTGTCAGAAACAACAGCAGAAGATGAGAAGTGTTGGTAAGGAAGGAAAGAAATTGGAACTTTTGTGTGTTGTTGGTGGAAATGTAAAATGGTACAGCCTCTGTGGGAAACAGTATAGAAGTTCCTCACAAAAATTAAAAATAGAATTACCATATGATCCCGCAATTCCACTTCTGGGTATATACCCCAAAGAATTCAAAACATGGTCTCAAAGAGAAACTTGAACTGTATTTATTTATTTATTTATTTATTTATTTATTTATTTATTTATTTATTTATTTATTTATTTAAAAGTAGACTCCACACCCAACATGGGGCTCAAACTCACGACTCTGAGATCTAGTCACACGCTCTACTGACTGAGCCAGTCAGACACCCCTCAGAGAGATATTTGTACCCCCATGTTCATAGAACTATGCACAACAGTTAAATCATGGATGCAACCCAAGTGTCCACTGATGGATGAATGGATAAGCAAAATGTGGTATGTATAGTGAAATATTATTCAGCTTTAAAAATTCTTCAGTATGCAATGACCTTGAGGACATTATGTTAAGTGAAATAAGCCAATCACAGAAAGACAAATACTACGTGATTCCACTTCTCTGAGGTTTCCTGAGTTGCCAAATTAATAGAAACAGAAAGTAGAATGGTGGTTTTCAGGAGCTGGGCTGTGAGTTGCTTAATGGCTATAGTGTTTCAGTTTTCCAAAATCAAAAATCTCTGGAGATTGTTTGCACAGCAATGCAAATATACTTAACACTACTGAACTGTACACTTGGAAATGGTTAGGATGACGGGGTGCCTGGGTGGCTCAGTCGTTGGGCGTCTGCCTTTGGCTTGGGGCGTGGTCCTGGAGTTCTGGAATAGAGCCCCACGTCGGGCTCTTCCACTGAGAGCCTGCTTCTCTCCCACTTCCCCTGCTTGTGTTCCCTCTCTCGCTGGCTGTCTCTCTCTCTGTCAAATAAATAAATAAAATCTTAAAAAAAAAAAAACGAAATGGTTAGGATGGTCAATTTATGTTATGTGGTTTTTACTACAATTACTTTTTTTAACTTGGAAGGAGGGCTAGTGAAAAAAAAATCACTCTGGCTGAAGCAAGTTTTGGAAAGGGCAGACTAGAGGCAGGGAGGTCTCCTAGCACAGTGTTCCTATTGTCCAATGCTGAGGCTTGAACCAAGGCAGGGCCTGGAGCTGAAGGGGCTGTGATAGATTGAATTATTGGCCCATATCTTTGTTCCACTGTAATAGAGTTCTCCATCCACATCTTTGTCATAGTGGATAAAGAATATTTTCCCACTTTTGACTTCGTGTTTGGCCACGTAACTTGCTTTGGCCAATAAATAGGAAGTTTGTGAACCTGACCAGAGAAGGTTTGAAACGTGCTTGCTCAGTAGGACATGTCCTTTTGAGCAGCAGTAACCTGCCCTGATAAGAACATACCCCAGAGAGCACTGCTCCTTCTGTCCGGGCCCTGGAATGAGTCTCCAAGAACACATCATTTGCCCTGGATAGCCACTGGTCCAAGCCAATGAAAGCCATGTCGAGCACACCTGAACTCAACCTGTAGCTTGGAGCCTGAAGCTAGAAGGGTCAAGGCACAGCTGACCTACAGACCCATGAGCATGACAATATGTGATTATTGTTTTAAGCTTCTGAGAATTTTTTGCTTGTTTGGCTTTGGTGTAGCACAAATAATCATTTTATAATGACATTTATCAGGCTTTTATAACCTCAACCATCATTTGGCTAATAGCAAAGTTTTCCATCCAGCAACATTCAACCCCAAATACAGAAGACTTTCCAAAGGCAGTCAAGAGAGTGCTGAGATGGTTTAAATCCATGTACCTTCATGTACAGACTACAGATGAAAGCAGAGTAGAGAGTCCCAGGACATCGTTTCATAGATGGGAGGGAGTATAGCACCCTAAGACCTTAGCTCTATCAGGATGGTGGTACAATCTCTGTAGGAAAACATGATCAACAGTGCTTAGCATAACCTTCCTGGAGTGACTTGAGTCTGGAGATTGAAATGAATATATTTTTTACCGGTTGGCATTATTTGGTTAAGATGTTATTTGGAATAAGCATTATCCTCTGCTAATGAATCACCGGCCCTTGCAGGAGGGAAGGGGCCCAGAATTGTTAACTTGTCCCCCAGGTTAACTTGCCACTGGAGGAGGTGGTTGGTCTCCTTCGGGAATGGTGTTAAATGGAGGATGTGGTGGACGTGCTTCAGCAGCAGTAGCTGAGTCACCCTTTGGTGGGAGCCTTTGCTGTTTGTTGGGTCCATACATAGCCTCCATCCCTCTGACTGTGGTTACCTCCCTCATGTGTCCTTCAAGCCAGCATCAGAGTGGCCAGTGACTGAAGTTGGCTGATGTCAGGTGGCCAGGTCATCTTGGTCGTTTAGCACCTCTTCAAAGGTGGACAAACTTCTGAGTTTTGGGGGGCTGTTTGTTACACAGCCAACAGACTTGGCTATAGCTATAACAGACTACTACAGAAGCATTAAAAAACTTACTGTGAAGGGATGTGAGTGTGGCTTAGTCGGTGAAGCGTCTGCCTTTGGCTCAGGTCATGATCTTGGGGTCCTGGAATCGAGTCCCCCATTGGGCTCCTTGCTCAGTGGGGAGTCTGCTTCTCCCTCTGCCTGCTTCTCCCGGTGCCTGTGCACTCTCTCTCTCTGACAAATAAATAAAATTTAGAAAAAAAAAATTTTTTTTAACTTACTGTGGAAAACCTCAGACATATACAAAAATAGAGGAAATAGTATAATGAATCTCTGGGCACCCCTGTGTCATACGGCCAATCTTGTTTCACCTATATCCTCACCCACTCCTCCTACAACCCCTGGATTACCTGAAGCAAATTCAAGACATCATATCATTTCATCTGTAAATATTTCAGCATGTAGCTCCAAAAGATAAGAAATTTTAAAAATATTACATTATCATACCAAAAAAAAAAAAGAATAATAGGGCCGCCTAGGTGGCACAGCAGTTAAGCGTCTGCCTTCGGCTCAGGGCAGGATCCCGGCGTTATGGGATCGAGCCCCACATCAGGCTCCTCCGCTATGAGCCTGCTTCTTCCTCTCCCACTCCCCCTGCTTGTGTTCCCTCTTGCTGGCTGTCTCTCTCTCTGTCAAATAAATAAATAAAATCTTTTTTAAAAAATGAATAATAATCCATTAATAGAAACAGCTATCCAGTCAGTTTATATTTCTTCCATTATCTTAGAATTTTCTTTTCTCTCATTTTTTAAATAGTTGTTTGAACTGGGATCCAAATAATATCTGTGTATAGTGTTTGATTGACAGATCTTCAGTCTGTAAGTTCCCCACTATCTCTGTTTTCTCTCTTGCAACACTGTTTTGGGGAAGAAATCAGGTCATTCGTCCTCATTGTGTGCCACATTCTAGATTGGGCTGATTGCATCCCTTTGGTACCATTTAATATGTTCTTTTGCCTTCTGTGTTTTCTGTAAATTGAATAAATTTAGATTCAGTTTTTTCTGAGACTGCTTCCTAGGTGGTGATGTGTGCTTCCATCAGGAAAACGCAAATCTCTGGTTACCTCTCTTTTTGTGACATACGCACCATTCATGATTACTGCCTAGATTCATGAGGGGTTGCAAAATAGTGATATTTTAACCAGATATTTTCTTTTCTTTTATTAGCAGGCATACTTCTACAAAGTGAAACTTCCTTCATTGATTAGTTAACCTGAGGGAAAGATCACGCACAAAAGACAGGATAAATATTTGATGCTTTCCTTTCATTTATCAGTTGCCTAGCACCCTCCTAAACTGACAAAGGAGTTATTTTTTTAAATATATATGAATCAGTGGATCTCAACATGTTTGATGGGTGTCAACCAATACATTACAGTTATCATTCTCACTGATACTCAAATAATCCTGCCTTTGGTTAGCTCCTGTGTTCTTTTGACACGATCCTGGCAGTGTTTCACAGCATCTCTGGTATGACAGGATGTCTAGGACTCACCCCTTGCATTTCCTGTCCCAACCTTGACTTGCCCACTTTTCCGAGGCACCTTGTGCATCAGTGGTACTTGGTGACTAAGTGAATGTCTGTGGTGGTGAGAGGTGAGTTGACTCAGGTTTATGACTTCCTGAACTGTATTCAGTGTTGTCACTGTGAGAGAAGAAGGGGCAGGGTTGGGGTCAACACTGAGGGCAGGGACACCCGGGCAGAGGCATGCCCTGTGGCTCTGGAACTCCACTTGCTACCCCTGTACTCCAACCTGCTTTAGCTACATGCTTGTCAACCCATCCTAGACAAAATGCCGGCTCTGTGGGAGCCATGAGAGAAGTGATCATTGCCTCTGAAACCTCAAGGTCCAGGTGGAAAGACAAGCGTCCTCCTCCTGAAATAAGGGCTGGGGTCAGGAGACCAAAGTGGTCAGAGAAGAGTTGGAGGGCATGGGGTAGACGGGGAGGACAGACATCTCTGGCCAACCCACAAAGCCTTGACTTGAGCACTGCAGCCTCAGCACCCAGGAAGGGTGATGGCTGTCACTGCAGGTGGTCCTGGGGTGGCTGAAGATAATGGCAATCCAAGACCCCAGGCAGCGAGGAGATTACACATGGTCCATGGCACAGGTCAGCCCCACCACGCAGGTCAGCCACATGGGTCACTTTCTTCCCCTGGTCCCTGTGCGTGAGAAAGCACATCTTTTCTCCAAACATGGCTTGGACCCAAAAGAGAGATGTTGTGTCCTCATGTAGTAGTCTGCTCAGCCTGGTAACATAACCCTCCCAGCCCCTGACATATACCTATACTTGTGCATTTACTCATGAAACACAAACACATGCATTCATATTAATAAACATGTTTATATAACCACCGACTACAATGTAGACAGAGATAGCACAGAAGAGGACAACTGGCCCTGCGCTGACGGTAGGAATGCCTACTTTCGAATCTGCCTCCTTCTCTAGGCCACTGGTCTCTGGACCTCAGTTTACTGATCTATGAAACAAGATGTCAGCCTTAACGTCTCTGTCTCTGAGGTCCTAACCCATACTGAGGTTCTATGGTTAATGTATATACACACTAATGGGAACTCTACCCTCACTCCCCACAAACCACAGGGCTATCCCGTGATGTTCTAGTTCCCCCAGAGTCTTCTAGGTATCTGTCCCCACCCCCACACCCCACACATTTAGCCAGAAGGAACCCTACACCTTCCAAATCCCCAACCCTCAGGCTGAACCTTGCTTTTGTGAAAATAGACAAAGAAAACCTAATTCAAAATGGCATCAGGAAGCAGTAAAGGGAGAGTTCAGCTTACTTTCATACCCCACAGGAAGAAGAAAGATTCTTTCCTTGTTCAGCAACAACCCAGCTAATGAGAAATCACCACAATCTGGAACTCTTACTCTACTACAATGAACTTTCATTGAGAACAAGCCCTCCCAAGCCCCTCTCCCTTGTTCTTCAGACTGGCCTATAGTTTGCCATAGATGGAATGTCCTGAATTGCAATTCCTCTGCTATTCCCAAATAAACCCATTTTTTGCTGATTCAGTAATGGGCTATCTTGTTTTTAAGGTTCACAATTTTTACCTTGACTACATCAACCAGAAAAGAGTGAAATGCCCATCAGGTCCCCCCCCCCACCCCCCAGGACAGGGTGACGGGTCAGCTGGCTCTAGTTGTGCACCCAGTCCCTGGGCCTGGATTCTCTACCCCTTCCACGGAGCTCCAGCAGGAGTAGTAACCAGTCTACAAGAATGAAGGGTTCATGATTTGTCTGGAACTGGGAGTTACCAGCATTGGCCTTCAAAGGCCTATTGGGCATTGCAGTTTTCTTGGGTAGATAGGAAAGCTCTGTGTGTGTCTACTGGCTCCCTCAAACTTAGCTTGCCTACTCCTCGTCAGCTGCCAAGGGACCCTGGAGCTTAAGCACTCCTCTGGGTTGACTGTATGTTTTGAGAAAAACAACTATGAGAAGAAGGGAAGTCTTTTTTGTAGAAAGGCAGACTGGGTAGTGAAAGTGGGGAAGCTCTGGACTAAATTCTGGCTCAACCACTTGTATACTCTGTGGTCTTGGGCAACCTCTTTAGGCATCAGTTTCCTCATCTATAAAATGGGAACCAAAGTCCTAATATGGTTGTAAGGATTCACTGAGATAATGCTTATAAAGCACTCAGCGCAGTGTCTGGCACAAAGTAAGTATTCAAAAACTGGTAGCTTTTGTTGTTATTATTATTGACTGGCCTGCTTTCCAAAGTAAGGCACAAAGGTAGATTCTGGGAACTCCAGAAAGAGGTGTTTGATTTCCACATTCAATTATTTTATTTTATTTTATTCTTAAAGTTTTATTTATTTATTTGAGAGAGAGCGCAAGCAGGGGGAACAACTGAGGGAGAGGGAAAAACAGGCTCCCTGAGCAGTGAGCCTAACGTGAGGCTCGATCCCAGGACCCTGGGATCATGACCTGAGCTGAGGACAGACGCTTTAACTGACTGAGCCACCCAGGTGCCCCTTGACAATTTTAGAAGCAATATTAAAGTACATATTAAGCATTTGGAAAATAGTGACATTTACTTCTGTATCTGGCAATATGCAGAATAGTTGAATAGTGAACTCTCTCCCTAAAAATGCTGAATATAAAAACCATGTATGTTAAAGCACAGATGAACTGGTGTTAAGTAAGAGAATCAGTCAGAAGCCAGAATAACAGGACAACATGATCCCGCCAGGGGTAGGCCTACACTGGAGCCTGTGCTCCCTGCGCTCCTGGGTTGTAAATGGTGCCCCCTTAGCACTACTTCTGTCCTTTTGGCCCCGACTCTGATTCTGCCCACTGCAGAGGTGACCACTGTCGTATGGGTTTTGACCAGTCTCATCCAGGTGCCACCTCACCTCGGGCACTTGTGTTCTACTTCTCACTTCCTGCCTGCGTCTGACTCCACAGGGTAGGGTTCCCTTGAGGATCTGTTGGGCTTTCACACATGTACAACTGGGGAAGTTAATTTCTATAGGACTGCTCAGATCAATGGGTGACAAAAACAAATAATAAGTGTTTCTCCCTTTAGCCCCCATTTCAGAAGGCTCCTCAGAAGATCATGTGACCATCAAGAACTATCAGAGGTCCCCTTGATAAGGTGACCTTGTGCTGGCTTCTCTTCTTTCTTTGTTCCACTCTCCCCATCCGGCACTCCCGCTCCCTGGGATCACTTCCTACAGTAACTACATGCAAGCCTTTATCTGGAGCTCTGATTTTAGGAGAGCCAGACAAAGAAAGGGAAAATAAAGCTTTAGGTTGGGGGTCATCAAAGAACCCTTCCCTACACCAAATTTTAGTCTTCTCAAAAGTCAGCGCTCTAGGGGAGAAACAGGGGGAAAATTCACCCACAGAAGGCTTTCCCATATCCACTTAGCTCTGGGTGGAGTAGGAACACAGGGAATAAAAGAAGTCTGCTAGGATTCCTGACACAAGTTAACACTCACGCAGAAGGAAGCCCCAGATCATATTCCCTATATGACTAGATAAACCCCAAGCCAAAAATTTACTTAAAAGTAGTTCTGAGGGATGCCTGGGTGGCTCACATGGTTAAGCATCTGCCTTCGGCTCAGGTCATGATCCCAGAGACGGGGGTGGGGTGTTGGTATGGGGGGGGTGGTGTTCAAGTCATGCCTCAGGCTCCCTCCTCAAGGAGGGGCCTATTTCTCCCTCTGACCCTCACTCTGCTGTCATCCTCTCTACCACTCTCTTTCTCAAATAAATAAATAAAACCTTAAAAAAAAAAGTTGTTCTGAGTTGGAAGTACGCCTAGGTGACTGGCAGAAGCAAAAAAATCCTCTCTGGAATAACAGATTTTTAAACACAATCTCAAAGAATTCCAAGTAACATCAGCTCAAAGTAAAAAATCAATAAACTCATGAAGAAACAAACCACAGGATCATGAATTAGCAGAAACAACACATAGCATGGTGAAATCTACAAATGATGCATAAAATGGAATAGGAACCAAAATAGAAAAAAGTACTTTAATATGTTTAAAGAAGTTTTAAAAAGATATTGAAACATGATGACAGAATAATAAACAAAATTAACTAGACATATTTGAATATGAACCAAATAAAGCTTCTAGAAATGAAAACTGTAATAATTCAAATTAAAAATCTCAAAGGACAAGATCAAAGGCAGAGTAGGCAAAGTCAAAGAGAGAATTACGAAACTGAAATATAAAGCCTAAAAAATTACCAAGAATTCAATAATGAATGATAAAAATATGAAATGCAAAAGAAGAAGTTAAGAGGAATAGAAGAGATGCAACATTTATTCGTGATAAAAAAATCTCAGCAAACTAAAACTTAAAAGGAACTTCCTCAACTCAATGAAAGACACCCACTAAGAACCTACATCTACTGTCATATCTTATTGTGAAATGCTGAATGCATTTCTCTCTAAGTTCGAGAACAAGCGAGGACGTACCCTCTTAGCGCTCCTGCCGAACATTTAAATGGATGTCCTAAATAGGGTAATAAGTCAAGAAAAAGAAATAAAAGGCATATAAACTGGAAAGGAAGAAATAAAACTGTCTCTGTTAGCGAAGAACATAATTGTCTATGTACAAAATCACAAATATCTACAAAAAAGCTACTTTAATAAATGAGTTTAGCAAAGTTACAGGATACAAAGTCTACATAGAAAAATAAATTGTATTTACATATTTACAATGAAAAATTCCACTGGAAATTTTTTTAAAGATTTTACTTATTTATTTGACAGAGAGAGAGACAGCCAGCGAGAGAAGGAGCACAAGCAGGGGGAGTGGGAGAGGAAGAAGCAGGCTCATAGCGGAGGAGCCTGATGTGGGGCTCGATCCCAGAATGCTGGGGATCATGCCCTGAGCCAAAGGCAGGCACTTAATGATTGCACCACCCAGGCGCCCCTCCACTGGAAATTTTTAAAATGGTACCATTACAATTAGCATAAAAAGCACAAAATACTTGGTATAAATTAAGAGAACATATGCAAGCTTGGTATAGTGAAAACAACAAAATAAGAGAAACTAAAGAAGACCTAAATATTTATGGATTGAAAAAAATCAATATTGTTAAGAAGACAATCCTTCCCAACTTAATTTATAGATTTAATGCAATCCCAATTAAAATCCCAACAGTTTTTTTTTCCCCATAGGAATTAACAAGGTGATTTAAGAATATTTATGGAAATACAAAGGAACATTCATTATACTTTATTTTCAAGATTTACTATAAAGCTATAATACTCAAGACAGTGTAATATTGACATAAGGAAAGATACACATGTCAATGAAATTGTTAAAGTAATTAAACAAGAAGGCCATTAGGCAAAGAAAAAAATCCAAATAAGGCAACTGCTTAAGCCATAACCAATTAAGCAATTTCCTTGCTTTGCTTCCACATCTGCTCTATAAAAGCTTTTTCCCATAGCTCCTGCAGGTGGAACGCTCCTGACCACTTTCATTTCCAATGGTCTCTTACATATGCTCCCAGAGAGGGGAAAAATACTGTGCCCACCCTCTCCCATCATTTAAAAAAATCTAAATGTAGCTTTATTCCTGATGGTCAAATTTCAGTGTTCATATTTCCTTCCTTCTATGAGTAAATATATTTATATAATTTGTCCTAAATGCTTAAGATGTTGTTAAACCGTGCCAGGTGTAAATTTCTTTAATTAAAAGTTTTCTACTTAAAAAAAAAAAAGATTTTCTGCTCAAGTAAACTTTTTTTGTTGCTCAAATACACTCTTCCAAAATTTAATGCACTTCATCTTTTAACAGATCAGAACTGAGAATCCAGAGTTACACTCATATATGTATGGTCAATTACATTTTGACGAAGGTGCTAAGTCAATTCAATGGACAAATAATATTCTTCTCAGAAAATTGTGCTAGGACAATTGGACATTCATTTAAAAAAAAGAAGAAGAACTTCAACCCATAAATCACACCATATTAAAAAATTACTTTAAATTGGACCATAGACAGAAATATAAAAAACCTAAAACTATAAACCTTCTAAAAGAAACCATAGTAGAAAAATCTTCGAGAACTTGGTCAGGCAACGCTGTCTTACATACACCAAAAACACAATCTATAAAGAAAAAAATCAATAAGCCATAATTTATAAAATATTTAAACTTTTCCTCTTCAAAACACACTGTTAAGTAGATAAAAAGGCAAGCCACAGCCTCGAAGAAAGTATTTGCAACACACATATCTGATAAAGAACTAGTATCCAGAATGCCCAAAGAATTCTCAAAAGTCAGTAACAGGAAGGGGGCCTTCTGGCTGCCGTGACATGAAGAGGTTATCAAATACTCTCCCTCTAAAACACGTATAAAACTGGACACATTTTCCAAAAAATAGCCTTTAGAGGATTCTGGAAATTAACCAAAGGCAATCGACAAATTGAGAAGCATTTATTCATGACAACAATGCTAGCACTTTGAAGAAGAACAGTGGAATTTTGCCATCTTCCTTCCTAGGGTTGTTACCCTGCCCCCCAGCTCACTCATTAAGAATGATAATTGTACCAGAGTGGGGATAGTCATGAAAACCAGAAGTATATCCACAAGAGGGAATATATTTGAATTGAAGTAGGTAAAAACTTAAGCCAGCAGCATTGTTATTAAAAGTAGGAAACAAGTGGGAAAAATCTGCAGCTTTGCTTGCCTGCCTGAGGTGAGCAGCCAACCACTGAGAAATTTAACAGGGAGATTCTTGAATATTAAAGACATGCCTGACTGAGAAAGTATATACATTCACAAAGGAGATCTATGAGAGCTCTAGTGAAAAGTAGAAGTAAAGGCAGTCTTGAGAACTGGGTGAACTGTGAATAAACCCCGCAGTCCATACACAGATCACCTGCAAAGGGTGAAAGCTTACGGATTCAAGGAGTTTGAGCACATCCTCTGCCCAAATTCTTGGCTGATCGCTAAGCTATGCAGATGAAGGGCAATCACTAAGAAGCCAGGAGAAGCATGAAAATAAGAAAGAAAGGTGAGGAAAACACCCTAAGCGGAGATGCCAGTGGAGATACACCGCAGGGGAGATCACCTGCAATGTAAGTCCAGGCAAATTACAAACAAAAGCAAAAGCAAAAACAAAAAACTCTTTTAGGAAAAATAAAATCATAACCCAGAGTTTCTATAAATTATTATCAATAAAAAATTATGAGATATACAAAGGAATAAGGAAGTATAATCCACATTCAGGGGGAAAAAAAGGTCAGTAGGAACATACTGATTGGGTCTGGATGTTGGATTTATCAGACAAAACTTCAACGGTGCTTTTACGAATGTGTTCAAAGAATTAAGGAAAATATGATGACAATAATCCAACAAACAAATCCTCAATAGAGAAATGAAACTTTAAAACCTGAAAAAGCTAGAGCTGAGTTCCTTTAAATTCACTGTAAAGGCTGAACTGCGGATCTGAGTTAGTAGAAGAAACAGTGGACTTAAAAACAGATAGAAAGAAATGGGCCGATCTGAAGAACAGAAAGAAAGAAGGAGGAAAACTGAAACTCTGTATGTGTCCAACACTAATGCCTCATTCTCCTACCTTCCAGCACCGGCAATCACCATTCCACTCTTTGTCTCTATAAATTCGACTACTCTATACTCATATAACTGAAATCGTATGATATTTGTCCTTTTGCGACTGGCTTACTTCATTTAACATCCTTAAGAAGAATAAAATTGTATAAAACAATAATTATGACATGTATTGTTAAGTTTATTGTATATATTTATATATACAATCTATATATTTATGTATAATTTATTAAATTTATTAAATACATATAATATACATATTATCTATATCCCCCAAAGAGGGGAGAGGAAATGGAGTTGTATTAGAGGAAAGTCACTATATAAGTCAGCACAGAAATAGATAGTGATAAATTAAGATTTTAACCCTTAAGAAACTACTAAGAAAATAACTTTTAAAAATACGGTTTAAAAAATCAACAGAGGAATTAGGATAGTACACTAAAATTATTTGTTTAACATCAGTGAAGGCAATGAAGAAAGAGCAGAAGAACAAAAAAAGACATGAGACATAAGACAATAACAAAATGGATCGACATAAATCAAATCACACCAATACTTACATTAAATGTGAATGCTTTAAACACTCCAAAGAAAAGACAGAGATTGTCAGAATGGATCCAACTATATGCTGTCTACAAGGGGCACATTTTTAATTCAATAACTAGGTTGAAAGTAAAAAGGATGGAAAAGGATATGTCATGTAAACAGTAACCATAAAAGAGTGGGAGTATTTATATTAATATCAAACAAAATTAGACTTTAAGACAAGAAACATTACTACAGACAAGAAGATACTACACAATGATAAAAGAATCACTACATCAGGAAGATAAAACAATTATAAAGAAATAAATATGCACTTAATAAGGGAGGAAGCAAACACTGACAGAATTAAAAGGAGAAATAGACAATTCAATTATAGTAGTAGGTACAGCTCAGTACGCCTCTCTCTGTAACTGATGGAACACATGACCACAAAACATCATGGATGTTGAAGACTTGAGCAACACTATCAAACAGGCTGGTCTAACTTTTACAGAAAACTCAAACCAGTAACAGGGAAACAACACATTATTCAAGCAAGCAGGTAACATTCTCTAGGAGAGATAATACACTAGGTCATAAAATAAGACTCAGTAAATTTTTAAAAATTGAGATCATACAAAGTATGTTCTCCATATGCAACAGAATCAAATTAGAAATCAAAAAGAGAAGACAATTGTGAAATCTTTAAGTATTTGGAAAGAAACCAGGCATTTAATAACTCATGAGTCAAGAAAGAGAACAAAATGCAAATTAAAGAATAAATTGAACTCAAACACAGCACATCAATATGTATAGGGTGTCGTTAAAGCAATGATTACAGAGAAATTTATAGTTTTAAATACTTATGGGGTGCCTGGGTGGCACAGCGGTTAAGCGTCTGCCTTCGGCTCAGGGCGTGATCCCGGCGTTCTGGGATCGAGCCCCACATCAGGCTCTTCCGCTATGAGCCTGCTTCTTCCTCTCCCACTCCCCCTGCTTGTGTTCCCTCTCTCGCTGGCTGTCTCTCTCTGTCAAATAAATAAATAAAATCTTAAAAAATAAATAAATAAATACTTATATTAGATTGGGAGAAAAATCAGATATTGATAATGTAAACCTTTACCTAAAGAGTTTGTGTTTTTTTTTTTTTAAAGCAAATCAAGTACAAAGTAAGAAGGGGGAGCGAATAATAAAAATAAAAGCAGAAATCTATGAAACAGAAAAAAAATACAGAAAACCAGTGAAGCTTGTTCTTTAAAATGATCAACAAAATTGCTAAGGGTGACCAAGAACAAAGGAGAGAACACAGAAATTACCAATATTAGCAATAAACGAGGGGACATCACAGCACACCATTTACAAAAAGCTTACAACTAACTTTTTTTTTAAAGATTTTATTTATTTATTTGTTAGAGAGAGAGAATACAAGCAGGGTGAGTGGCTGGCAGAGCAGGCAGAGGGAGAAGCAGGCTTCCCACTGAGCAAGGACTCCATCCCAGGACCCTGGGATCATGACCTGAGCCAAAGGCAGACGCTTAACCAACTGAGCCACCCAGGTGTCTCTTACAACTAACTTAATAGAGCAAAGTGAATGTTTCCTCCCCCTCCCACCCACCCCAAAATCAGGAATAAGGAAAGGATTCTCTCTCTTGCACTTTTTTTTTTAAGTTTCATTTATTTAAGTAATCTTTACACCCAACGTGGGCTCAAACTCACCACCCCAAGATCAAGATTTGCATGCTATTCTGATTGAGTCAGCCAGGCATCCCATCTTTCTCCTGCATTTCTATTCAACGTTGCACTGGAGGTTTCAGCCAGTACAACAAGAGGAGAAAAAGAAATTAAAGGCATGCAGATTGGAAAGTAAGAAGTAAAACTGTCTTTAATCAGAAAGGACATGATACTATATGTAGATAATTCTAAGGAATGTGCTCTACAAATTAGTAGAATTAATAAGCAAGTTTAGCAGGGTCACAGTATGCAAGATCAATATTTATAATTTTTAAAAAATTCCCACAAAGAAAAGCTGATGCACAGATGACTCCACTGGTAAATTCTATTGAATGTTTGAAGAAGCATTAACATCAATTCTCCATAAACTCTGAAGAATTAGAGAAGGAAGGAAAACTTCCCAATTCATGCTATGAGGCCACTATTACCCTGATACCAGAACTAGACAAAGACATCACAAGAAAACAAACAAACAAACAAAAACAAACAACTATAGACCAATATCTCTCATAAATATAGATGTAAAAATATTCAACAAAATACTATTAAACTGAATCCAACAATATCCGAAGAAGATTAGGGTTAGGGTTAGACCAAGTGACATTTTCCCCACGAATGCAAGGTTGGCTCAACATATGAAAATCAATCAATGTAATACACTATATTAATATAATAAAAAACAAAAACTGTATGATTATCTCAATGATGGAGAAAAAGCATTTGGCAAAATCCAAACCCTTTCATTAAAAAAATATACTCAGAGGGGCGCCTGGGTGGCACAGAGGTTAAAGCGTCTGCCTTCGGCTCAGGGCGTGATCCTGGCGTTACAGGATCGAGCCCCACATCAGGCTTCTCCGCTATGAGCCTGTTTCTTCCTCTCCCACTCCCCCTGCTTGTGTTCCCTCTCTCGCTGGCTGTCTCTATCTCTGTCAAATAAATAAATAAAATCTTAAAAAAAAATACTCAGAAAACTAGGAATAGAAGGGAACACCTTCATTCTGATATAGGACATGTATGAAAAATCCATACTTAGTATTAGAAAGACTGAAGGTTTTCCCCTAAGATCAGGAACAAGGCAAGGATGCTCAATTTCACCATTTCCATTCAAACATTGTGTTGAAGGGAATAGCCAGGACAATTAGAACAGAAAAGAGAGAGACAGATCATACTAGAAAGAAAGAAGTAAAACTATCTCCATCCTCAGATAACATAGTCTTATTGAAGTCACATACACAAAAAAACAAATAATAACCAAATTCAGCGAGTTTACAGAGTTCAAGGTCAATATACAAATATCAACTGCATATGCAGTGACCAATCCAAAAGTGAAATCAAGAAAACAATTCCATATACAAGAGCATAAAAAATAAATTATTTAGAATAAATTTAATAAAAGAAGTGTAAGATGTACACTGAAAACTACAAGCCATCACTGAAAAAAATTTTTAAAAATCATTGAAAGAAATTTAAAGACATGAATAAATAGATACCCAATCTTCATGGATTCAAAGACTTAATATCGTTAAGATGGCAATATTCTCCAAATTGGTCTACAGATTCAATAGAATCTCTATCAAGCTCCCAGCTACCTTTTTTTGCAAAAACTGAAGAGCGGATTCTTAAATCCATATAGAAATTCAAGAAACCCAGAATAGCCAAAACAATCTAGAAAAAGAAGAGCAAGGTTGGAGAACTCACACTTCCTGATTTCAAAACTTCCTACAAAGCTACAGTAATCAAGACTGTGCAGTGCTGCCATAAGGACAGACATATAAATCAATGAAATATAATTGAGAGTCCAAAAATAAACCCTTATATTATAATTAATTAATTTTCAATATGGGTGACAAGACAATTTAATAAGGAAAAAAAACAGTCTTTTCAACAAATGATGCTAGGACCATTTGGATATCTACATGTAAAAGAATGAAGTTAATCCCTTCCTTACATCACACACGAAAATTAGCTCCAAATGGATCATATATCCAGATGTAACAGCTAAAACTATAAAACACTTAGAAGAAAACATAAACTTTTATGACCTTAGCTTAGGCAAACTCTTTTTAGATGAAAGGGCAAAAGCACAAGCAACAAAAGAAGAAATAGAGAAAATGTACTTCAAAATTAAAAACTCTTAGGGGCACCCGGCTGGCTCAGTCAGTAGAGCATGCGACTCTGGATCTCATGGTCATGAGTTCAATGTCCATGCTGGGCATAGAGCTTACTTAAAAAAAAAATTTTTTTTAACTCTTGGCTTCAAAGGATACTACCAAGAACTTGAAAAGATAAGCCAGAGAATGGAAGAAATTATTTGCAAATCATATACCTGCTGAGGGATTTACATCCAGAGCACATAGAGAGCTCTACAATTCAACAATAATGACCCACTTTAAAAATGGGCAAAAGTTTTGGGTGCCTGGGGGGCTCAGTCGGTTAAGCATCTGACTCTTGACCCAGCTTAGGTCTTGATCTCAGGGTCATGAGTTCAAGCCCCACATTGGTGCACAGCGCAAAGCCTATTTAAAAAAAGAGGGGGGCAAAAAGTTAAATAAATACTTCACGGAAGAAAGTTTCTTAGAAAGTTAAACATGTGCTTACTATACAATCAAGCAAAACCACTTAGTTATCTACCCAAGAGAAATGAAAACATATGTTCAATCAAAGACTTATGTGAACATTCATAGTAGCATTGTTCATAATAGCTGAAAACTGGTCACAGTCCAAATGTTCATCAACTGGTGAATGGATAAACAAAATGTGATACATCCTTATAATGTAATAGTATTCAGCAATAAAAAAGAAACAAACTATTGGTAGATGCTATAACATCAAAGAATCTCAAAAACATTAAAGTAAATGGAAGAAAACTGACATAAAATATTACAAATTGTATCATTCTATTTATATAAGATTCAAATAATACAACTCTATAAATACGTAAAACAGATTAGTAGTTGCATGGGCTTTGGGGAGGGAGCAGAGATTGAGAGCAAATGTGCACAAGGGAAGTTTTTGGGGTGATGAAAATGTTCTAAAACTGTATTGTGCTGATAGTTGTACAACTTACGGTGAGTTAATTTCATATCATGTAAATTATACTTCAGTATAGTTGCTTTTTAAAATCCTCAATCATAAGCCCAAAAAACAACTTAGTTTAAAAAATTGGCAAAACATTTTAACAGAAACCTCCTCAAAGACAAAATGCATGGCAATAAGCACATTTTAAATGTTCAATATCATGTTATTGGGAAATTAAAATTTAAATCACAATGTGATTCCATTACATACCTATTAGAATGGCTAAAAGAAAAATGGAGAAAATGGAGAGCATCTGAAATTCTTATGTTACGGAGTGAAATTGTAAAATAGTGCAAATTTTACTGGGAACATCCCAATACTCACAGAACTGGGAATAGTTCATGTTCCCAACAGCAGAGTGAAAAGTCCTCCTGACAAACCAGGCATCACATAGAGGTCTCAGAAGGGTATTGCTAAGTGAACTCTAGATTAGAGACTATTCTGGACACATGTGAAAAAGCTTACAAGTAAGTCTCAAGAGTCAGATTGTTTCCAAGTAACTTAACTGCTTCCAAGATCAAAGTTCAAAATGAAAAGAATACAAAAAACTCTAGACCACAACAACTTAAAATAACAATGTCTGACATCCAATAAAAATTGCCAGGTATAGAGGTGTATTCTGGGAAGATATAAGAAGAGTAAGAAGCACCAGGAATCTGTTTCCTCATCTAGACAATAACTGCACTGGCACAATCTGTTTGATACAACTATTTTAGAGCTCTGGAGTCTGTTGAAGTCTTCCAGCTTCCAGGATAAGACTTGGATAGTAAATTGTGGTTAATTTCAATTTCAGCTCTCATCACTGCAGCAGCTAGCCATCCTCCACTTCCAACCACATGGCAGACAGCTGTACACATATCCTGGGAGTAGCTAGCACATAGCTTAAGGGAGCTAGAGGGCCCTGTCCTCCAATGTCAGCGATCTCTGCTCTGATTGTTGATTGCCACTTGTAATCACAGAGGTGCAGACAGAGAGGAGGGCAGCCATTGTTTTTGCACCTCCTCTGGCTCAAGTGACTTCCAAGAGATGTAAAGGGTTAGTACCCTCTTATTCTCCCCTTTATTTTTTTGCTTTTCCCCTTCTGAAAACCAGATATTAAAGACTAGGACATTCAAAAACAACTGCATATAGAGGGGAAATTAGAAAGTAACCATGCAGCAGTGCCTGGGCAGCTCACTTGGTTAAGTGTCCGACTCTTGATCTCAGCTCAGGTCTTGATCTCAGGATCATGGGCTCAAGCCCCATGTGGGGCTCCACGCTGGGTGTGGAACCTATTTAAAAATAATAATAGTATAGGGGCACCTGGGTGGTTCAGTTGGTTAAGCATCCGACTCTTGATTTTGGCGCAGGTCATGAGCTCAGGGTCCTGAGATCAAGCTCCAGATCAGGCTCTGCACTCAGTGTGGAGTCTGCTCGAGATTCTCTCTCCCTCTCCCTCTGCCCCTCCTCCCCACACTCTCACTCTCTCTCTCTTTTTCTAAAATAAATGAATAAATCTTTATATATATATTTTTTAAATTTTTCATTATTTTTTTTTAAGAAAGCAACCATGCTTTCTTAGAAAAGCTTTCTTAAGAAAGCAACCAGGGAAAGGCTCAGAAAAGACTAAGAAACCTTAAGTTTACACCTCAGGCTGACCCTCAGCACAGGGACAGCATACAACAATATAAATAAATACATAACCAAAGAATAGCAAACCCTGGGGGAAGGGGAGAATCTGATTTCCAGAGTTACCACATTACTAGATTAAAATGTCCAGTGTCCAGCAAAAAAATGATGAGGTATATAAAAACACGAAACAAAAATAGGAAAGTATGGAGCATTCAAAAGCAAAACAAACAGGGCTGCATGGGTGGCTCAGTCATTAAGCATCTACCTTCAGCTCAGGGCATGATCCCAGCATTCTGGGATCGAGCCCTGCATTGGGTTCCTCTGCTGGGAGCCTGCTTCTTCCTCTCCCACTCCCCTTGCTTGTGTTCCCTCTCTCGCTGACTCTCTCTCTCTCTCTCTCTGTCAAATAAATAAATAAATAAATAAATAAATAAATAAATAAAATCTTTAAAAAAAAGGCAAAACAAACAAACAAAAAACAAAAGCAAAAGCAAAAATACCCACCGAAACTATCCCTGCAAAGGACATAATGGTCCTATTTATTTATTTATTTAACAGGGAGAGAGAGAGAGAGAGAGCAAGCAGGGGGAATGTAAGGCAGATTGTGAGGGAGAAACAGGCCCCCCACTGAGCAGAGAGCCATATGTGGGGCTCAATCCCAAGACTCCAGGATCATGACCTGAGCCAAAAGTAAAGGCTTAACCGACTGAGCCACCCAGGTGCCCCTAAATCAACTTTATTAAAGATGCTCAAAATAACTAGAGGAAGATGTCAAGAAAGTCAAGAAAATGATACGTGAGCAAAGTGGAAATATCAATAAAGGGACAGGAAACCTAAAAATGGACCAAAAAGAAATTCTGAAGCTGTAAAGTACAATAACCAAAATGAAAAATTCACTAGAGGAATTCAAATACAGATTGAGAAGGCAAAAGAAAGAATCAGTGAACTTGAAGACAGGACAATGGAAATTTTCTAAGCCTAAGGAACATAAAGACAAAAGATTGAAAAAAGGTGACCAGAGCCTAAGAGACCTGCAGGTCATCATCAGTCAGACCAATGTATACTTTGTGAGAATACCAGCATACTATAAAGAGAAAGGGGAACAGAGAATATTTGAAGAAATAATGGATGAAAACTTCCCAAATTTGATGAAAGATATGAATGTAAACATCCAAGAAGCTCAACAAACTCCAAGAAAGATGAACTACAAGAGACCACACTGAGGTACATTAATTACAATGAAATTTTCAAAAGACAAAAACAGAATCTTAAAAGTAGCAAGAGAGAAGCAAGGCGTGATATACAAGGGATCCTCAATAAAATATATGTAGATTTCTGATCAGAAACTTTGGAGGCCAGGAGATAGTGGGCCAATATATTCAAAGTACTAAAAGGGGGGGGGGAGTGAACCAAGAATCCTATATCCAGCAAAACTTCAAATCCTAGGGGCGCCTGGGTGGCTCAGTCAATTAGGCCTCTGACCCAGTTTTGGCTCACATCATGATCTCAGGGTCATGAGATGGAGTCCTGTTCAGTCTCTGTGCTCAGCTCAGAGTCTGCTTGAGATTCTCTTTTCCTTTCCCTTTGCCCTTCACACCCATGCTCTTGCTCCCCCTCTATCTCTGGAATAAATAAATAAATCTTAAAAACAAAAACAAAAACCTTCAAATCCTATATCCTTCGAAAGTAATGGAGAAATTAAGACATTCCCAGATTTTAAAAAAGGCTGAGGAAGTTTTTGACCACTAGGCCTGTCCTGCAAAAAATGTTTAAGGGAGTCCTACAAGGTGAAATGAAAGGACATTAGACTCAAAGCCATTAGAGAAATAAAGATCTCAATAAAAGTAAATGGACAATCATAAAAGCTAGTGTTATTGTAACAATGGTTTATGGCAGCACCTTTCGGTCTCTACATGATTTAAGAGACTAATGTTTAAACAAAATTATTAGAGTAAAAGCTAGTATTAATGTAACTTTAGTTTTTAACTCCAAATCTTGTTTTCCACACAATTAATACTAAAGCATTTTATTTACTTACTTATTTATTTATTTAGATTTTATTTATTTATTTGAGAGAGAGACAGAGAGAAAGAGGGATTGAGCAGGGGGAGGGGCAAAGGGAGAGGGACAAACAGATTCCCTCCTGAATGTGGAGCCTGACATGGGGCTCAATCTCAGGACTCTCAGATCATGATCTGAGCCAAAATCACTTAACTGACTGAGCCACCCAGGCACCCTAATACTAATGCATTTTAAAGAACTTCTGTTTGGGGACATACAACGTTAAAGATATAATTGTGTGATATCAACAACTGAAAGAAATGGGTAAGGACCTGTATAGGGAGAGAGTTTTTGTATGTTATTAAAGTTAAGCTGGTATAAATTCCAATTAGAGTGTTATAACTTTAAGGTGTTAGGTATAATCCCCATGGTAACCACAAAGAAAATAGCTATAGAATATATGCAAAAGGAAATGAGAAAGGAATTTAAACATTTCACTACCAAAAAAACCCCCCAAATAAACACAAAAGAAGACAGTAATGCAAGAAATGAGTGACAAAAAGGCTATAAGGCATGTGGAAAACAAATAGCATAATGACAGAAGTAAGTCCCTACTTATCAATAATTGCTTTATTTTTTTTAAAGACTTTATTTATTTATTTGACACAGAGAGAGAGACAGACAGCGAGAGAGAGAACACAAGCAGAGGAGTGGGAGAGGAAGAAGCAGGCTTCCCAGCAGAGCAGGGAGCCCAATGCAGGGCTTGATCCCAGGACCCTGGGATCACGCCCTGAGCCGAAGGCAGACACTTAACGACTGAGTGACCCAGGAGCCCCCAATAATCACTTTAAATGTAAATGGATTAAACTCTCCAAACAAAAGACAGAGATTGGGAAAATGGATAAAAACACATGATCCAAAAAAAAAAAAAAAAACGAAAAAAACCCCACACAACCCACATGGTCCAACTATATGCTTTCTATAAGAGACTCACCTGATATCCAAAGACACAGCAGTTTGATATTGAAAGGATGAGAAAAGATGTTCCATGCAAATAGTAACCAAAAGAGAATAGGTGTGACTATACTGATATCAGACTTTAAGTAAATAAACTACTAACGAAAATAGACTTTAAATCAAAAACAGGTTATAGGGGCACCTGGGTGGCTCAGTTGTTAAGCGTCTACCTTTGGCTCAGGGCGGGATCCCAGCGTTCTGGGATCGAGCCCCACATCAGGCTCCTCTGCTGGAAGCCTGCTTCTTCCTCTCCCACTCCCCCTGCTTGTGTTCCCTCTCTCATTGGCTGTCTCTATCTCTGTCAAATAAATAAATAAAATCTTAAAAAAAAAAAACAGGTTATAAGAGGGGTGCCTGGGTGGCTCAGTTGGTTGAGCACCCAGATCTTGATTTTGGCTCAGTTCATGATCTCAGGCTCATGGGACCAGCCCGTGTCAGGCTCCCCACCCAGTGGGGAGTCTGCTTCTCTTCCTCTCCCTTGGCCCCTCCCCCCACTCTCTCTCACTAAAATAACTAAAATGTTCAAAAAAAAAACTGGCTATAAGAGACAAAGAAGGACAGTATACGTGTGTGTGTGTGTGTGTGTGTGTGTGTGTGTGTGTGTGTGTAAAGATTTATTTATTTATTTGAGAGAGAGATCATGAGTGGGAGTAGGGGCAGAGGGATCCCAGGACCTGAGCCAAAATCAAGAGTCAGCTGTTTAACTGACTGAGCCACCCAAGGCACCCATGGGACAGTATATATTAATAAAAAGTTTAATACAACAAGAAGATATAACATGTATAAACATTTATGCACTTGATGATAGACCATCAAAATACATGAAGCAAAAAGTGACAGAATTGAAGGGAGCAATAGACAGTTCTACAATAACATCTGGAGAATTTAATTGCCCAATCATAGTAATAGATAGAACAACCAGACAGAAGATAAGTTAGAGATTAAAAGCATGAGCATGAGGGAGGGTGGAGAGAGGGAGAAGTAAGCTCCCTGATGAGCAGGGAGTCCTATGTGGGGGTTGGGATCATGACCTGAGCCGAAGGCAGACACTTAACCGACTGAGCTACCCAGGCACCCAAATAAATAAAATCTTAAAAAAAAAAAAAAGATTAAAGCGAAGGTAAATGAAATAGAGAATAGAATAACAATAGAGGGGGCACCTGGGTGGCTCAGATGGTTAAGCGTCTGCCTTTGGCTCAGGTCATGATCCCAGAGTCCTGGGATTGAGCCCCACATCTGGCTCCCTGCTTACGGGGAGTCTGCTTCTCCCCCCCTCTCTGCCCCTCCCTTGCTTGTGGTTTTGTGCATGCTGTCTCTCTCTCTGTCAAATAAATAAATAAAATCTTTTTTTAAAAAAGAAAAGAAAAACAATAGAGAAAAGCAATGAAACCAAAAGTTAGTTCTTTGAAAAATCTGACAAACCTTTAGCTAGATAGACTAAGAAAAAAGAACACTTAAATTAACTAAAATCAGAAATGGAAGTGGGGACATTCTTACCAATTCTACAGAAATAAAAAGGATTATAAGAGAGTATTACAACTATTGTACACCAACAAGTTAGATAACCTAAATGAAATGGAAAAATTCTAGACACACAAATGCTACAAAGACCAAATCATTAAAAAAAGAAAGAAGAAAGAAAGAAAGAAAGAAAGAAAGAAAGAAAGAAAGAAAGAAAATCTGAATAGACCTAGGACTAGTAAGAAGGTTGAATCAAGAATCAAAAATCTTCCAACAAAGAAAAGCCCTGGACCTGATGCTCTCACTGGTTAATTCTATGAAATATTAAAAGAAGAACTAATACCAATCCTTCTCAGCTTTTTCCCAAAAATTACAGAGTAGGAAACACTTCCTAACTCATTTATGAGACCAGCATAACCCCGACACTAACACCACAAAAAGACACTACAAGCACAGATAGCTACAGACCAATATCCCTTATGAATATTGATGAAAAATCCTCAACAAAATACTAGCAAACAGAATTCAGTAGCATATTAAAAGTATTATACACAAGATCAAGTGGGATTTATTCCTGGAATGCAAGGATGATGCAACATAAAAAAACCAGTGTGATACTCCACATCAACAGAATGAAGAGGGAAAACCCACATGATAATCTCGATTGATGAAAAAATAGTATTTAAGAAAATTCAACACCCTGGGGCGCCTGGGTGGCACAGCAGTTAAGCATCTGCCTTCTGCTCAGGGCGTGATCCTGGCGTTATGGGATCGAGCCCCACATCAGGCTCCTCCGCTATGAGCCTGCTTCTTCCTCTCCCACTCCCCCTGCTTGTGTTCCCTCTCTCGCTGGCTGTCTCTATCTCTGTCGAATAAATAAATAAAATCTTTAAAAAAAAAAAAAAGAAAATTCAACACCCTTTCATGATAAAATCACTCAACAAACTAGAAATAAAAGGAAACTATATTTACATAATAAAAGCCATGTAAACAAAACCCACAGTAACATCATTTTCAATGGTGAAAGACTGAAAGCATTTCCTCTAAGATCAGAAACAAAACAAGGGAGGCGTTTGGGTGGCTCAGTCAGTTAAGCATCTGCCTTCGACTCAGGTTGTGATCCCAGGGTCCTGGGATTGAGCCCCAGGTCAGGCTCCCTGCTCAGCGGGGAGTCTGCTTATCCCTCTCCCACTTCCCCTCCCCGTCACTCGTTCTCTCTAGTGCTCACACACACGCATGCACATGCTCTCTCTCTTAAATAAGTAAATTTAAAAAAAAACTTAAAAAAAATATTGGAGTTCTAGCCAGAGCAATTAATAAGAAAAATAAATAAATGGCATCTAAATCAGAAAGGAAGAGGTACGATGATCTTTGTCTACAGATTCTACAGATAATATAATCTTATATTTGGAAAACCCTAAAATTCCACAAATATAAACTGTTAAAACAAATGAATCCAGCAAAGTAGCAGAATACAGTCAGCACGCAAAAATCAGTTGCATTTCTATACATAAATAATGTACAATCTGCAAGTGAAATTATAAAAACAATTTCATTTACAATAGCATCAAAAACATTAAAATATTAAGAATTAACTTGATCAAGGAGGTGAAAGACTTGCACAATGAAAACTACAAAACATTGCTGAAAGAAATTAAAGAAGTACATAGGAAACAAATCCCACGTTAATGAATTGGAAGAATTAATTTTGATTAACATTTGATTAACAGTAATCAAAGCACTGTGGTAATGGCATAAAGACAGACATATAGACCAATGGAATAGAAGAGAGAGCCCAGAAATAAACCTTCACACATGCGGTCAAATGATTTTTGACAAGGGTACCAAGACCATTCAATGGGAGGAAGGATGGTCTTTTCAATAAATGGTGCTGGAAAAAACTGGGTATCCATATGCCAAAGAATGCAGTTGGGCCCTTATTTGACACCGTATACCAAAAAATAATTCAAAATGGATCAAGGAAAGACCTTAATGTAAGACCTAAAACAGTCAAAGTCAGAAGGAATCATTGGACAGAAGCTTCATGACATTAGATTCAGCAATGATTTCTTGGATATGACACAAAAGGCACAGATAACAAAAGAAAAAAATAGACGAATTGGGCTTCCTGAAAATTAGAAGATTTTGTGCATTAAAAGATACCCACACAGTAAAGGGTCAGCTCACAGAACAGGAGAAAATAGTTGCAAACCATATACCCAAACGGGGATTAATATCCAAAATATATAGAGAACTCCTGAAACCCAACAACAACAAGAAAGAACCAAATTAAAAAATGGGCAAAGAACTTGGAATAGACATTTCTCCAAAGAACAAATATGATTGACACATGAAAAGATGTTCAACATCACTGATCATCAGGGAAACGCAAATTGAAACTACATGGAAACACCACGTCACGTCCATTAGGATGGCCACGATCAAAAACCCAGAAAACAAGTGCTGGCAAAGCCATGGAGAAATTAGAGCCCTCATGCACTGTTGGTGGGAATGGAAAATGGTACAGCTCCAGTGGAAAGCAGTATGGTTCCTCAAAAAATTAAAGGTAGAATTACCATATAGTCCAGCGACTCTGCTCTATATATACACAAAATAATTGAAAGTAGGGTCTCAAAGAGATATCTGTACCCCCATGTTCACAGCAGCATTTTTTATAATAGGTAAAACATGGAAGTAACCTAAGTGTCCATCAACACATGAATGGAGCAACAAAAGGTGGTATAAATACTATGAAATATTATTCAGCCTTAAAAAGGAAGGAAATTCTGACACATGCTACAAGTATGAGCCTCGAGGACATTATGCTAAGTGAAGCAAGCTAGTCACAAAAAAATAAACACTGTATGATTCCACTCATATGATAGATAGAGTATCGTCAAAATCATAAAGACAGAAAGGAGGATGGTGGTGGCCAGGGTCTGGGGAGAGGGGAGAACGGAGTGTTACTGGTCAATGGTACAGACTTTCAGTTTTACAAGGTGGAGAGTTATGGGGCTGAATGGTGGTGATGGCTGCACGGTGTGGCTATATTGACTATCACTGAGCTGTATGCTTAAAAATGATGAAGTTGGTAAATATTATGTGTATTTTACCACAGTTTTTTAAAAAAGAAGAGGGGCAGGGCACCTAGGTGGCTGAGTCAGTTAAGCATCCAACTCTTGATTTGGGCTCAGGTCATGATCTCAGGGTCGTGATATGAGCAGAGTGTGGGGCTCCTTGCTCAGTGGAAAGCCTTCTAGAGATTCTCTCCCTCTCCCTCTCCCTCTGCCCCCTCCCCTTTCTCTAAAACAAATAAATCTTAAAAAAAAAAAATGAAGAGGAAGAAGAACCTGGAGAGCGCTGGGGACTGCACTGTTCAGTGGCAGGCACCATGGGGTCATAGAAGACCTTTGCGAGGGCAGATCTGGAAGGACAACTCAGTAATGGTGAGAAGTAGAGAAAGAGCCTGGCTCCTGGGAAGGATGGGAGGACACAGGCTGGCAGCAACAGAGGTCAGGCTGGAACGCACGGAGAAATTCCATGGCATGGTCACAGCAAGGCCATACTGCAGACATCGCTAGCAGTGACATTCTAGAAATGTCATCAGAAATACAGCAGGCAAGCTGGAGTGCACGGGCCACCAGTCAGAAGCTGTGAGCAGAAAGGACTTGAACTAAGGAGTAGCAGCAGAAAGAGAAAAAAAGGGAAGGAGAAAGGAAGGGAAGGATAGAGGGAGAGGAGAGAGAGGGCCTGCTATAGAAAGAGAAGAAATGGTAGGCCTGAAGAAGAACAAAGCAGAGCCAATCAAGGTTCGTCCAATGGTATTATTGCCAACAGAAAAGACATCCTTAGGAATAGTAATAAAACATCCCACACGTGCTCATCAAATCCTACTGACAAGAGTTCAAAAGAGAAGCTGTCCGTGCAATATAGTGCAAACATTTCTCCCTCTGCCCTTGTCCACTTACTAAACATAAACGGGCAGGTACCGTGCCGACAGAGCCTGCCCGCCGGCGGTCCCCAGGCCCGTGGAGGACGATGACAGCGTTCTAACTTGTAACAAGGATGACACAAAATGGGTGTGGGGGTGACACTGGCACAGCACACGAGAGATGCCCACCCAGGAATCCACAGACACCCCCTACCCCCAAAGAGGCTTAGGTCCGAGCTGGGCCGAAGGGCAGACAGATGGAACGACGCGAGGAAAAGCAAGGGGCCCGGTACCAAGGAACCGCATGCCGCCGAGGACGCGGTAAGGACACGCCAGGAGAAGCAGTGAATCTGGGCTGGAGCCAGACCCGGAGCAGGCCTTAATGCCGTCATCCTGAAAGTGACGAGGGACCACAGAGGGATGCCGGCGGGAGAGCCACGTGGCTGCGGACGTGGGTCGGAGGCCTCGCAAATGCGCAGGTGCTGAACGACGCACGCCTAGGAATTCCCGCTAAGCAATGAAGTTGCGCGGACACATCTGCTTGTCCGCAAGCTAAGGGTTGGGTCACCTGCAGTATGTTGCCTCTCTGACGCTGGGAAAAAATACTGGGGGTAGCCTGCACCTGTTTCCAAATCCCTCCTGTCACGGAGGCCAGCTGCCGGTCTGAGGTGATACTGCTTCCTGCCCTCTGCTAATCCAGCCCTGAGACACTCCTGGGGGGATGAGTCTTGTAGTTCCAATTCACACACAATGTGTCCCCATCATGTCTTTCTGCTGCTGATGACAGGCACCTAAGGCCACCTGACATAGACGGTTTCTCTGTGACAACTGATAAAATGAGAGAGACTTAATGTTGCTAGATCTTGCCAGAAGACCTGCCCCCTTTCCTGTATATGCAATGTTCTGCTTAGGCAAGCGTCTATATGCATACTATTTCACTCCTCCCCACACCCTCTCTGAAGCAGCGTACTTTGGTCACCTTGCTAACAAGCTAATAAATTTGACATACTCTCAAGAAAAAAGAAATACCAGGAATATGAAGAAGTAGGAAAATATGACCCATAATGAGAAAAATAAGTC
Source organism: Ursus americanus (assembly GCF_024610735.1). Taxonomy (NCBI): domain Eukaryota; kingdom Metazoa; phylum Chordata; class Mammalia; order Carnivora; family Ursidae; genus Ursus; species Ursus americanus. The sequence goes on from NC_142154.1 coordinate 28,786,279, forward strand.
TATAATAGAGACAGACCCTGAAACCACGCAGATGATAGAATTAGTAGACAAGGCCACTAAAACAACAATTATGAATATATTCCATATCTTTGAGAAAGTAGACAAAAGCCTGAGCATAGTAAGAGACATGAAATCTATTTCTAAAAACCCAAATTTAATTACTGGATAAGAAAAATACAATATGTGAGATGAAAAATACACTTGATAGAATTACCAGCAGACTCGACAATGAGCAATGATTAGTGAATCTGAAAACATAGCAGTAGAAACTCTTCAAAATGTAATACAGACCGAAAAAAGATAGAAAACCCAATATACATGTAATTGAGGTTCCAGAAGAAGAGAAGAGAGAGGGAGACACAGAAAACAGTTTGAAGAAATAATGGCAGCATAAAATTCCCAAATTTGTGAAAATTACCGATCATTGAAAAAAAGCTCAGTGAACCGCAAACAGAAAAAATGTGAAGAAAATCAAAATGCTTAAAACCAGTGATCTTCAAGACACTCTACAAAATGAAAAGGCAATCCAGAGCCTGAGAGAAGATGTAAATTCAATGTCCAACAAATAGAAATCTAGGGGCGCCTGGGTGGCACAGCGGTTAAGCGTCTGCCTTCGGCTCAGGGCGTGATCCTGGCGTTGTGGGATCGAGCCCCACATCAGGCTCCTCCGCTGTGAGCCTGCTTCTTCCTCTCCCACTCCCCCTGCTTGTGTTCCCTCTCTCACTGCCTCTCTCTATCTCTGTCAAATAAATAAATAAAATCTTAAAAAAAAAATAGAAATCTAATGAATTTATAAACATCATCAATAAAGTTAGAAAATGCAATCAAAAATATACAATAGCAATGAAACATGTAAGGTAGTTGAAAATAAATCTAACAGAAGATGTGCAAAACCTTTATGTGGAAAATTATAGCACCTTATTGGAAGAGAGTAAGAAAACCAGATGGAGGGGCGCCTGGGTGGCACAGCGGTTAAGCGTCTGTCTTCGGCTCAGGGCGTGATCCCGGCGTTCTGGGATCGAGCCCCACATCTGGCTCCTCCGCTATGAGCCTGCTTCTTCCTCTCCCACTCCCCCTGCTTGTGTTCCCTCTCTCGCTGGCTGTCTCTCTCTCTCTCTGTCAAATAAATAAATAAATAATCTAAAAAAAAAAAAAAAAAAGAAAACCAGATGGAGGTCAGCATCATGTTCATTGATAGGAAGTTTCAATACTGTAAAGTTGATAATTCTCCCCAATTGATTAATAGCTTTATTGCTATTCAAATCAAATCCTAACAAAAATTTTACACATATAAAATAAAAAAAAAAAATTTAGCAGTCAGATCCTATAAATCAATTAGGAAGACAACCAATATCCAATGAATCCATATTTCAAAAATATGAGCAGGCATTTCACAGAAAACACGAATGGCCCATTAAATTTATGAAAATATATTCAATCTTGTGAATAAAAAAGGAAATGCAAATAAAACCACAAATTACCATTTCATGCCCACTGGTGTGGAAAAAAATGAAAAGATTGACAAAATCCTGGTGAAATATAACGATTCAATTGCTGCGGGGCTGGAAACTAGTCACTCACTTTGAAGAACAAGTTTGCATTATTTGGTGAGGGTGAACATTCACATACCTGATGATTCAGCAATTCTACCTCTGGAGACATGAGCAGAATATTCATAGAGCACCATTTATAATAGCAAAGGAGAAAACAAAAGGAAACAACCCAAAAGTCCATTATAGTAAAATGAATAACCTGGGGCTCAATCACACAATAGAATATTGTAGTGAAATAGAAAACTATAGTTCAATGCATCAACATGGATGTGGCCAATTATATTTTCCAAAGATGGCCACCGCAATATATCCCATCCCATATGCTCTTCTCTCCTTCTTAGATGAAAATGACATGAATATTAGATCTTCTGTTATAGTCCTACAGGTTCCTGAGGATTTGTTTACTTCTATTTTTGGCCTATTTTCTCAGACCAAAGTTGTTCAAATTAGGATTTCTATTGTTCTATCTTCCAGTTCACAGATTCTTCTGTCCCACTCTGTTCTGTGCTGAGCACATCCACTGAGTTTTTATTTTGGTTATTGTATTTTTTAGTTCTAAAATTTCCATTTGGTTCTTCTTTATATCTTCTATTTTTTTGCCAAGTGTTTCTCTTTTTTCATGTTTCTAGTGTGTTTACAATTGCTTGCTAAGGCATTTTATCGTGGTTGCTTTAAAACCTTCCTCAGATAGGATATAAAAAAATACATAGAGAAAATGAAAACACAGTGGTTGCAAATCATTGGGATGCAGCAAAAGTTGTTCTAAGAGGGAAGTTTAGAACAATACAGGCCTACCTCAAGAAGCAAGAAAAATCTCAACTGAACAACCTAACCTTACACCTAAAGGAGCTAGAAAAAGAACAACAAACAAAACCCAAAAGCAGAAGAAGAAAGGAAATAATAAAGATTAGAGCAGAAATAAATGAAATAGAAACTAACACACACACACACATACACACATACACACACACACATACGCACAATAAAACAGATCAATGAAACCAGGAGCTGGTTCTTTGAAAAGATCAATAAAATTGATTAACCTTTAGTCAGACTCATGAAAAACAGAGGAGAGAGGACTCAAATAAACAAACTCAGAAATGAAAGAGGAGAAATGATGACTGACACCGCAGAAATACAAAGGATTGTAACAGAATATTATGAAAAATTATATGCCAACAAATTGGACAACCTAGAAAAAAAGGATAAATTCCCAGAAACATATAACTTCCCAAAACTGAACCAGGAAGAAATAGAAAATTTGAACAGACCAATTACCAGCAATGAAATTGAATCAGTAATTTAAAAACCTCAACAACAAAAGTCCAGGACCAGATGGCTTCACAGGCAAATTCTACCAAACATTTAAAGAAGAGTTAATACCTAGTCGTCTCAACCTATTCCAAAAAATTGAAAAGGAAGGAAAACTTCCAAATTCATTCTATGAGCACAGCATTACACTGATACCAAAACCAGATAAAGACACCACAAAAAAAGAGAACTACAGGCCAATATCTCTGATGAATATAGATGCAGAAATCTTTGACAAAATATTACCAAACCAAATCCAACAATACATTTTTTAAAAAATCACTTACCACCATCAAATGGGATTTATTCCCAGGACACAAGAGTGGATCAGTATTTGCAAATTAATCAACACAACACATCACAGCAACAAGAGAAAAGAGAAAACCCATATGATCATTTCAGTAGATGCAGAAAAAGCATTTGACAAAGTACACCATCCATTCATGATAAAAACTCTCAACAAAGTAGTTTTAGAGGAAACATTCCTTAACATAATAAAGGCCATCTATGGAAAACTAACAGCTAACACCATACTCAATGGTGAAAAACTGAGAGCTTTCCCCTAAGGTCGGGAATAAGACAATGATGTCCATTCTCACCACTTTTATTCAATGTACTATTGTAAATCCTAGCCACAATAATCAGACAAGAAAAAGGAATAAAAAGCATCCAGGGATGCCTGGGTGGCTCAGTCAGTCAAAAGTGTCTGCCTTTAAGGGGTGCCTGGGTGGCTCAGTCGTTAAGCATCTGCCTTTGGCTCAGGGTGTGATCCCAGAGTTCTGGGATCGAGCCCCGCGTCAGGCTCCTGCCTGCTTCTTCCTCTCCCACTCCCCCTGCTTGTGTTCCCTCTCTCGCTGGCTGTTTCTCTCTCTGTCAAATAAATAAATTAAATTAAATTTTTAAAAAAGTGTCTGCTTTCGGCTTGGGTCATGATCCCAGGGTCCTGGGATCAAGTCCCTCATTAGGTTTCTTTCTCAGCGGGGAGCCTGCTTCTCCCTCTGCCTGCCACTTCCCCTGCTGTGCCCTCTCTCTCTTTCTGACAGATAAATAAATAAAATCTTAAAAATAAAAAACAAGCATCCAAATTGGTAAGGAAGAAGTAAAGCTTTCAGTATTTGCAGATGACATGATATTATACATAGAAAACCCTGAAGACTCCACCAGAAACTACTAGAACTGATAAATGAATTCAGTAAGGTTGCACAAAACAAAATCAATGTACAGAAATCCATTGCATTTCTTTTTGTTTTGTTTTGTTTTCCATTGCATTTCTACACACTAATAATGAAGCAGCAGAAAGAGAAATTAAGAAAAGAGTTCCATGTACAATTGCACCAAAAACAATAAGATATCCAGGAATAAACCTAACCAAAGAGGTGAAAGACCTATACTCTGTAAACTATAAAACATTGATGAAAGAAATTAAAGATTATATAAACATTCCATGCTCATGAATTGGAAGAACAAATATTGTCAAAATGTCCATAATACCCAAAGCAATCTACAGATTTGATGCAATCCCTATCAAAACACCAAGAGCATTTTTTTCACAGAACTAGAACAAACAATTCTGAAATTTATGTGAAACCACAAAAGACCCCAAGTAGTCAAAGCAATCTTGAAAATGAAAAGCAAAGCTGGAGACATTACAATTCCAGATTTCAAGTTATACTACAAAGCTATATAATCAAAATAGTATGGTGCTGGCACAAAAATAGACACTTAAATCAATGGAACTAGATCAAAAGCCCAGGAACAAACCCACAATTATATGGTCAAGTAATATTTGAAAAGGGAGGCAAGAATATGCTGTGAGAAGAAGACAGTCTCTTTAACAAATGGTACTGGGAAAACTGGACAGCTACATGAAAAAGAATGAAACTAGACTGCTTTCCTACAGCATACAGAAAAATACATTCAAAATGGATTAATGACCTACATGTGAGATCTGAAACCATAAAAATCCAGAAGAAAGCACAGGCAGTAATTTCTCTGACACCAGCCATAGCAACATTTTTCTAGATATGTTTCCTGGGGCAAAGGAAACCAAAGAAAAATAAACTATTGGGACTATATCAAAATAAAAAGCTTCTGTGCAGCAAAGGAAACAATCAACAAAACTAAAAGACAACCTACCAAATAGGAGAAGATATTTGCAAATGACACATCCAATAAAGGGTTAGTATCCAAAATATATAAAGAACTTACAAAACTCAACACCAAAAAAACAAATAATCCAATTTAAAAATGGGCAGAAGACATGAACAGGCATTTCTCCAAAGAAGACATACAGATGGCCAATAGACACATGAAAAGATGCTCGACATCCCTCATTATCACGGAAATGCAAATAAAATACACAGTGAGATACCACCTCACACCTGTCAGAATGGCTAAAATCAAAAACACAAGAAACAAGTATTGGGGAGGATGTGGAGAAAAAAGAACCCTCATGCATTGTTGGTGGAAATGCAAACTGGTGCAGCCACTGTGGACGATAGTATAGAGGTTCTCCAAAAAATAGAAATATCCTGTGACCCAGTAATCACACTACTGGGCATTTACCCAAAGGATATAAAAACACTAATTCAAAAAGATATATGCACCCCTATGTTTATTACAGCATTATTCTTTTTTAACTTATTTAACTAATCTCTATACCCAATGTGGGGCTCAAACTCACAACCCTAAGATCAAGAGTCACATGCTCTCCAGACGGAGCCAGCCATGCGTCCCTACAGCATTATTTCCAATAGCCAAGAGATGAAAGCAACCTAAGTGTCCATCAGTGGATGAATGATAAAAACGTGGTATATATATATACACACAAGGGAATATTATTCTGTCATAAAAAAGGATGGACTCTTGCCATTTGCAACAACATGAATGGATCTATAAAGTATAAAGCTAAGCAAAATAGGTCAATCAGAGAAAAACCAATACCATATGATTTCACTCATATAAGGAATTTAAGAAACAAAATAAATGGGGGGGGGGGAGAGACAAAACAAACAAAAACAAAAGCAGATACTTAACTATAGAGAACATATGGTTACCAGAGGGGAGGTGGGTGGAGGATGGGTGAAACAGGTGAAGGGGATTAAGAGTACACTTATCATGATGAGCACTGAGTAATGTATAGAATTGATGAATCACTATATTTTACACATGCAACTAATATAACACTGTATGTTAACTATGCTGGAATTTTAATTTTAAAAAATTCAGAAAAACAAGAACAAACTGACAAAAATCTTCCTTAGATAATTATAACATTTCTGTCTTCTTTTTTTTTTATTTAAGATTTTATTTATTTATTTGACAGAGAAAGAGAGAGCACAAGCAAGGGGAGCAGAAGTGGTAGAAGCAGGATCCCTGTTGAGCAGGGAACCTGCCACGGGGCTCGATCCCAGGACTCCAAGATTATGACCTGAGCTGAAGGCAGTTGCTCAACCAACTAAGCCCCCCAGGCGCCCCACATTTCTGTCTTCTTGACATTAGCATTTATTCATTGTCTTTTTTCAGTGTGAGACTTTCCTGGTTTTTGGTATGACAAATAATCTTCTATTGAAACCTGGGCAGTTTAGGTGTTATGTTATGAGACTCTGGAACTTATTTAAACCTTCCATTTGACAGCTGCTGCAGAAGAGAAAGGGAGATACCACCTCATTACTGCAAGGTGGGAGTAGAGGTCCAGTTTCCTCACCCGCCTCTCTAAGACTGCCGTAAAAGAATACCACAGAATGGTGGTTTAAACCATATAAATTTATTTTCTCACAGATCTGGAGGCAGGAAGTCCAAGATTAAGGTGTTGGCAGGGTTGGTTCCTTGGTGAGACCTTTCTCCTAGGCTTGAAGACAACCTATCTTCTCACTGTGTGCTCATATGACCTTTTATCTGTGGACACATCCCTAGTGTTTCTTTTTCTTCCTATAAGGACACCAGTCCTATTGGATTAGGGCCCCCTGATGGCCTCATTTAACTTTAATGACCTCCTTAAATGCACTGTCTCCAAATATAGTCATATTGGGGGATTAGGGCTTCAATTTGCCACTGGGCAGGGAGGGGCAACAATCCAGTTTATAATGGTCTCCACTGACTCTTGACCTAGGAGTACTGCTTGCTACTGATGGAAGGGCATGGGCGTTCTGCTCCCACTGCACCTCCATTGCTAATGCCCTGGCTGTAAAGGACAGGTAAGTCTCCTTATTGCTCCCCATGGCCTCCATTTACACTGGACTATTCAGGGTAGTAGTAACCTCTGGAGTAGAAAGAGGAGAAATACTTTGGGAGGAGACAGAAGAGGCTTCAGGGAACCGTGAATGTTTTATTTTTTGTTGGTAATGGGTATGCAGGTGTTAATTTTGTTATTATTTAAACTATACATATATGTTATATAAGGCATACTCTTTTGTATATGATGTATTCTATAATTTAAAAAGTAAAAAAATAGAAAAATCCCCCCCCAGGGGCGCCTGGGTGGCACAGTCGTTAAGCGTCTGCCTTTGGCTCAGGGCGTGATCCTGGTGTTATGGGATCGAGCCCCACATCAGGCTCTTCCGCTGGGAGCCTGCTTCTTCCTCTCCCACTCCTCCTGCTTGTGTTCCCTCTCTCGCTGGCTGTCTCTCTCTCTGTCAAATAAATAAATAAAATCTTTAAAAAAAGAAAAAAGAAAAAAAGAAAAATCCCCCCAAAATAGAAAAACCCAACCACAATAAAACAGAAATATGGTTTCTTAGACTATTTATAAATGGATCTATTCAGGATCTGAATAGTATTTTTCCAAAGAAGACATGCAGACGGCCAACAGGTACATGAAAAGGTGCTCCACATCACTCATCATCAGAGAAATGCACATCAAAACCACAATAGATATCAACTCATATCTGTTAGAATGGTTATTATAAAAAAGACAAGAAATAACAAATGTTGGCAATGATATGGAAAAAAAGTGAACCCTCATGCACTGTTGGTGGGAATGTAAATTGGTGCAGCCACAATAGAAAGCAGTATGGGGGTTCCTCAAAAAATTAAAAATAGAACTACCATTTGACCCAGCAATTCCACTTCTGGGTACTTATCTGAAGAAAACGAAAACACTAGTTCAAAAAGATATATGCAACCCCATGTGCATTGCAGAATTATTAACAACAGTCAAGACATGAAAGCACCCTAAGTGTCCATCAGTGGATTAATGGATAAAGAAGATATGGTGTATTATTTAGCCATAAAAAAGTGAAATCCTGACATTCTCTACAATATGGATGAAACTTGAGGACATTTTCCTAAGTGAAGTCAGTCAGAGAAAAACAAATACCATATGATCTCACTATATGTGGAATCTAAAACAAAAAACAAACAGAAAAATCAAGCTCGTGGATACAGAGAACAGATTTGTGATTGCTAGATGTGGGGACTGGGGGATGGACAGAATGGGTGAAGCGGGTCAGAAGGCACAAACGTCCAGTTATAAATAAGACGTGAGGATGTCATGTACAGCATGGTGACTATAGTTAATAATACTGTTTTGTATATTTGTAAGTTGCTTAAAGAGTAGATCTTAAGAGTTCTCACCACAAGAAAAAAATTTGTAACTGTGTATGGTGATGGATATTAACCAGACTTATTGCAGTGATCATTTCACAATATATACAGATATCAGATCATTATGTTGCATACCCAAAACAATATAATTTATATCTCAATTTTAAAAAGAATATTTATAACATAGCAGAGCTCTTCAGAAATAACAATCTAACATCTGTGCTGTTAGTAGGCATTATTTACGTGCCAGGCAGTGTGCTAAGCACTTTACATACATCATCTTATTTATTCTTTACCACACTCCTAGAAGGTAGATATTAACCCATTTTACAGATGAGTATGTTCAGGCACAAAAAGGTTAAGTCGCATGTCCGGAATTAGAGATGGGATTCAAGCCCAGGCCTGTCTGCAGAGCCTATACTCTCCAATCCCATAGCACACTGAACAAGGTTAAAACCAATTAATATCTTTCAGCATAATCACTGCATGCCAGGCACCTGCTATAGCTTATAAAATCTGACAGGGAACATTAGACTCCAACAGGATAGATAATGACTCTTGGGAGAACAAGTGGTGCCCATACCCAAATTAGTCCAGGCTATGGCCTGAAATAGATCAGGACTCACCCAGCTGAGCAAGACTTGGGGCTGGCCAGGCAAGAGCTGTGGCTGAGACCTGTCAACCCATGTAGACAGGGCCTTGAAAGGCAGAAGAATGGGATGGAAGGGGAGCCAGAGGTGGAGAACCATGAAAGGTATCTCATTTCTTCTTTCAGAGGGAGGGATCCCAACAGTGGGGCAGGAGCAGCTGGAGCTGGAAGGATGGAATGGTGTCCAAGGAGGAAAATACAAAGATCAGAGCTAACAGTTGAGGCAGGGACTAGATCTACAGCCACAGAGACCCAAACACAATGTAGCCTACCCTGTCCCATATCTTCTCTGAAGCATAGAAGGGGTCATGAAATCAAGCCCCACATCAGGCTCCTCACTGGGTGTGGAGCCTGCTTAAAATTCTCTCTCTCCCTCTCCCTCTGCACCTCCCTCCTCCCTTTCTTAAAAAAATACTCAGTCTTTTCACCCATTTTACCCATCTTTTGTTCTATTCTCTTCAACATATTAATCTTATTTTAAAGGCTTTGTTTGCTAAATCCAATACCTAGATGATCTCTCAATCTATTACTTCTTTTATCTTTTGATTTTGTGTCACTTTTTCCTGCTTCTTCATATATCTAGTCATTCTTTTTTTTTTTTTAAGATTTTATTTATTTATTTGACAGAGACAGAGACAGCCAGCAAGAGAGGGAACACAAGGAGGGGGAGTGAGAGAGGAAGAAGCAGGCTCATAGCGGAGGAGCCTGATGTGGGGCTCGATCCTGGAACCCCGGGATCACGCCCTGAGCCGAAGGCAGACGCTTAACCGCTGTGCCACCCAGGCGCCCCTATCTAGTCATTCTTGATTGTAGTTGCTACGCTTTAGAATCTGTGGATCTTATCTTCCTCTGACAAGTATTAGGTTGTGTTCTGGTAAGCATTTAAATTACCAATGGGTCAGAGACACCTGGGTGGCTCAGTTGGTTAAGCATCTGCCTTCAGCTCAGGTCATGATCCCAGGGTCCTGGGATCGAGTCCTGCAGGTGGCTCCTTGCTCAGCGGGGAGCCTGTTTCTCTCTCTCCCTCTGTCTGCTGCTCCCCCTGCTTGTGTTTGCTCTCTCTTGTTCTCTCTCTCTCTGACAAATGAATAAATAGAAGATTTTTTAAAAATAAAATAAATTACCAGTGGGTCACCTCACCTGTAGATACTTGGTTTTAGGCTTTCTTAAGATGGTCATTTCAGTTTTGCCCTTTCTCCTAGAGTTTACCCTTTACTCATAGGGTATATAGCCTTTCTGAAATCCTAACTGAAGCTCTGGTATATTCACCGAGATCTCTCCCCTTTGCCTGGGCCTGAATTTTAAAATCTCTCCAGGACTGTTTAGCCTCTGAAGTGTGCCCAGCTCTCCAATTTCTCAATGGATGTTCTCTGCTGAATCTTTTAAAGGCTCACCCTGAACATGCGCAGGTTAGGAGTTGGCCAAGGAACCAAAGGGAATTTTTACAAATATTTTTGTATCCTATAATCCAAATCCAATTATATATATCCCCCCACCCCCACCCCCCCCCGCAGTGAGATACTCACTTCTTGCTTGGTCCAATTCCCTGCACCTCATTTGGGGAAATAGCCTCTAGGGGAAAGCTGGGTAAATGTAGGGATCACCTTGCATGCCCTCTGTCCATCAGAGATCGTAGCCAGCCTACACTGGCTGCTGTCGAGTGCCTGCAAACTGCTGTTACGTATTTTTTGCTTAGGACTTATAGTTGTTTACCAAAGATGATTCAACCCTACAACCAAAGACCTCTGCCATCCAGAAAGTTCCTCCCTTTGGGATTTAAGAAGTTGAGGCTGAGGGGCGCCTGGGTAGCGCAGTCGTTAAAGCGTCTGCCTTCGGCTCAGGGCGTGATCCTGGTGTACCGGGATCGAGTCCCACATCAGGCTCCTCTGCTATGAGCCTGCTTCTTCCTCTCCCACTCCCCCTGCTGTGTTCCCTCTCTCGCTGGCTGTCTCTCTCTGTCAAATAAATAAATAAAATCTTTAAAAAAAAAAAAAAAAAAAAAAAAGAAGTTGAGGCTGAGTAAATTGAAAAGGTGAGTATCAAAGAGGCCATGAAGCTATGTCTGAACTCAGAGGTCATACCCAGCAAGCTAAAAGATGAAGTAGAAACAATGAATTTGTGGAAGTTATGAGAAAGAGAAAGCTGAACATATGGGGGTGGGGGTGACAGAAGAGGGGAAACCTGGAGGTCAGGAAGTGCCACAAGACATAAACCACGCCTCCCTGTCCTGACCCCTTGTGCCCTACACCAGTGCCATACTCCAGTTTCAGGGTCCACGAAGCATGGAGAATGGAGTGTCAGGGCAGAGGCAAGAGCCTGGAGTATCAAGCCCTAGGGCTTCTGTGAGCCACTGGGACCTCTGTGGATGCTGGAAGAGGGAGTAAGGAAGTGAGAACAGACTTTGGGCCTGGGTCTCTCAGCCAGAGGGGTGAAGGGGAGTCCCTGGGAGGAGGATGGGATAGCTTTCTTGGAACTGTCCTCCACCCAGAGGAACTCAGTATCTCATGTCTACTAGAAACACCAGGGCCCTCACCCTTGTCCTCATTTATTTGCATATTTTTGCATGTCATTTGTCATTCATTTCCATGGGGTCTCATTTTATGTCAAATCTACAGCTTCTACTTATTCTTCCTTATTTGAGTGCAAGATGAGCCAAATCCCCTTTGGAGAATTTCATTTTAACTCACAGTATATACCATCAGGGTCCATTAGACCCAATTTTAATTTTTAAGTTTCTTTTTTGGGTTCTAACTATTCATAAGGATTGATATTTTATAGCTTTTATTCTTTCACAGAGGTCTTCCAAAAACCAAAGTGAAGCTTCAATTATTTTTTTAATAGAATGAGCTTATTCTATCTCACAATTACCATATCAATCCATTGGATCCTTTATAAATCTAAAGCATACTGTCCTTTCATGAAGATGGCATTGAAGGTGAAAAAGGAAGCCCCTGCCTCTCCCAAAGCCAAAGCCAAAGCCAAATCAAAGGCTTTGAAGGCCAAGAAAGCAATGCTGAAAGGTGTCCACAGTCACAAAAAAAACATCTGTGTATCACCTACCTTCCGATGTGTCTTGGGACATTTGGGCAACCCAAATATACAAGAAAGAGTGCCCCCAGGAGAAACAAGCTTGACCACTATGCCATCAAATTCCCCTGCCTACTGAGTCAGCCATAAAGAAAACAGAAGACAACAACACACTTGTGTTCATTGTGGATGTCAAGGCCAAGAAACACGAGGTCAAAACAGGCTGTGAAGGAGCTGACGTGGCCAAGGTCAACACCCTGACCAGGCTGAATGGAGAGAAGAAGGCATATGTTTGACTGGTTCCTGACGATGATGCTTTGGATATTGCCAACAAAATTGGGATCATCTAAACTGAGTCCAGCTGGCTAAATCTAAATATAAATTTTATCACCATTAAAAAATAAATAAAACATATCGTTGGACTTGAGTGATCTTATTTTTCCTAGATCTTAAAACATTTTGCTATTTCATCCTCCTAAGAACTATTTCATCATTACTCATCAATTATTCCCAATCATGCTCTTAAAAAAAGAGAGACTAAAATAATAAGAAAACAGAAGAACGATGAAGTTTCCTGGAAGATTGATTCCATAGTGATAAGAATCATTACTATTCCACTATCCTTCAGTTTTCTTACTGTTTGGTCCAAAGCATTAGACCGTCTTTTAAGAAGTCTGGAGATATTATCTTTGTACTTTTTTAAAGCTTCCATTGTACACAGATGAGAATTCAGAATATTTCATTTTCTTACAAAGAGGAAGGAGAAGAAAATGGACAGAGGAAGACATTTCACAGTTATTACAGGAATCAGTAGATGAACGTGATGTGGCGGACAGCAGCTCTCTGACCGTAATGATGGTGGTAAAATTATCGTATAAGCGAAGTTGCAGATTGTGAGTCTTCACGTAAGGATATCCTAGATGAGGGGCACCTGGGAGGCTCAGTCGTTAAGCGTCTGCCTTCAGCTCAGGGCGTGATCCCTGCGTTCTGGGATCGAGCCCCACATCAGGCTCCTCCACTATGAGCCTGCTTCTTCCTCTCCCACCCCCCTGCTTGTGTTCCCTCTCTCGCTGGTTGTCTGTCTGTCAAATAAATAAGTAAAATTAAAAAAAAAAAAGAATATCCTAGATGAATTTCCTCAAATTCAAGAATTGTTTTTGACCTCTCATTTTCCTGGGGGGTCAGGGAGGAGGAGACCAGAGAGCAGTGGTCCTTTTCCCAGGGTCTTGTTCTTGCTCTGTTACACAGAGATCTGCAACTGAGCCATTCTTTCTCAAGGCATACAATAGGTTCTGACCTGCCAGATGGGACAGGGTTGGCTCTTGAGGTGAGGAGACTGTCCAATTGCTCACTTATCAAGTGCTGGCTCTTGCCCAGCTCACCTGCCACCTCTCCTTAAGCTTTGGGGCTCTTGAGGCTGTGGTTTTCCTCTGGGTGGTGATTCAGTGGCCGGGGCTCACCCTGCAAATGATCCTTCCTTCCCCTGGGCCTCACTGACCCCCTGAGGAGGAGGCAGCTGTGGTTTCCCCTGAAGCAGCAACCACAAACTGCCAAGCCCACTCCACCTACCCTCCATTCCCCACCCCACCCCTCAGCCCCCTAGCCCTAACCTCAGGATATCAACTGTAAGAACTGGCGGGGCCTCATATATTCATGGGCTGTGGTGTTTTTAATGAGCTTTGCCTTTCACAGCATGAGTGTGGAAGATATGCCCATTAAATAGATGAAGAGAATGAGGCCAAAATGTTTTAGGGGTTTCTTTCAAAGTAGTCCATTCATTCATTCATTCATTTGGCATTCCTCGAAACCCACTAAAATCCAGGACAGTAGGCACAGAGATGCAATGCCCAGGTTCCCCTTCAGGGAAAGACTTGGTGCCCAAGAGAGGTGAAAAGTGGCAGATGCTGGATCTGGTCTGGGCTACCTGGCAGGGAGAAGACAAGGAGTCAGCAGGGAACAGGCACAGGATCATGGTCTTGATATATCATTGAGTCACAAAATGTCAAGGCAGTCAGGAAGCTGTAAGACTCTTTCCTGCCCCCTCACCAGACGAAGTGAGAGAAGTGAGGTCCCCAGCAGAGGTACTTTCCTAAGATCCCACAGTGACTTGGAAGCAGAGTGGGGGCCCTCAAAGTGTGGATTCTTGGTGTTAAATATCAGCCTTGGGCAGAGGGGCAGACCACATGGCCCCCAAGGCCAGCAGAGGGCTCTTGGAGAAGAAGGAGGGGACAGAAAGAAGTCCTTCCTAATTATCTGACTTGTCCTGCTCTGGGACCTCTATCTGGGACCTCTCCTGGGGCCTCAGCCTTCTCTCCCAACTGACCCTAGAGGACTACCAAGAAGAGGTGTCCATCACAAGAGCAGGGCAGCAGCTGAAACAAGCCAGCCTTCTGGCAACTCCTGGAAATTATGTTGGAGAAATGCTGACTTGGTGAGGGACAGGAGTGAACAGTCCAAGGTGGGAAACAGCCAGTCCAAGGTTGTACTTGAACATTTTGTTTGGTGAGGTTACTCCCTTGCAGCAGAGAAGCCATAAAAAGTGCTTTCCATGCCAGACCCCTTTGTTTTGAGCAAGGATGACTCATCACAGAGTGCACCATGGGCCCCACAATCCTCTACCCGCACAAGGAGGAGCAGTGGGAGGGGACAGAAATGGACTGGGCACAGATTGTGGCTTTGAATCTAGTCCAGGATGGAGAGAAACCACGTCAGGGAGTTTAGCCAGGCCACAGCTGCACCAACTCTGCCCCTGAGACAGCACTAAAGAGGGATGGAAGCCAGCCAGCCATGTCTTCTAGGCCAGGCCCGACTCACGTTCAATTGTAAACACTATTAAGGAAGTTAGTAGCAAGGGGTGAGGGCTCAGTCTGCGACCAGCATCAGGACTGTCTATGACCAGGATCAGGGCTCATTCTGTGATGGCATCAAGGGCCCTCACATTAAGGATCACCCTAGGTGGGGCTCGGAGCCAGGGAAGCTGTAGACAGTGTCTGAAGGCAAGGGGCTGCCAGCTGGCGGAGAGGGGAGAGGAGGAAGCATGAGTGCTAAGACGTAGCTGGGCCTGATGTCAGCTGAGTGAAAACAGGACAGGGCGTCAGAACTCCAGCTCTGCCACTACCTGGCTGTGTGATTGGGGGGGGGTGTCTCTATTTTTGTGTGGGTACAATGAGGATATTTCTTTCTGTCATGCCTGATATCAACCATCTGAACAACATGCAACTTCCTATTTTGCGAAGTACCATCCCCTGACCCTCTCAAGAACCCTATCAACGCCTGCCTCCCAGGAACATCTATGAGGGCGAGAATGCCCTTCATGGCACAACTGAAAAACTAGATAGAACTGTTTGCTTGGGGCAGGAAACTCTCAAAAGGGAAGACCCTTATTGTTGTCATGGTTTCTCCTCATATGTCTTTTAATTAATTCTTATTTTCCCAAAGTAATACATGCAAAGCATTTACAGCCAAACTGAGCTAAAAGGCTATAACCAAAATAGCACTCTCCTACCCCACTCCGTTCTGCTCTCCAAAAGCAACCACGCCAACTCATTTGTTATTTCCTCCAGTTTTTAGCTCCGCAATAAAGTATTTATTGCTATTATTGCTATCTCCAGAAAGGTCCGATTTAGATAGTCTCTTTGGCCTTCCTACCATGACAAGTGAAGTTCACTCACACCCTTTCTCCTCTCCTTTCAATATCACGACACCACATTTCTTAGTTATATTCTCAATCAGTAAATAGTGTCCATTGCTGTCGACTCAAAATGAACAAAGCTCTTTTTCTCTTTCTGTCTCTTTTTTAAGATTTTATTTATTTATTTAAGAGAGAGAGAAAGAGCACGAGCAGGGTTAGGGGCAGAGGGAGAGAAAGAAGCAGACTCCCCGCTGAGCAGAGAGCCCTACATGGGTCTTGATCCAAGGGTCCTGAGATCACGACCTGAGCCAAAGGCAGGTGCCTAACTGAGCCATCGAGAAGCCCCATGAACAAAGCTTTTAGAATTTCTATAAAAGAAAAAAAAAAAAAGGAACAGAGTTTTATTGGAGCCCAAGTTAGAACAGCTGCCTGGGATACACAGTCTTCACAAAGCAGAGATGCTCCCGGGAAGGAAGGAACATTTGGTGTAGGGTCGTAATTCTTTTACATGAAAAGACAAAGGATATTTCCGAAAGTTGCAGACCTTAAGTTTCTGGTATATGCGGGGCTATATGACTTTAATCTTATTGGAATCAAGGAGATTGATTCCTTGTTCTTATTTTGTGTTCAAAATGCTCCTTGTCAGTTATTTTCTTTAATGAAGGAGATGTACAGAGTGTGCTCAGGGCAGATAAAGAGCCCATGCTTGGAGGTTTCGTTGAGCCATGTTTGACCTTGGTCAATGTTAAAGTACGGCTTCTCTGGGAGCCCAGGGGCAATACGCACAAGCATTAGATTTTGAAAATTTTCTATATCACTGCCGGACCAACTAACATGCCTTTCCTTTCTTTGTAAACTTCTTTTCTCCTTCAGAGTTAACCATTGACTCATTTTGTTTTTCATTTGCTTATATATATTTTTTGACCCACAATTAAACCTCCCCACGTCCTGCAAAAGCCCTACAGAACGACTGTCCATACACATGTTCACTCTCAGTTCCAGGTCCTTTAGGATACATATGTTTTACCTCTGAGACACCACTCCTGGAGCTTTTGGTCCTCCAGCCCCCACCTGAACTAAAGGCTCTCTAGATCAGCTGCACAGCTATCATCCTGGAATTTTTCTTTGCCATATCCTGAAACTTCTTTTCTTTCCTTTCCTTAATAGATTGCTGGGTTTTCTGGATTGTGTTTCTTTTTCTTCATGTATGCCCTTCTGCGATAAAGCACATCCTTCAGTAGCTTCCTGAGGAAGTTTGCTTGGAAGATAATTTTTTCAAACTTTGCATATCTGAAAATATCTATATTCTATTCTCATGCCGTATTGATACTTTGGCTGGGTATAGAATTCTCAGTTGAAAATTATTTTCCCTCAACATCTTTAAGGCAGCGCTTCACAGCCGTCTAGCTTCTACGTTGCCATTGAGCAGTTTGATGCTGGTCTGGTTCCCGATCGTTTGTATAAGATCTGATGTCACTTTCTGGACTTTTCTAGGATCTACTTTCCATTTTTAAAAATCGCTTTATTGGGGCGCCTGGGTGGCACAGCGGTTAAGCGTCTGCCTTCGGCTCAGGGCGTGATCCCAGCGTTATGGGATCGAGCCCCACATCAGGCTCTTCCGCTATGAGCCTGCTTCTTCCTCTCCCACTCCCCCTGCTTGTGTTCCCTCTCTAGCTGGCTGGCTGTCTCTGTCAAATAAGTGTTTAAAAAAATAGCTTTATTAAGGTATAATTTGCATACCTTACAAGTCACTCATTTAAATTATACAATTTAGGGGCGCCTGGGTGGCACAGCGGTTAAGCTCCTGCCTTCAGCTCAGGGCGTGATCCTGGCGTTATGGGATCAAGCCCCACATCAGGGTCCTCTGCTATGAGCCTGCTTCTTCCTCTCCCACTCCCCCTGCTTGTGTTCCCTCTCTCGCTGGCTGTCTCTATCTCTGTCAAATAAATAAATAAAATCTTTAAAAAATAAATAAATAAATAAATAATACAATTTAATGGTTTTTAAGGTATTCATAGAGTCGTACAACTAACACCACGATTGATTTTAGAATATTTTCATAACCCATAAAGAAACTGTATCTATTACCAGTCACTCTCCTCCTCCCCCAAATCACTCAGCCCTAGGTAACCTCCAAACTACTTTCTCTCTATATAGATTTGTCCATTCTGGACATATATATAAATGAAATAATATAATATGTGGTCTTTGGGACTGGCTATTTTCACTTAGCACCATGTTTTCAAGGTTCATTTATGAGGTATCATGTATTGGTACTTCATCCATTTTATGGCTGAATAATACTGTATTATAAGGATATATCACATTTTGTTTACCCATCTGTCATTTGATGAACTGGGTTTTTTAACTTTTTGACTATTACAAATATATCTGCTATGAGCATTCCTGTACAAGTTTTTAGGTGGACATATGTTTTCATTTCTCTTGGGTATATACCTAGGAGTAGAATTGCTGTCATATATGGTAACTCTATGTTTCACCTCTGGGGGAGCAGCCAAACTGTTTTTCAAAGCAAGTGTATCATTTTACATTACCAACAGCAATATATGAGGGTTCCGATTTCTCCAAAACACTGCCAATACTTATACTTTTTATTATTTATATTATAGTGGGTATGAAGTGGTATCTCATTGTGGTTTTGATTTGCATTTTCCTAATGGTTAATGATACTGAGCATCTCTTCACGCACTTATTGGCTATTTGTATATCTTCCTTGGAGAAATGTCTATTCATATCATTTCCCCATTTTAAATTGGATTAAATTTGTCTTGTTATTATTGGGTTGCAAGAGTCCTTTATATAGTCTAGATACAAGTTCCTTATCAGATACATACCTTTTTTTTTAAGCTTTTATTTATTTATTTATTTATTTATTTATTTATTTATTTATTTGTCAGAGAGACAGAGAGAGCACAAGCAGGGAGAGTGGCAGGCAGAGGCAGAAGCAGGCTCCCTGCTGAACAAGAAGCCTGATGCAGGGCTCGATCCCAGGACCCCAGGATCATGACCCGAGCTGAAGGCAGATGCTCAACTGACTGAGCCACCCAGACATCCCAAATACATCTCTTTATAGTACTTTCTCCCATTCTATAGATTGTCTTTTCACTTTCTTGACAGTGTATATTATGCGTTGAATTGTGTTCCCGAAAAGATATGTTGAAATCCTAACCCCCCAGTATCTCAGAATATGGTGACCTTATTTGGAAAGAGTCGTGGTAGATGTAATTAGTTAAGCCAAGATCAGAACTGGAATAGAGTGGGCCTTAATCCAATATGAGTGGTGTCCTTATAAGATGATGTAAAGACACACATGGAAAGTCTATATCCAAGGAATGCAAAGGATTGACAACTAGAAGCTAGGAAATGACCAGGAAGTATCCTCTCCTATAGGTTTCAGACAGAATGGCTCTGTCAACACCTTGATTTTGGACTTCCAGACTCCAGAACTACAAGACAACAAATTTCTCTTGTTTTAAGCCACCTAGTATGAGATACTTTTTTATGGCAGCCCTGGGAAATTAATAAAATGTCCTTGTAGTGTAAATTCCTGACATTAAGTTTTTTTTTGTGTGTGTGTGTAATATAAATCTGTGACATTAAGCTTTTGATGGCTGAGGCATCCATTTCAAAAACATCCATCTTGGGGGCACCTGGATGGCTCAGTCATTAAGCAACTGCCTTTGGCTCAGGGCATGATCCCAGCCTTCTGGGATCGAGCCCCGCATCAGGCTCCTTTGCTGGGAGCCTGCTTCTTCCTCTCCCACTCCCCCTGCTTGCATTCCCTCTCTCGCTGCCTGTCTCTCTCTGTCAAATACATAAATAAAATCTTTTTAAAAAATCCATATTGAATAAACATATTGCCAGCCATATGATATGCCAACAAGATAAGGAGAGGCGCCTGGGTGGCTCAGTTGATTAAGCGTCTGCATTCAGGGCGCCTGGGTGGTGCAGTCGTTAAGCATCTGCCTTCGGCTCAGGGCATGATCCCGGCATTCTGGGATCGAGTCCCACATCAGGCTCCTCCACTATAAGCCTGCTTCTTCCTCTCCCACTCCCCCTGCTGTGTTCCCTCTCTCACTGGCTGTCTCTACCTCTGTCAAATAAATAAATAAAATCTTTAAAAAAAAAAAAGTGTCTGCATTCAGCTCAGGTCATGATCCCAGGGGCCTTGGGATTGAGCCTTGAGTTGAGCTCCCTCCTCAGCAGGGAGTCTGCTTCGCCCTCTGCCCCTCCCCCTTGCTTGTGTGCTCTCTTTCTCAAATAAATAAGTAAAACCTTTAAAACAAACAAAGAACTACATAAGGAGCCAGGCCACACATACCTGTGATATTTTCCTTTCAGAAAGTCCTGAGTAGGGACACCTGGGTGGGTCAGTCCATTAAGCGGCTGCCTTCGGCTTGGGTCATGATCCCAGGGTCTTGGGATCGAGCCCTGAATTGGGCTCCCAGCTCTCCCTGTCCCTCTACCTGCTGCTCCCCTTGCTTATGCTCTCTCCCCACCTTCTCCCATGTCAAATAAATAAATTTTTAAAAAATTAAAGAAAAAAAGCGAACCCATGAAATCCTAGGCACCCACTCTCAACCTCAAGGACAGAACCCCAGGTCTGTACATTCTCTCTCTTTCTCTCTCTCTACCTGCAGCCTTGTTGTGTGACCCTCAGGGAGGCCATGTGCCCTCCAAAACCTGCAAGTTATAAACCTTGTTTTTTTCAAAGTTCCCTGATAGTTATTGCTGAGGTACATAGTAAAATCATAATAAGACCCACAAGAGCCAGTCCAGCCTCAACACTGGCTCCAGATGGAGAAATGTCCATGGGGCAGGGGGGTCAGTACAGTAGTATGGGCTGAGGCAAGTGCTTTGGGCCTTTCTAGTCAATAGTATCACTATCGACAGACTGAAACCAACAGAAAATGGCTGTTTGAAGCAAAAAGGATTTTAATTTTGATGGTCTAAATTATATATTTTTTGTTTTGTTGCTCATGTTTTTTGTGTCATATCTAACAATACTTTACCAAATTGTGGTCATGAAGATTTACCTTATATTTTCTTCAAAGAGTTTTTTAGTTTTATCTCTTATATTTAGGTCTTTGATCCATTTTGACTCAATTTTTGTATAGGGCGTGAGGTAAGGATTCAACTCCATTCTTCACATGTGGATACCCAGATTCTCAGAACCATTTGTTGAAAAGACTATTCTTTCCCCATTGGATGGTCTTGGCACCCCTGTGGAAAATCAACTGACCCTAAATATACGGATTTATTACTGGACTGTCAATTCTATTGCATTTATCCATATGTCTATTCTTGTGTTAGTACCACATTGTCTTGATTACCATTGACTTGTGGTAAGTTTTGAAATCAGGAAATCTGAGTCTTCCAAGTTTCCTCTTTTTTCAAATTGTTTGGCTACTCTGGATTTCTTGAGTATCCATGTGAATTTTATAATCAGCGTGTCAATTTCTGCAAAGATGCCAACTGTATTAAATCTGCAGATCAGTTTGGGGAATATTGCTATCTTAGTATTAAGTCTTTCAATTCACAAACACAAGATGTTTTTCTATTTATTTAGATCATCTTTATTTTTTTTAAAGACTTTATTTTTAAGTAATCTCCACATCAACACAGGGCTCAAATCCACAACCCCGAGAGTAAGAGTTGCATGCTCCACCGATGGAGCCAGCCAGGCACTCCTAAGATCATCTTTAATTTCTTTCAGCAATGTTTGAGTTTTCAGAATATTAAATTTGTACTTCTTTTAAAAAATTTACTCTTAAAGGGGTGCCTGGGTGGTTCAGTCGGTTAGGCATCTGACTCCTGATTTCTTTCTTTTCTTTTTTTTTTTTTTAATTTTTAAGATTTTATTTATTTGACAGAGACACAGCGAGAGAGGGAACACAAGCAGGGGGAGTGGGTAGAGGGAGAAGCAGACTCCCCGCTGAGCAGCGAGCCAATGCGGGGCTTGATCCCAGGACTCTGGGATCGTGACCTGAGCCAAAGGCAGACGCTTAACGACTGAGCCACCCATGCACCCCTGACTCCTGATTTCTGCTCAAGTTGTGATCTCAGGGTCGTGGGACAAAACCCTGCATTGGACTCCATGCTCAGTGCAGAGTCTACTTGTCCCTCTCCCTTTGCTCCTCCACCTTCTCTCTCTTTCTCTAAAATAAATAAATTTTAAAACTCTTTTTTTTTTTATTTATTTGATAGAGAGAGACAGCCAGTGAGAGAGGGAACACAAGCAGGGGGAGTGGGAGAGGAAGAAGCAGGCTCCCAGAGGAGGAGCCTGATGTGGGGCTCGATCCCATAACGCTGGGATCACGCCCTGAGCCGAAGGCGGACGCTTAACGACTGAGCCACCCAGGCGCCCCAAATTTTAAAACTCTTAAAAAATAATAATAAAAATAAAAATTTACTCCTAAATAATTTCATTTTTTTAATGCTATAGTAAATGGAATTGTTTTCTTAATTTCATTTTTACATTGTTCATTGCTAATGTGTAAAAAGACGGTTGATTTTTGTATATTGTTATTATACTCTGTAAACTTACTAAACTTGTTTATTAGTTCTAGCAGTTTTTGAGTGGATTCCTTAGAATTGTCACTATTCAAGATCATGTCCTCTGCAAATAGAAATTCCTTTCCAAATTCAATGTCTTATGTTTCATTTTCTTGGCTAATGACCCTGGGAAAACCTTCAGTACCATGCTGAATAGAAGTGGTGAGAGTGAACATTCTTGTCTTGTTCCTTATCACAGGGGGAAGTTTTCAGACTTTCACCATTAAGTATGATGTTAGCATTCATAGATGCCCTATGTCAGGTTGAGGCATTTCCCTCTCCCAGTTTCCTGAGTGTTTATTTAATCATGAAAGGGTGTTGGATTTTGTCGATTGCTTTTTCTGCATCTGTTGAAATGATTGTGTGGTGTTTGTTCTTTATTCTATTAATACGGTGTATTTTATTGTTTTTTATATGTTGAGCAAAACTTGCATTTCAGGAAAAATTCCACTTGGTCATGGTGTTTCTAGATTTCTTTTTAAAAGAATCTACAAAAGAATCTAGACTCTTCATATTTCTAGATTTAGTTGCTAGTATTTTGATGTTGATATTTTGCATCTGTATTCAAAGAGATATTAGTTTGTAATTTTATTTTCTCATTATGTCCTTGGTTTTGGTGTCAGGGTAATACTGGCTTCATAGAATGAGTTAGGAAGTTTTCCCTCTTCTATTTTTTGTAAGTTTGTGAAGAACTGGTGTTAATTCTTCTTCAAATATTTGGTAGAATTCACCAGTGAAATCTGGACCTGGGCTCTTTTTGTGGGAAGTTTTAAAATTATTGATTCAAATGTATTCATATTTTCTATTTCTTCTTGAATCAGTTTCAGTCTTTTTTGTCTTTCTGACAGTTTTTCCATTTCATCTAAGGTATCTAATTTATTGGCATACAGTTGTTCATTATATTCACTTATAATCTTTTTTATGTTTTCAAGGTCAGTAGTGAGGTTTTCTCACTATTTCTCACTATTCCTGATTTTAGAATTTTGAGCCTTCTTTCTCTTTTCTTGGTCAGGCTAGCTAAAAGTTTGCTCAATTTTGTTGGTCTTTTCAAGGAACTTTTTATTTCATTAGTTTTCTCTTTGTTTTTCTACTCTGTCTTCCATTAATTTCCACTCTATATTATTTCCTTCCATCTGCTCACTTTATGATTAGTTTGCTCTCCTTTTTCCAGTGTCTTGAAGTAGAAAGTGGGGTTATGGATTTGTGATCTTTCTCGTTGTTTGCTTATTTATTATTTTATTTATTTATTATTTATTTATTTATTTTTAGAGAAAAGGAGAGCACATGGGGCAGGGGATGGCAGGGGAGAGGGAGAAGGAGAGAGAGAATCTTAAGCAGGCTCCACACTCAGTGTGGAGCTGGACTGGGGCTTGATCTCATGACTCTGAGATCATGACCTGAGCTGAAATCAAGTGTTGGATGCTTAACTGACTGAGCCACCCAGATGCCCCTCTTGTTGTTTAATATAGGCATTTAAAACTATAAATTTCCCTTTGAAGCACTGCCTCGCTGCATCCCGGTTTTGGTATGTTATGTCTTCATTTCTATTCATTTTTAAGTATTTTCTAATTTCCCTTATGATCTCTTATTTGGTTCAGAGGGGTTTTTTTAGGAGTATGTTCTTATTTTCCACGTATTTGTGAAATGCTCAAATTTCTTTCTGCTATTGATTTCTAATTGTATTCCATCATGGTCAGAGAACATACATTTAATAAATTCAATCTTTTTACAATTATTGAGGCTTGTTTTATGGCCTAGCATATGGTTTATATCAGAGAATGTTCCATGTGTATTTGAGAAGAATATATATTCTGCTGTTTGGTGGAGAGTTCCCCAAACATCTGTTAGATCTATGGGGTTCACAATGTTGTTCAACTCTTTCAGTTCCATGTTAATCTTCTGCCTATTATTTAGAGCGGGATATTGAAGTCTCCAACTATTATTGCTGAATTGTCTATTTATCCCTTCAATTCTGCTAGTTTTTGCTTAATGTATGTTGGTGCTCTGTTTCCAGGTGCCAAGATGTTTGTAACTGTTAAGTCTTCCTGATGGACTGGCCCTTTTATCACTATAAAATGTCTAGTTACATGTTTTGTGTTGAAGTCTGTTTTGTCTATTAGCATGGCCACTCCAGCTTTGTTTCATGAGATCTTTATCCATACTTTTACTTTCAACCTAGTAGTACCTTTGATTCTGAAGTGTGTCTCTTACAGAGTTAGGTGGAGCTTGCTTTTTTAGACCAGTATGACCATCTCTGCCTTTTGCTCAGATTGTGTAAAACTCACATTCAGTGTAATCTTAAAAAAATCAGTTTAATACCATGTAGTTTACACTTTGTTGTAACCCCTTTTTAGATATACGGTACAATTCAATGACTTTTTAAAACTTTTTAGTAGCGTTGACACATGTAGTGTAATATTGACATAGTTGGATTTATGTCTGCTATTTTACTTTTTGTTTTCTATACATTTAGCATTATTTTTATTTCTGTCTTCCTCCTTTACTTTGTTTTACATAAATGAATACTTTCTAGTGTAAAATTTTAATTTCTTTAATAATTTTTCACTATATTTTTACTATTTTTTTAGTTATTTTCTGAGTTATTGCTCTAGGATCTCCATATACATCTTAACTTATCAGAATTTATTTCAGATTTATTCTACCTTAATTACAGTGAGATATGAGAACATTACTCCTATACAGCTTTGTTCCCTTTTCTTTGTGTTATCATATATTATATATATTGTTGTTATATATATGTTTATAAATTATGGGTTATAAATGCCTATGTAAGTTACAAATTCCACAATACGTTGTTGAGATTACTACATTTATATATTTGTATGTCTTTCAAAGAAGCTGAGAGAAGGAGAACAAGTATATATTTATAGAGTTTGTTATTTACCAATTTTGATCTCTTCATTTGTGCCTGTGGCTCCAAGTTCAACTTGTTGTCATTTCCTTACTCCAATACGGCTTTGTTATCATCCACTCCTTTCGGCTGTTATTGTCAACTTTATTTCATTTCTATATGTTATAGACCCAACAATACAATTATAGACATATTGTTCTATACGATTGTTTTTAAATCAGTTAAGAAAGAAGAAATATACACTTACAGTGTCTTTTACAATTACATAATTACCTTTACCAGCACTCTGATTTTTCATATGGTTTCGAATTACTTTCTGGGTTCATTTGCTTTCAGGCTGAAGAACTTCCTTTAGTATGTCTTATAAGATAGGTCTGTTAGTAACAGATTCTCTCAATTCTTATTTGGGAACGTCTTTATTTTACTTTTATTTTTGAAAGCTAGTTTTTATGAATATAAGATTCTTGGTTAACAGGGTTTTTTTTTTTTGTTTTTTTGTTTTTTGGTTTTTTTTTTTTTTTTTGCATTTTGAATATGTCATACCTCTGCCTTCTGGCCTCCATTGTTTCTGATGAGAAGGTAGCTGTTATTTTTCTTAGCACTTCCTTGGACATGACAAATCTTTTTTCTCTTGCTATGTTCAAGATTTTCTTTGTCCTTAACTTTCAAAATTACTACAATGTGTGTGTAACTTCATTTAACAGTCTTCATGTTTATCCTACTTGGAGTTCATTAAGCATCTTATATGTGTAGATTAATGTTTTTCATCAAATTTAGGAAGTATTATTTCTTCAAATATTTTTTATGTTCTGTTCTTTTTCTCCTCCCTTTCAGATACTCCTATTATGCTTATGTTGGTGCACTTAACAGTATCCTACTTTTCTCTAAAGCTATGTTCATTTTTCTTAAATCTTTTCTCTCTCTACTCCAGATTGCATATTCTCTATCAGTCTATCTTTAAGTTTGCTGATTCTTTCTTCTGCCAGCTCAAATCTACTATCGAGCCTCTCTAATAGATTTTTCATTCCAGTTCTTATATTTTTCAACTTCAGAATTTCTGTTTGGTCCTTTCTTATGTCTATCTTTTTATCGATATTACCTATTTGATTAGATATTGTCATCATACCTTCTTTTACTTCTTTATACATGGTTTCCTTTGGTTCTTTGAACATAATTTATAATGACTCCTGTGAAGTTTTTTCACATTATGCCTGACATTGGACCCTCTAAGAGGCAGCTTTGTTGTTTTCTCTTTTTTTTCTTGTGTATTGGTCACACTTTCCTGTTTCTTTGCATGTCTCATAATTTTTGTTGAAAAGTGTAGTTTATTTTTTATTTACTATATGGTAACATAAATGTATACTATATTTGTAATATAAAAATATATTAACATTTTAGATAATATATTGCAGCAACTGGATACTAGCCTCAACTCCAACACAGAGTTTCCTCTTGAAGTTTGCTTGTTTATTTATTTATGATTTGGCTGTATTATTTTGAAAAGTATTTCTTTTGCAGTGTGCAGGGTCCAATGTCACTCCTAAAAGGCCTTCACCATGTGCACTGTCACCTTGCGTTGACAGTGGTTTTAAGAGGGCTTTGTCTCTTTCCTTGACTTTTCCGTTAAGCTGTCTCTACTGGTATCACACCTAGTTGTTAGTCTCCACTAATTGCTGACTATCATTTTCAACAATGCCCTATGGCATAAATTGCTTCATAGTCTAATCCAATTAAATTAAGCCCCTTTGCAGGGGCAGTATTTTTTTTTTAAGATTTTATTTATTTATTTGTCTGAGAGAGAATGAGAGAGAGTGAGAGAGAGCACACAAGCAAGGGAGCTACAGGCAGAGGCAGAGGAAGAAGGAGAAGCAGGCTCCCCACCAAGCAAGAAGCCTGATTCAGGACTCAATCCCAGGACTCCCACTTAACCGACTGAGCCACCCAGACATCCCACAAGGACAGTCTATAAGGCTAGACTTTGAGATTTGTTCTGAACCCAGAAGGGCTCTTCTCTGGGATCTTTTTCCTTGCTTCTCTCTGGCAAACTTCTAGCTGGTTAAATAGTTTGTTTTTCTCATGGAGCTACCAGCTTTCTCTCCATTGTTTACCGCTAATATCCCCAAATGTTTTTGACAGCACCCACAGACTTGAATTTCCCCACACTCTATTCCAAGTAAAGTCAATTCTCCTGGGGGAGAGAATCAGAGTTCTGTTCTTAAGGCCTTCGTCCCTCCCTGTACAAAACCTCTGTGCCCCTGCTCTGAAGTGTGCTTCTTGGGATGACAGCCCTACTTTATAAGGGTGCTGGGTTGGAGCAGTAGACTCTGGTTTTCTAAACTGGCCTTTCCTAGTGTGGAAACCCCCTTCTATGAGTGAACCGGGGTGAAGATCAAGGCCTTCATATTCTCAACCTGCCATGGTTGGGGTAGAAGTTCCACCCTATGAGTTGGGAAAGTATTAAACAAGTCCCAGTTCTCTTAGCTACTCTTTTCTGGAATAGAACTTCTGCAACACAGAGGTGGGGGAAATGGAAATATTGGTGATATGTCACCCCCAGGGAGATACAGTACCCCTCAACCGGGAGCCAAGGGTAACAAGAGCCCTGTGTTCTTGGCTGTCCCTGCCTAGAATGGAACTTCTCTTACAATGAGCTGGAAAGGGAGAGGAAGGAAGCAAGTCATAGCTCAAATGCCACAGTCTCTTACTCTTCTTACCAAGTTTTAGTAGGTTTTCTTGAATAAATGTTTCTTTTTTGCTGTATGCTTTAAGATCGTTTCTAGAGAATCTAATTTTTTAATTAAGTTTCATCAGTTACAGTTGTTTTATCAGGGAGAGGATCTGCAGAGCATTTGTCACCGTTCCAGAAATCATGTCCCTAAGATCTCTTAAATCCTGGTGTTCTAAGATTGGTGAGAGGTTTAGCATTGTTTTGTTTTCATTTATTGTGCTGGATAGTCAGTGGACTCTTAATCTGAAAATGTTTATTGTGGGTTTTGGTGGTATATAAATATAGATACATGGTATCTATCTATCTATCTATCTATCTATCTATCTATCCTCCCCCCCCCCATGGTTGTCTCTGTCCTCTCTTTCAGGAAATGGAATCAGTCAGATGGTCAATCTCAGATTGATCTAATTTTCTTATCTCTTGTATTCTATTATCTATCTCTGTTTCTTTCTGTTTAACTTTCTGAAAGATTTCCTTGACTATCTTTTTTATCACTTAAATTTACTTGTTCTCTGTTCTCCTTCTGGTGGCATCTTGTTCTTGTTGCAGGATGCAATATTTTTTTTTTTAAGATTGTGTTTATTTATTTTAGAGAGACAGACAGCAAGGGTTGGAGAAGCAGAGGGGGAGGGAGAGAGAGAATCTTAAGCAGACTCCAAGCTGAGTGCAGAGCCTAACATGGGGCTCAATCCCAGGACCCTGAGATCATGACCTGAGCTGAAACCCAGCGCCAGACACTTAACCAACTGCACCACCCAGGCACCTCTAGATGCAGTATTTCTTCCAGTCCCTCTGAGATTATCAACGATAGTTTCTTTGAGGTTTTCTTCTGCTCTTTGCAGCATCTTTGTTTCTGAGATCTTTGTTTCTGAGTTCCTTTTTTCTGTTGTTTTGGCCTCTCTTACATGTTGAAGGCTTCCCTCAAATGTCTGGAGATTGGCTCTTTGTTTTGGAGCTAGACATCCCAACCTGAAGGTATGTTCATGGCACCTGAAGGTCACTTTCCACGGAGGGAGAAAGAGCCAGCTTTGCAGTTGGTCACACCTCCACGTCTTCCTGCTTCTTGACTCTGATCTGAGTAAACTCCCCGGAGCATCCATTTCTCTTTTAGTAAAATAAGGATAATAATACACCCTTACAGATCCCTGCCTTTCTTATTCATAAATTGATCTAAGGTACTTTAGTTAATCCTTATCATCTGCATTGAACATTCTCCTCCTTTTGCACCTCCTTGTGCACTTCTCCTCCTTTTCTCCCTCTTTTCCTCTCTGACATCATATGCTCATGATTGCGCCTCTACCAATTACAGAGGGACAGGCCATCCCTAATAATAAGACTTTGCCATCATGCTGCCTTCAGCAGAGTGGTTAATAAGACAAATTTTGGTGTCAGGTGGACCTGGGATGCAAGCCCTACACTGAGCCCTGAAGTAACAGAAATGACGTAAAAGCCAAGATTCACCCAGTGTCCCCCAGCCTTATGTGAGACCCGTATTTACTAGAGTCAAAAAGATGAAAGGAAATAGGGACAATATAGTCTGAGGGATGCAGATCCCACCCAAGGGGAAGACCCTTAATGACATTTGGCATTTGGACCCCAGAAAAGAGGTCTCTCTCTGCTCCCCAAAGAACTGGAGAGTTGTGTCTTAGAACAAAGAGCATATCTTCAAGTCTCAACAGCCTGGAGACGTGGTTCTGCAGGACAGCTGTTGGACTTCATGTGCCACATACACATGCCACCCTGCCTCCCCTCTTCCCTCCACCTCCTTCCTGCTGTTCCCACTTTGCTGCTCCAGCCCAGGCCAAGGCTCTATTTTCTTGTGGGTACCATCTCCCAAGCAAGGTTCTGAATTAAGAGGAGGGAAGGGACAGGCTCTCCCAGGGAAGGGTAGCCAGCAGGGGAGGTTTTGCCCTCCAAGTGAGAATCCATGCCCTCTGACCTCCCTCAGGGCATTCTGCACCAGACATTCAAAGTCTCCTCCAACTTGGCTCTGGCCCTACTCCTTCAGCTCTCTGAACCAGCCATGGTGGGCACTCAGGCCAGAGCTCTCCGGGCCCAGGTTGGGAGCTCGGCTAGCTCCATGCTATAGCCAATGCCCACTGGGAAGGGCATTCCACACAAGGGGTTCCACACACCTGAGCCCTCTGTTGCGAATGTGTGCCTCCAGACCTGTAGACAGCATCTTGGGGATGGCAGGTCACCCGAACAGAACCAGCACACTCGGGGCTCAGGGATTCTCCTGCACTCCAGTGACCCATCCTTCATCTCTGTCACCTCTCCCACATTTCTGATGGACAATTGGGTACATGGTCTGAGACATACTTGGCAAACTCTACACCCCTCCATCTAATGGGCCTCAAGGGGCACCTCCTACGGGCATTGCTCTGTGCTAGGCCAGGTGGGACAAGGCAAAAACAGTAAACAGGATGCATTCCTGTCCACCAGCTAGTTGGAATAAAAAGCAACTCTTGGCAAGTGTCCAATAATAATGCAGTAGGAGCCTAGAGGATGGATCTATTTTAAAAGGAGGGACCTGGAAACATTCTCTGGCTTCATGTGGGTGGTAGTTACACAGGTGTATGCACATACAAAAATCATCAGGCTGTACACTTAAGACATATGCACTTCAATTACAAAAACTTGTAATTGGCCCCAACCCCAGAACTCAGCAGAGAGGAGACAGGCCAAGTAGACAACAGAAGGCAGGTGGCAGGGCCATGGGAAAGAACAGGTCTGGAGGCCGTGTTGGCAGCGGGAAGGAGCCTAGGGCATAGGTTGAAGCTCTTGTCAAGAAAGAAGACAAAGGCCTGGGAACTAACAGAATGTCAAAGACAGAGGGGATCGCGCGAGAGAGTTCTGGGGTATGAGAGCCACAGCAGCCCTCTCTTTAATGAAACAGGGGAGTTCTGGGAAGTACTCATACAGTTGATGGGGAAGTAGGGGAGGGATTTGTTGGCTTCTCTTAGATTCTGATTGAGTGGGGATCACAGGACAGACAGTTGAAACGGCCAGGGTACCAGAAAATATTCAAGATTCTGAAAGAGGTGCCCTGGGAAATGACTTCAGGTGGCGACCAGCAGCAGCCAGCCCACAGGCCTAAAACCACCACCATCCCCAGGGCCTGGTTTCCCCCAAAGCAATCTCTACAGAACACACCCAGAGCCCACACTAGGCTAGCTAAGGTCGGCTCACCACCATCTAGGCCCAAGAACCGGTGTTCCGGGGACACGTGCCGTCCGTCTCCAACTCAGAGGTGGAAGGGAGAAGGCAAACAGCATGTGCTGAATCAGTGCTAAGGACTGAACCTAGACCACCCTTTAAGCTAAGCAGGGTCCCTCTCCACACCTCTGATACCCCAGAACAGGAGGCTTGGTGCCTCACAGTAGCTCACGCCGTTTCTCATAAACCCTAAGTGCCAGGATGTTTCTCCCTCTATGGGGTTGAACTTTGTCTCCAGGAGATTCCTCGGAAGTCTAGCACACACTCCTTTCCTCTGGGGCTGCCCTTCTCTGCACAAACAGCCATTTTCATGCACCCGTTCAGTGTGCTGGCTCTCCTCCTGTAGGTACCGGATGGTGAGGGTTCTGAAAGGCTCACAACCCTCAGGTGCAGTCTGGGCCAAAAAGAGAACAATCACCTCCTTTGATCTGCATGTTATGCCACTATTAATGCAGCCCAAACTTTTGGGGAAGTTCCACGATTTGTTGTGTGTTCTCACTTAGCTCACCACAAAGAGAGGAAGGTCTCATTTCATCGGCGCCTGCCTCGGTTTCCCACGGCTACTTGAGGTGGCTCTCCAGACCCTGCCTCATTGGGTCTCGGCCCATCCTATCCACCTTCACCCACTACCCTCTACCTTATTCATGACCCTCCTTTCAGTTACCCCAGCTAGCCCTCTCCTTCCTACCTTTGCACATGCGGTAACCTCGGCCTGGAATGTTCTGGCTCATCTTCCCCAGCTAACTACTGGCCATTCAATTTTCTTCTGCTCATTTCCTCCCGGAAGTCTTCCCTGAAACCCCCCTCTCGCCCTCATGAAATTAGGCCCTGTGGTTACCGCTCTCGTAGCATTCTGTCCTTTTCTATCGTGGTGCTTATCAGAGTGTTTCCTCTTCCTCATCTGATAAAGGTCTGCCTCTCCCACTAGATAGCCGGCCCCCGAGGGCGGGGAGCACATCTGCTTCTGCCGCTCACAGCAGCCCGTCCCCAACACTGAGCCCGGGGCCCGCACGAGGTGCGTGTACCACGGAGAGGGATAGAGCGCGGGAATGAAGGAGGCACATGTCACTCGATGAGGCCAGGCCCTCCATTGTCGCGCCGCTCCATGCGGCCCAGGTGGAGAGAGAGGACGCCAGGTAGCGGGTGGGCGGTAGACACGGGCAGACCTGGGCCTGTACTCCAGCACGGCCACTGACCAGATTACGCCTTTGGTGAGTCCCTGCACCTCTCTGAGCCTCAGTTTACCCACCAGTAAAATGGGGACGGTAACAGTATCTCCCTCACAGGATGACAGATGAAACAGTCATGGATGCAAAGAACCTGACACATGGTGCTCAGGACGTGAGTCTCCTTGTCAGGACGCTGGTGAGAGGGGCGTGTTCACGGCCTCGGACCTCCAGCAGGTACGTCCTCACGGGGAGAACTGCTCTGGGAACTCTCTACTCCTTCGGGACCACCTTCGCTCCCAGATGGCTTCAGAGCCCCTTCATCCTCGCCTCTCTTTCCGAATCGCAGGAAAGGGCACACTGGACTGTCTCCATCTGCCGACCAAGCCAGCAGAGGCTCTGAGCCCTGGCTGCAGGGGGCACCCCACCTACTCCTGGCCTGGCCCATGCCCCTCGCAGGGGACTCTGGGGGCCGGGGGACTCTGGCTGTGCCTCAGGCTTGCT
Source organism: Ursus americanus (assembly GCF_024610735.1). Taxonomy (NCBI): domain Eukaryota; kingdom Metazoa; phylum Chordata; class Mammalia; order Carnivora; family Ursidae; genus Ursus; species Ursus americanus. The sequence goes on from NC_142154.1 coordinate 28,819,059, forward strand.
GGGGAGAGAGGTCCAAGTCCTTGCCCTCTTGTGCCTTGTCGGCTGTCTCTGTTAGAAAGGGGTTTTCCTTTTTCTCACGCCCCTTTCCTAGAACCACCACCAAGGATAAATAAATGGAGAAAACCTGACATGATCCAGACTTGTGCCTGGTGGGGCTCAGCTGCTTCTCTGTGAGATGAGACTGTGTGTGGGTCAAGGCTATTTCTGGGCGGAAGGGAAAGGGGCATTGACCCGCGGGCCATCAGAAAAAGGACTCTGTCCTCAAGGGGCTTGCACTGGACGCATCAGTGAAAACCCCGGAAGCATTTTCAGAACACACTTAAAGCTACAGATTGCACAGTCCTGTAGCTGAGTTTTCGCAGACCCTTTCAAGGGTCACTGCTGGCCCCACCCACACCAGAAAGCCCCTCCTGCCTGCTCGGCCCACCGGGACCCTTCTTTCCCACACTACACGGCTCAGCTTTAGGCGCTGCAGGATGGGATTCCTCCTGCCTCCACCTACCACATCCAACCTCAAAGACCCCAGAGCCTGGGTCAGATGTGCTAGCTGGCCCCAGGCCTCTGCACACACTGCACCCCACTCCTGCCCTCCCTGACCTCTTTGCTAACGCCTACCCCTCTCTTAGAATTCAGCCCAGGAAGAGCTTCCTTACAGAGCTCCTCATTCGTCAGAGCGCCCCGCAGAGCCCCCTTGGCACCCTAGGATTACTTACCCCTCCCTTACCCCCTCCCTGGGTAGTCTAGCTGCTCTTCCGTCTACTTCACTAAACTGGAAATGCCTTGAGGTCAGGGCTGGGCCTTGGTCCAGGACAGTGTCTGGACGCAGAGATCGAAGGATGAATGAACAGGAGGAGGCTGGGCGTGTGTTGGGGTTCGGATATCCAGGAACTCACTACACTTTCCACTCAATTTTGCTGTGAACCTAAAAAGTAAAGTCTTTTTTTTTTTTATTTTAAATGAATGAAGAAACACGATCAGCCTTTGATGACACAACCTTGGCCTGCGGAGGCCTCAGGCTACTGCACTCGTGTGAGACGCCCCAGACAGACTGGCCCTCCCTAAGGGAAAGGACTTCCCTTCCCCTGTCAGCCCTGCCAGCCCGCAAGCCGCCCAAGCGTGGGTGCTACCAGGTGGTGTGGTCGGCCCGGCTGGACGACCGGCGACCAGCCCTGCCCACCCACCTGTGACGCAATATGCCGAGGGGCCTGCAAAGGCCATCTGACCTTTGCACCGGGCCCTCCATGTCTGGGCCGACCCGCTCCTGGAAG